>NC_139620.1:3294502-3627002 GCF_964270895.1 Podarcis filfolensis
AGCAAGGTTAGCTGAACTACAAAGCTTCCTTCCAAAGAGGAATTCTGCTGAGAATAGGGGCATTTTAGATCCTGTCCTATTCTTATGATCAGGTATGGGGTATGCCTGGATTAGAGAATACTGTGGCCCTACAGGTGCTGTTGGACTCCCCAACTTCTATCACCCCATGGCAGCATAGTCAACGGTCAGGAATGATGGGAGAACTGGGAGTTCCATCATTTGGAGAGCTAGATTCCCCATTACTGACCTAGATCACAAGTAGAGGGGTCTGTGCTGAGGGATGGGGAAACTTTGGCCCTCTAACTGTTCTTTATTTTCTAGATCCATTTCAATCAGGGCTTTGGTCTGGAAAGTGCCCAAGGCGCCATATATGATAACCTCTGTCAGGAGAGAGACGGGGCAATGTATCCGTTAATCCTAATTGAACTCTTGGCGACTTTCAATACCAATAACCGTTACCATGACTGGGAGCGGCCGCCGAGACCATATAACACTGGTCTTGAAAGACCTACATTGCCTCCCAGTACGTTTCCGAGCACAATTCAAAGTGTTGGTGCTGACCTTGAAAGCCCTAAACGGCCTCGGCCCAGTATACCTGAAGGAGCGTCTCCACCCCCATCGTTCTGCCTGGACACTGAGGTCCAGCACCGAGGGCCTTCTGGCGGTTCCCTCACTGCGAGAGGCCAAGTTACAGGGAACCAGGCAGAGGGCCTTCTCGGTGGTGGCGCCCTCCCTGTGGAACGCCCTCCCACCAGATGTCAAAGAGAACAACTACCACCAGACTTTTAGAAGACATCTGAAGGCAGCCCTGTTTAGGGAAGCTTTTAATGTTTGATGTATTACAGTATTTTAATATTTTTTTGGAGTGGCTGGGGAAGCCCAGCCAGATGGGCGGGGTATAAATAATAAATTATTATTATTATTAACCACTGTATCCTCCTGGAAAGGCTTTCTGAGTTGTGGGTGGGCAACACTGCTTTACAGTGGCCCCAGTCCTACTTGGATCGTTGTCTTCATCAGCTGATGCTTGGGGAGTGTTTTTCGGCACCACGGGGTCTTCAATGTGGGGTCCCTCTGGGCAGTTCTATCCCCCATGTTGTTTAATATCTATATGAGGCCGCTGAGTGGAGTCTTCCAGTTTTGGAGTGTGTTGCCAGCAGTATGCTGATGACCCACAGCTCTATTTCACCTTTACATCTGCAGGGGAGGCAGTGGGTGTACTAGACTGGAGCCTTGCCTAGGTAATGGACTGGTTGGGAGCCAACAAACTGAAGCTCAATCCAGGTAAGATAGAGGCACTATTGATGGGTGGTCCCCTAGACCGGATGGATGGGAGATTGCCTGCTCTTAAGGGGGTTACACACCCTCTTAAGGAGAAGGGATGTATCTTGGGGGTGCTCCTGGATCTATGGGTGTTGCTTGAAACCCAGGTGGTCTTTTATCAGCTTTGGCTGGTGGCCCAGCTATGCTCGTATCTGGACAGGGATGAACTAGGTTGAATTACTGCAATGCGTTACATACGTAGGCCTCTGAAGATGGCTCAGAAACCTCAGCTAGTACAAAATTCAATGGCCAGATTGCTCACCAGAACAAGACTGTTTGAGCATATAACGCCAATCCTGGCCCAACTGCACTAGCTGCCAATTTGTTTCCCAGCCCACTTCAAAGTGCTGGTGTTGAACTATAAAGCCGTACACGGTTCAAGACCTCGATACCTTGGGACTGCCTCTCCCTATATGAACAGACCGCACTTGTCATCCATGGCCCTCTTCTATGTACCTGCTTCCTTAAAGGTTCAGAAGGGTGGCAACACAAGAGCAGGGCTTTTCTGTAGTGGCTCCCCATGTGTGGGGACATGCTCACCTGGCACCAGCATTACATGTCTTTAGGCACCAGGCAAAAACATTCCTCTTTACCCAGGTCTTCAGCCATTAAGTAATCTATGGCCTGTTAAAGGGATCTGTTATTAAGATTATTTTATTATGGCATTATTATGCTTTGTATTATTATTATGCTCTGTAAAATGTTGTCCATGGCCATGGGATCTTTTGATATAAACTGGTATATAAACTGAAATAATAATAATAATAATAATAATAATAATAACAACATCAGCCCCAGCTAGCACAGCCAATGGCCAGGGATATGATGAGTTGTATTCCAGCACAGGTTTCCCTCTCTGGCATTAGAAGCATGAAATGCTTGATTTTCCTCAGGATTCCCTTGAAACAGAGCACAGGGAATTGGCTTTTGTCAACTTTTGCCAAGTGCAAATTAGCAGAACAGAGTCCAATGAAACATCTAGAACTGTGTTTAAATAGTTAAGTGAAGGGTCTGGTTATAAAAACCCCTCCCTCTACTTTTGACAGAGAGATTTCCTGTTATGTGAAATAAGTTGCTTCAGAAATTGCCTGATCTACCCTAACCAGGGAGGATCCACCTTTGACACAAACACTGCACCACTAACTAGAAACAGAACTTTGCAGAAGGTGCAGATTTGCATATTTCCAGGGCAAAGCTTTGCATAGGGCCAGAGTGCACCACCAGCGCATTCAAAGGCATTGCAAAGTTGGTGTGGAGGATCGTGAAAATGGTTTCATACCTCTTGTCTTAAGAGTCACAGCACTTAGAAGGGGAAGACTGCTTCTTATATAAATTCAGGACCCACCCTATTCCTATGACTGTAATCTGTTTTCAATTCTGAATTTTAAATTGTTGCAATCTACCTTGAAATCTGCTAGTTAAGGGTGGGTGGTGGTGGTGGTAGCAGTAATAAAAATAATAATGTAAAATACAGCACTTAATTTCAAAGAGACTACTGCAATATTGCACTAATATAACTCTCACCTTTTTTTAACTACCGTTGAAAAATGCAGTATAGGCATAGATATGCTAAGAGAGCTATGGATAAAGGCAGTGCAGTAGGGAAACTGAAGCACTCCTGATGCTGTTTGACTGCAACTCTCACCAGCACCTAAGGTTATAAACTTCACCACCACCGATACAGGGATACCAGTCATGGCAACCCCAGGGGCCTAATCCAGGACCCAGCAGTAACTGGCTATTTTTCACAAGCCAACCAGGGGCGCTCCCCTCCAGAGCCAGCTGCAAGACTGAGTGACAAAAAGGAAAGAAGAGAGGCAGCAAATGGCCAGGCCTTCCAGTAGAGTTTGGCCACAGAGAAGACAGGATGCATACAAATATAGCTTCAATTGTTTCATGTTTCTGCCTTAACAGAAGGCACACACTGCAGCCACCTGTGAATTGTTTTATTGGACAGTTTATGTAAACAAGAAAGTCTGACCATAGCACCATGTTGAGTCTATGCTTTGTTTTAGGTTTTCACATCTGCCACAATCTGGTCTAAACAAAGCTAACAGTACAGCGAAGACTAAACGCAATCTAGTCAAACTGCAAAAACAACTTAACCTCTTGCTCCTATACTGAACCCTTCCGCCTAATAAAGGGTTCAAGAAACCCAAGTCTACAAGCCTCTCTCATATTCTCCCTCAAAGATTCAGATTTATTCCGTGCATAGGCCATAATGTCTTACATTGCTAACTCATGTGAGAAATTTTATTCTTAGAGACAAGTATGACATTCTTTTGTAAGTTTAGCATAAAATAGTTGGCTTTAAAGAAAGCAAGAATCAAAATAAAGAAGGTAAAAAAACTTGATTTGTGGAAATGCCTCCCCTGGCAACCATGAAGAAAGGAAAACATTTTAAAGAACAAAAAGGAAGGCGCTCAGCTGTACTTAGATGGTTGTTCAGTAAAGTCACCTGGCAGAACCAAGTTGTTATTGAAGTACATAGAAAGGTAGGCCCAGATTATGTGACATTTAGAGGGCTAAAGAATAAAGAGCTGCAAAACCTGAATCTAATTACATTAAAAAAAAACTCTTTTACAACCTTTCCCAAAGATAAATCTCTTTTAAGAGTATACACTTTGTACAGTTTCAGCTACAAATGTACATACATTTCTGCTGACTTCCCTGTGAAGGTTTATACATATTTACACTATTGCGCTCCATGTCTTGTGATAACTTGGGAGCTATGGCAGTGTACGCTTCCAAGGGGAGGGCAGAGGAGAACAGGAAACAAAAACTGAAGGGAGTACATAGAACAGGATCAGCCCTTGATGCAATGAGATGGGTTCAGATTTTGGAGTTTTCTCTCTCCACAGCAGACACAACACACACCTGTGCCAGCGAACAGATAAGGCATTTGCAGTGTTAGATACCCCGTTTGGGTGTATGGTCACAGTTCTGTGCAAATAGAACACTACCTAGCACATCCAACAGTTCTTATAAGCCCAATGTGGCTGTGGGTTCATAGTCCAAGCCCAAGACTGTGCTCAGGTGGGCTTCAGTCCTCTTAGCTCCACCACTGGAGGAAGCGGAGTGCGTGTTCCTTGGCTTGAAGGATCTACTCCCAATTTGTAAAGACATCCTTGTTGGTGACATTCTAAAACTGACAGTTCATACCAAACTTTCCATGGGATTTCGAGGTGTTTTAATTCTCCCGTCAACTTTCAAAGAACGGCTCAGTTTTCTAGTCACAGTAGAACAGGATAGTCCAAGCTAGCTCCTCACTGGGAGCACTCCTTGACTCACCGGATCATGTAAGCCAAACCTGCTCCTATTCCAGCCACGCCTGCAAAAGCCATCAGAACGCTTCTGATGCTGCCTTCTACGTCCTCTACATGGAAGAAATTAACAAATCCCTCCTAGAAAAAAGAATTGCATTGTTAATTGCTTTTAAGTACTGGCAGCCATGTGTGTCTGACTGCTTCAAAGAGAATTCGCAGCAAGAATGGAAGGTAAAACCATGTACTGAGCAAAGTCCAACATCCAGCAATTCTGAGTCCAATCCACTCCCCATTTTCAACAACCGCAACCACGCACACACAAACAATGTTCCCTTTGTGGGAAACCAATTTTAGCGTAGCTCTTTTAAACATCTCATGACAGATATTCACTCTATTTATGGAGAGTTAACACAGGGAGGCAGCCCTAAAATCTGATGAAGCATGCATTCACTTCCAGAAAGATCAGCTACAGGAAGGTATTGGGGTCTCCAGGTTTGGATTTTGACTGTGAAGAGTTACAAGGGAAAGGGGCCGCACAACAACATCTACCATTCAGCCCCACCATGACTCACTTACCCAGGCATTATTGTTGAGGATCCATTCCCGCTTGTCTGTAACCAGAACCTCAGTGATGAGCTCTGCCAAACGACCGATGGCACTCTCCTGATTGATGCGCTTCAGATGTTTGGCAACAAAGGCACCAAAAGAGATGAGAGTCACAATTCGACCCCAGTTTGTTATGCCGTCACTGAAAAGGTGCTTTGCAACTTCTGACACAGTCTTCAGGTCATCCTCTTTCTTTATTTCAATCTTCCTAAGCATTCCTGAAGAGGGGGTGAGCAATAAGCAAGGAACACAGGTGAAAATACTGAAAATTCCACATTTAAGTGTGCAAGAAGTTTTAACAATCAAAATCATTAACAAAGCAGTTTAGTTTTCTCCCCCTCCCCCACTCTTTGCTCTTTGTTTTTGGAAGGATTGAGGTTGTAGTACTTGGTTGAATGAGCAATGGATGGTGGGTGGGCACTGATGTTTAAAACTCAGGGTCAGAGCCTGAACAGATGGAATGTTGATGGGATAAGCTTGCTCAGAAGTCTTATTGGCAAGAGCTTCCCCCTCCCCAATGAGACAGGGAGTGTATGTGCTGTCCTAGGTGGGAGGCAATTATTACTTACTTGATTCTGGAGCTATATGAGTTTTTATCTGGTCAGCTGTCTTTGTCGTACAAAGTGATTGGTTGGGATTTTGTAACTGTAGGCTTTTATTTGATTATTCATATACTGTATTGCATTTGATTTCTATTTTGTGCTGTTTTAAAATTCTTTTGCATTGTATTTGCTTCCCATGTTGTACATTGCTTTGAGACTCGTTTAAATGGTTTTCACTTCCCATTTTGATGTTCTACTGTTTTTTTTTATTTTGACTATCACTTTATGAATTCATTTGAATACAAAGTGATTGTCTGAATAAAAATAAGTTCTAGCACTTCCTGAGAAGAACATTAAAATGTTCTAGAGCTGCTTTAGACTTGCAGATCAGCAGCTGCCTGTTTCAAAGTCCAATACTCAGACAAACTTAACTCCTACTTACAGCCACTGATATCTGCAGCCCTAGACCAAAGCCCAGCTCTAGCGTCTAAGCAAGTGCTGCTTCAACTATTTTTAATACAAAACAAGAAATCCAGCAGTCGTCATGCTTTGAGCTAGTGGTTCAAGACTTGAATCCTGGCAGTAGAATTCTGTCCTTAAGGGTTAAGCAGCCTTCAACTATTAGCCACTGATACTTAAAAGAAACTTGAGGAAGCTGAAATCCAGAAGTCAACAAGGAAGTGACTATAGCTAGTTCATTTTCATGATTCAGGAACAAGGATGCTTGCATCCGCATTTAGGAGTTGCCCCAAAGCAGTCTCTTTATTGTACTGTGGAGAGGCAATGATTCAGAAGACTTAAAGCAAACCATTAAACATAAGTCTAATGAAATTTGTTCTTATACACTAGATGAGTGAGCCAAGTCCTAACTCTTCCTAACCCAGAAAACAAACAATACCTCTGTGGGAAGTCTGTGCCATTGTGACTTCAGTATATGCAGGACGTAAGGAATGTTCTACAGGACATCTCACAAATGGCTACTGTCAAAGCTTTTCTTGCCCATCCACATTACAAAAACCTGAGCAGCTCAGCCACAAGGGTAGCTGGGAGGGGATAGACAACTGGAGGACACTGACTTAGAGGTGGCAAACCATAGAGGCTCTCTAGGAGTGTTCAAAATACTGGTGGTTATTTTAAGGCTACTTCCCAACTCTACATAGTCAGTGCCCTAGCTAATGTAATATACTAAAATAAAGTCAAATGAGAATGGCAAAGTGCTGGTAAATAGCAAACCTGCTCCAAAGCAACTCAGAAGGAAGTTAGTCGTTCACAGCAGGAGCCAGCTAATCTTTTATCATCATGTTTACAATGAATTATATTTCACTTGCTAGGCAGGAGCAGGATGTCAGCAAGAGCTAATCTGTACCCAGATTATCTTCTGCCTGCAAGAGTTTCTCCCCACCCCGTCAAGCGAACTAAATTCAGTTTCGTTTCTGCTGGGCTTGGTGCTTTCACAATGACTCCTTGCAGAAAAACATGGTGGGAAGGCAGGCTGGGCCACCCACAAACCTCTGGCTGCCAGGGTGGCCTCTCAAGAAGCCTGAACTCTACTGGAGATCAGGAATCTGGCCCAAACTGCACAGAACTGAAGTCAACCAACCAGACTCAAATGTGCAACCTTTCAGTCCACGGACACATCAGGAACTTTCCCTACAACATCCCTGTTTACTCTTTTTAAACTTTGGACACTCTTCCAATTCTTTTTCGTAAGAGCCCCACCATTTCTCCCCTTTACTTGCCCCTCCAACACATTCCCCCTTCCACCCATCAATTTCCTTTGCTACATTCCCATCCCAAGGACACCCTGATCCACTATGTTTAGCTCCTCACCTTCACTTCCCCCCCCCTCAGGCCACCTGCTTTCCTCCCTCCCCTCTCCCAACCCCTACTCTAGAACTTCACCAGCCCTACAGGTGCTCGCTTCCACTTCCATTCTCCCCTTACAGCTGACACCCCCAACTTTTCTTTGCCCCACACAAGCTCCTTTCATGCTCTTCCCTAAACACACCTTAGTGAGTGCTTCCCGTCCTCCTCCTTCCCCAGTCCCTTTCCACTTCAGTACCCTGCTGCACTTCCTACTTCCTGTTTTTGCTTTTTTATAACAATAAATCTTGTATTAGTTTTTTGTGAACCACCTTGGCTGCTTTAAGAGAAAGGCAAGATACTAAAATGTCAGTAAATGTGAGATGCTGATAGTTTCCTCCTCTCCACACCCCATGACTTAAGCCCCCCATCAGTTATTACTCCTCACTGTGTCCTCCCAAGCAAGCAAACACCCCCATTTCCTTCCCACACTCATTCTAAGAAAGCCACACCTCAACTTCAGTGCATGTAATTAGAATAATTTTATTTTAAATGTTGCTTTTCTCTTCAGCCACCCAGGAAACATTGCTGGGGAGCGTTCCAGTCTGTCAGCTTGCCTGACTGACTTCAACTAGCAATCAGGCACTTGGTGTCATAGGTCCCAGGCAGTGGGGTACACTTCCAGAAGATTAGGCAGGCATCCTCTTGAAAAACTGTTTTATGCCAACGGGCCTCTGCAGAGGCTTTTATATTCTTAAAATGAAGCAGCCATTGTTATGGCTATTCTGTATTTTTTATCTCATCCATAAATGTTGTTGCATCTGTCTCTGGTATTTTGTATCTGTAAATAGTTCCCACAAAAAGGCTGCCCAAATGTGGCCCATGGCCTTCTGCTTCGGGCTTTCCTCACAGGATAAATGGGTCTTTACCAGTCTGTTAGGCCTATGGTCTTTGCTTGCATGTACTTCCTGTTTTTTTGTATATGTTTATCATCTTCATTGAAAACAACTTCTGTTTCATTTATTTAATGAGGCATCATCATAGCTCAAGGACAAATTCCAGCCAGGCAAAGAACACTTAAGCATGCAAAAGTCAGAGCCTGGGAAAAGGGGGTGTGATCTCAAGAAAAAGCACAATCCCCCCCCCCACTTCGCATCATCATCATTATGGACAGAAGCTAGCTTGGGCTGCTTTGGGGGCAAGTTATAATCCCCCCCAGCCCTTATTTCTTCTTCTCTTGCCCTTTTTCCATCCCCAATGTAGAGTGTCAATCTGGGATGGAGGGGGCGTGGCCCCCAGAAAAGACTCTTCCCCCACTATTCATTATTATGGCTGTCTAGAATAAGAAATGATTCATCATTTCTTCCCCAGCCCTCTTTTAGGGACCCCTTCCATTTACTCATTCCCCCCCAATTATGACCCCGTAAAAGAGGGTGCCAACCTGGTCCCGTCGAGGGCGGTGCGCGGCCTAAAGAACTGGCACCACGCCCACCTCCTGCTGCTCTTGTAAGCCGCCCTGGCCCTTTTTAGGGGGCGGCTTGCAATAACCTCGACACAATGATTAAACGACGAAGAGGCAACCCTCTTGGCCCTCGTCTCCCCACTTCCTCCAACCTCCTCCCACCTTGGCCCAACTGCGATTCCGGCCCCGAAGGGGGTTGGGCTGGATGACCTCGGGGTTCCCCTTCCCATTCTGCCCCCATCACCCACCTTGGAAAGCCAGCTGGTGCTTGTCGAGGATGTTGTCCCCGACCCGCCGGAGGGTCTCCAGCGCCTGCGCGGCGCCCGGCGAGGCGGCGGCGGCCTCCTCCTCCTCCTCGTGGGGGGTCCCCAAGCGGCCCAGGAGGCCCTTCAGGATCTTCTTCCCGCCGCCTCCCGACGGCCCTTTGGCGTCGCCGTCGCCCGAGGCGGCCTCGCGCAGGTACCGGCTCACCAACTCCAGCGTCACTTTGCGCAGGTCGTCCGGGGCGGACGCCGCCACCGCCACCGCCACCGCCGCCGCGTCGTCGTCGTCCCCCTGCGAGGACGGGATGGACTCCAGCGAAGGGGTGGGCGAAGGCAGGTCTCCGGCCTCCGCGGCCTCGGCCTCGTCGTCGCAGCCGTCCAGCTCTCCCTCAGGGAGCGCCAGCGCCAACGGCCGCGCGGCGCCGCCGCCAACGGCCGCCGCGGCGGGGGAGCCAATCAGCGCGCGGGGCGCTACTTCGAAGGGCCCAATCCGCGCCAGGGGCCCCCCTGAGCCAATCCGCGCCAAGGGCCCCTCAGGGAAGACGCTGGCCCCCCAGCCGCGCCCAATCCGAGGCGAGAACGGGCCGGCGCCCTCAGAGCGGCCGTTGGCGGTGAAGACGGCCGCGGCGGCTGGGGCTCCGCTGCTGCTACTGCTGCCGCCTCCGCCGGCCCCCGGGGAGACCGGCGTGGCGGGCGCCATGCTCGGTGCGCCCCCACAATACAACACCACCGACTTCTTGTTAAACATGGCGGCCTCCTCGCAGCTTTCCGCGAACTCCGAAGCTCGTCGCGCAGAGCTGTGAGAGGGGAGCGGCGGCGGCGGGGAGGGTCTTATAAAGGCTCTGACGCGCTGGCGTCAGAAGGGACGTGGCATACGTGAGCTTGAGGCAGTGACGCGGAGGGGAGGGGCGTGGCTAAAACAGGCCACCATAGACGTTTAAAGGGTAGAAGAAGGAGCCGGCTTTTGTATAGGGTGCTTCTTGGGTGCTCCATTGTTCAGGCGCGGGCAGGTGGGGGCCGGGTAGTAGTAGTAGTAGTAGTAGTAGTAGTAATAATAATAATAATAATAATAATAAAATAATAATAATAATAATAATAATTTTTATTTATACCCCGCCCTCCCCGGCCAGAGCCCGGCTCAGGGCAGCTAACACCAATAAAATTACAGTAAAAACATAATAGGGGGGAAAACCCAATTTAAAATACAGGTTAAAATGCAATTTAAAATGCAGCCTCATTTTAAAAGTAGTCCATAGATCAAAACCATAAGGGGAAGGAAACATAAGGGTCAGACTGAGTCCAAACCAAAGGCAAAGCAGGCGTCAGGGTGGTTTCCCAGGAGATTGGCCCCTTTCCTTCTGATGGTTTGTTCTTCTGTCCCCTTGCCAGTCTAGTCCAGCATCCTGTTCTCACAGTAGACAGGTCCCCTAAGAGCAGGGAGTGCATCTGAGACCCGTGGCCAAAATTTTGCAGTTCGAGATTAGGGTTTTGCCATACTAGATCAGGTGGGTTTTTTTTGCGTTTCTGTATTAGAGGTGCCTGGCGTGCTCTGGTCCATAGGGTCATGAAGAGTCGGACACAACTAAACGACTAAACAACAACAACAAATAATAGAGGTTTGACATTTTAGATGAGGGTATTGCAATCCTGCATTAGGGCATTGCAATTCTGGATTAGAGTTTCGTAGCCTTAGTTTATGGGCTTGCAGTTCTAGATTAGCATTTTCCATTCTTGATTGGCAGTTTGCCATTCCAGATTAGCGGCTTGCTGTTCTAGATCAGGCAGGGCAGAAACCAGGAGCGGATGTCTGAGCAAAAAAAGCTGAGGCTGAAAGTTGAGTTCTGAAACCAAAAACTGGAACTGTAAACAAGATTCCTGGGCTGAGCCGTGTTTGCTCTCCCATATGTACTCTTTACCCTCCTTCGATTCCAAGAGTGCGTCTGACCCGTTCAGCCACTGTGCAAACACTTGGCTCCGGTTTCTGGATTCTGGGAATCTGGTGGAAACAAATCTCCAGAGCATGAAATCTGCCCAGCCATGCTGTGGGCACCGAGAGAGAGAAAAAGCCAGATTTCAGAGCAGCTGTGATTTGGGATACCAGGGAGTCTACCCACAAACCATTAGCAAAGAGAAAACAAATGGAAATAGCCAAGCAATTACCCTTTAAAAACCTCTGTCTTATTTTGTGTGGCATGTGTAATTTTTAAATGTGCAGCCCATTGCCCATATATTTCAGGTGGGCTTACAACGCCCCTGCTGTGTAGTCCAGCATTGCAAGAACTTGGAAAGGGAGACAAGCTTACAACAGTCCTGCAATGTTGTCTATTGCTGTGACTCCCATATTGCAGATTGGGGTCTTTCTGTGCTGCTGCGACTGAAAGAGAGATCAGTTTACAACAGCCCTGCAATGCAGTCCAGTGCTTAAAAATCGCAAGGCTCATCTGGGACTGGATATGGAGTTAGGGGACAAGACCACCCCTGTAAAGCACCCCCTCAGCTTGCAGCAAAGTCTTTCTCTGTTCAAACTACCCCGGGGTGTCTTCCTCCCTGGGCCAAGTCCAGCGCTCGGTTTCATGCAGAAATGTCATCTTTAGTTGACTCACTTTGAAACTGACAGGTTGCAATGACCTGCTGATATGAACAGGTTTTCAACACTGAGGCTGTAACCCTTATACAGATTTGTGTGGGAGTGAGTTTTATTGAGGTGAGTAGTGTTCACCTCTGAGTAAGAACAGGAAAGAGGCTTACAGCATCTTAATGGAGTTAACCAATTTTTATTATGGCATTAGCTTCCGTGGACCAGACCCCCCTTCCTTCAAGTGCTGTTGTGCTCAGGTCATGCTTGAGGGTTTTGCATAATAGGCATCTGGTTGGCCACTGTGAGGACGCTGGGCCCCCTTTGGCCTGATCCAGTAACCAGGCTCTTCTGATGTTCTTATGGAATCCCCAGGTTCAGAGGCAGTCTATCTAGATTCCTAGGTTCTCTGCAGCATTTGGCCACTGCGAGGACAGGATGATAGACTTGACAGGCCCCTTTGGCCTGATCCTGTTGCGGGGCACTCCAATCCACAGAAGCTGATGCCATCATAAAATGTATCAGCCTTTAAGGTTCCACGAGATCCTGTTGTTTTTGCTGCATCAAACCACCATTGTCCAGAAACTGTTTACTTTGAGGAGATGGGTATAGGACGGAGCAATAAATGCCACACTTAAGACCTGGGTTAGGAAGAGGAAGAGCTCTTTCTAACATGGGGTAAGGTAAAGGTAAAGGGACCCCTGACCGTTAGGTCCAGTTGTGACTGACTCTGGGGTTGCGGTGCTCATCTCGCTTTATTGGCCGAGGGAGCCGGCGTACAGCTTCCGGGTCATGTGGCCAGCAGGACTAAGCCGCTTCTGGCGAACCAGAGCAGTGCACGGAAACGCCGTTTACCTTCCCGCCAGAGGAAGACCTATTTATCTACTTGCACTTTGACGTGCTTTTGAACTGCTAGGTTGGCAGGAGCAGGGACCGAGCAACGGGAGCTCACCCCGTTGCGGGGATTCGAACCGCCGGCCTTCTGATCGGCAAGTCCTAGGCTCTGTGGTTTAACCCACAGTGCCACCGGCGTCCCGCAGTACTCCTATAAATCCATGGACTCAAAAGTTACTCATGGCCACCATTTATTTCAGTGGGTTTACTCTGAGGAGTACTTGGGTCTTCTTTTTAACAAAGTCCTCCCAACACTAAGCAAAATTGGCCTACCAGAGCAATTACAGCCCATTAGCCAGTGTGGTGCAGTTGTTAAGAGCATCAGAGTAGGACCTGGGAAACCTGGGTTCAAATCCTCACTTGCCCATGGAGCTCACTGTGGGTGACCTTAGGCCAGTCACCACCTCTCAACCTGACCTACCTCACAGGATTGTTGTTGGGGTAAAATGGAGAGAGTAGGAGAACTGTCGCTGTTATATGAATTTTTAGGTCTTATATATCTATAATAAATGTTCATCAATGTACCAAGCAAACACACATATAAATATATAAACCACATGTCTGAAACCCATAGGAAAAGTCCTAAAGCCATTTTGACTGTTTCAGTCACCTCAAATATTTCTCTGCAAGGTCAAAGGAAACGCAGAAACCTCCCCATTGTCTCTGTCCTCACAAATCCTGCCTTAAGGACACATTTAAGGTGAGCCTGTGACCTGGCTCAGAAATTAAGTATTATTTTACAAAAGAATGGCCAGGCTCCACAGGTAATCCAGTCAAGTGACCATTAACAGGTAACCTGGCGGACAGGGTAAAAACAACACACTCAGATTTCTGTTGTAGACCGCCTTTTCTGTGACGTAGGTATGATGCTTCTGGGGGTGGTCTTGGACTCCAGGGCGGGCAATTTAAAATGTCTATATAAGGGCAGACAGACCTTGGTTCTGGGTCCTCCTCCTTCTGCGGGTGAGGGGAGCACCCTGTTGCAACAGTTATTAAAGATCAGGCTTACTAGCTGCTTTGCTTCTCAATATTCTCTGGTTGGTCTCTGTTATTTTCTCCTACCTACAAAAGGACTCTATATGGGCTCTCCATAAGGGAAAAGGAGCAGGTTTTTTTTTACTTATATCAATCACCTTCGGCTGCTTGGAGGAAAGGTAGTTAGAAATGTAACAATAAATAAAATTAAGGAAACGAAATAAAATGTTGGGAGTCCCTCCCCCACCGGTTGAGTTTGATGGGTAGCGCTCACTTCTCCCTCCGCCCACCCCCCCCAAAGAAAGAAATGGTTCAGTCTACAATTTAACATATCTGTGTTGAACACTGAAGCAGCGAGGCTACAGGAGAGGTGGGAAGGATCAACAGCTCCATGGAACTTAATGGAGGAAGGCGGAGCCAAGCTGGAAAGGGAGGAGTATCTGTTTGGGGGGTAAAAGCTCAATGGGTGAAGGATTTGGGTTTTTCCCTCTCCCATCAATGGAAAGGCGAAGAGAGATCTTGAAGGAGAATAGGAAGTATCTGTGTGTGTGACTCACCCCTGGAGAATGCAGAATGCTTTGTTATGTAACACTTTCTCAAGGGGAGGCAGAGAGGAGAAGGGAAACAAGTTTCAAAAAGAGGAAGGGGGGGGGAACTTCCCCAAGAGACTGAAGAGAAGAACAAACATTGGAAACTTCCAGCAGCTTCCCGAAAGCTTTATTTTCAGCACCCGATAAAAGGAAATGATGCATTTTAAAGAAAAGCGCACTTTAATGTGTGTGTCATGGGGTCTTGGTGGATGCAAGATCCTCTAAGACTACGAGGGCATCAGAAGAGCACATCCCACAGTCCCTTACACTCCAGCATCCTGTCCTTTGCACTTGGGATCTTTGAATTCTACTTGAACAGGTGTGCTGACATCTCCCTTACCTGAAACCATGGAGAGCAGCTGCCAGCCTGTGCAGGCGTTACTGAGGCAGATGGACCCATGGTCTGACGCAGTGGCAGGCCCCTTCCTTTCCCTCTGTTTAAACCGGCTCTCTCTATCTCTAGAACCATGAGGACTAGAACCTTATCTTTAGGCCAAGGGCTGCAGCTCACTTGGTAGAGCAGATTAGAGCAAGCCGGGAGCACGCAGGTTCAGTCCTCAATATCTCCAGGCAGGGCTTGGAATATCCCCCACCTGAAAGCCCAGTTGCTGCCATTCAGTGTGGACAGCCCTGAACTCTGTGGATCTGAAGTCAGCCCTGTTTAGGGAAGCTTTTAATGTTTTAACAGACTATTGTATATTAATATTTTGTTGGAAGCCGCCCAGAGTGGCTGGGGAAACCCAGCCAGATGGGCGGAGTATAAATAATAAATTATTATCATTATTATCATTATTATTATTATTATTATTATTATTATTAGTCTGCCTCGGTATAAGGAAAGAAAGAAGCAGCAGATCAAAAGGGAGCTTGCGCATTGCTCATTGCCACGGGCACCTCGTCACCATAAACAACAGAGGTGCAAAGCGTTTTCTGGGGATTTGTCAATGTTTCATTTATGACTGAGGTGGATGTGAGCTGGCTTCAGTGAAAAGGGTTTGACGAAACCCACCCACCAGATTTTAGCATAAGTCCATTCCCCCCACCCACCCAAAGTCCAGCTCGCTCTGCCCTCTTTCCTGATTCTGCACCGAGCATAACAGGATGTCACGTCTGCGCTGGAAAGTGGTGCTTTTTTTTCCACCGGATGTGCATTCCCCCACTGCCGACTTCTGCAAAAAAAAGCACCAGCTGATTTTGCAGAAATATTGGTCAGGAGGTAGAGGCACCCCAGACAAGCCTGTTTGTCCCAGATGACGTCTGTGTCTCGTGGAGGGCATAGGGTTTTCCGAAGCGGTCATTGGAACCAGCAAGGTTGTCGCCGTTCAGCTGATTGTCAGGGCTTGCAAAAGGGCAGAGCGGCTGCTCTGCATGCAGAAGGCCCCAGGAGAGCAGCTGCTAGTTAGTGTTGACAATATTGAGCTAGATGGTTGGCACCAGTCTGTCTCGGGAGAAAACGGAGGAGTGCGCCTTTGGAGGTGAAGTCAAACCGTTGGAGACTTACAGCACCTGCTGTGGCTGTAGAGACCGATACGGGAGAGACATGTTTTGTTGCAGCTGGGGCAGATGAAGGCGTCCGGTTCTGCTGCTGCAGATGCACCACGACGTTTCTTCTCTCTGTACTGCTCCCAGCGGTCATTCCTCCCCTGGTCACTGCTATGAATGTCCGACCTGTCTGTCTCTAGGCACTGTGGTCATCTGCAAGGGATTCCCACATGGCGGTGTCGATGCTGCCAGCCTTTGTGTCACATTTGCAGACATCTTTGTGACACAGAGCTGGTCTCTCAACGTCCTTGGGGATTCTGCCATCTTCCAATCTGTGCCCATGGCCAATCCAGCGCTGACGTCACCGAGACAGAAGCGTGATCATGCTCAGAATGTAGGCTTGGGAGAGCACATCTTCGTTTGAGACTCTGTCCTGCCATGTGAGGCCCAAAACCATAGCCTAGCTTGGTACAAGTTTCCTATGTTCATATTTAAACCAGCTCTTTATTCAGAATCACGAGGAGTATAATATTTTTAAGGGAAAGACTTGAAACCATGGACAGCCACTACCAGTAAGCATCAACAATACCGAGCTTAGATGAGCCATTAGAAACAAAAATACATTTAGTATTTATTTTAAGGCATTTATATACCACTCAGTTGTTTAGTATTTCTAAGCGCTGTGTCTAAAAATGAGCCATACAGAGAATGAACTAAAAAAATAATAATCATAAATGCCCAAGAGACACCTGCTAGAATAAGGAAGTATTGTTGTGCAGCTGAAGTTCAGCATGGAATGTACTGTCAGGTGAAAGGGAGTTCCACAAGCTTGGGCCAATGAGACCAACTGCAGATCTTCTAGTAGTTACAAGCCATGCATCTCAGCCATGGGTGACCATCAGCAGAGACTCCCCCCAAGATCTCAGTGATCAGGTAGGGATACAAGGGATCAGGTAGTTGTCAGACCAAAGGCCAGGGGGAAATGTGTGAATATTATGACTTTTCTGGAACCTAGGGTTGGTGCTCAGCTCCCCATCTCTCAAAGGGACAAAATTTGTTGCCAGTTGGAACAAAACCTCAGCAAAGGTGAGAACCAGTGTCTACCTCACTTTGCCCCACGGCAGAGCCAGCCCTGGGCAGCCCACCCTGAATTTCAGTTGCAACTGAAACTGGCAGAGGTGACACAGAGACGAAACTATTTGCTCTGCGGGCTCTGAGGACTCTCTTTGAAAGACATGCCTGCTCTTATGTAAGCAGATTTAACAGGTCGCTGGAGATTGCATCACCGCAACCCTTTTGTGGGAACATACCTGGGGAAATAAAATAAACACCAACGCACACCTATTTTTAAAAAGTACATGCCGTATTCAGATGTCACAAAAATGACGTATGACATGCCCAAACCTGTCCTGAGTTGCGCTTAGGGACTGCCAATCATCATTTTTTCCCTTTCTATTTTGAGAAAGGTGCAACTAGATTAGCAAAACACAGTGTCTGCCTCCGCCTCCTGGGAAAACCAGAAAAACTCACCTCTCTATTAAACAGCAACAATTGCTCATGGATCTGAGCTTCATCAATACAGGGTGGGGAGCAAGTTTCTAGCCCTCATTGTGGCAGGAAAACGCTTGATGCCAATGAAGGGTAATAGCCTCAGCAAGCATGGCCAAAGGGTGGAATATAGTGAGGGACGTGGACGAGTATCTGTAGAAAGTAGTCTTCTGTACAAGACATAGCTGTCAACTTACAGATTTGAAAATAAGGGACCAGCAGCCTCGAAAATAAGGGATCAACAATTACTTTGATCAAACACATATTTTGTTGCGTGCAAATGGCTTTAGATACCTATTAGGTCCATAAATTACCATATAGCATATATTCAACACAAAAAAACAGCAACAATTTGTTGTTGACAAAGGACAGCTGGACATAGAAAGGTCCCCAGTACCTTCAGCAGCTTATTTAAGGGACATCATCCATAAGGGACAGCAGCGGGACATGGCACTGGGATAAGGGACTGCCCCGCCAAATAAGGGACGCTTGACAGCTATGGTACAAGGGCAACATTTACAAAATTCACAAAGTGTGTCGTTCCACAAACTTTTGCCTCTGGCCCCTGGGAGGTTGCTCAGAAAAGAATGCGGCCCTCAGCCTGCAAAAGTCTCCCTGCTCTTTTCTTGACAGCCTGGCTGAGTCATGCACTGAAGAAGCCCCCGAGAAATCCGGGATCTTGCAGGGTGAATGACGTCCGCCTGAGACTTTGGCCCTGAGATAACAGAATTCTCATGTATGACTCCCCATAAACTTAATCATCAGACCAGCCTCAAAGTCCTACACATAAAAAAGAGGGCAAAGTCTCCAGCAATAACGTTCCTAGGAGATAAGAGTAGACCTTTGACCGCAGAGATATCCTGGGGGAATCTGCACCCTGACTTGGGTGGGGAGGGACCCCAAACTCCACACAGAAACCACACTGCGATGGAGAAGATTGAAATATGCAGGAAGTCAGGATAAACGTAGCTCAACCTTGCCCAACCTGGTGCCCACAAGACATTTTGGACCACAACTCATATGTGGGGCTATCCTAGACCCTGGGCCAAAGTCTCCAGCTGGTACAAAGCTCTATGGCTAGACAGCTCCAGCACATAACTCCAGTGTTCAGAAGCCCACACTGGTTGCCCCTATGTGACCGAGCCGGGTTCAAGTCCTTGTTGTGATTTACAAGGCCTTGAACAGCCTGAGTCCAGGATACCCCAAGGACTGCCTGAGCCCTTAAATCCCTGCCCCATCACTGAGGTTTTTTGGGAGTTAATGTTATCACTCAGGCGCACAGTTCTGATCACCCATAGATTGTAGAATTGGAAGGGACCACGACCTTGCCTTTTTTTGCGGGAAATTCCCTTATTCCAGAGCCATTTCCTGCTGCTTCCCGCTGCTATCTCAGATTGTTAGATATCCCTTAGACTGTCCCCGGGACAGGTGAGGCTGCTGATCCCTTATTTTCAAGGCTGCTGATCCCTTATTTTCAAATCTGAAAGTTGACAGCTATAGCCCAACCCCTTGCAATGCCCAGCTAAAAGTCTCATGCTCTACCGACTGAGCTATCCCGAAAGTCGTCTGTTTTGTGGGCCCAATTTTAAGAAACTCCCTGCTAGTTCAGGTCTGGCATGCCCACTTTCCCTGTTGCACATCGTATTTTCCCTCCTTGTCCTGTGGGGCTTACAATGTAAAACTGAAAGTAGGGAAGAGGACACAGAGCTGACTGAAGATCGGGTGAAGACTGAGCTAATTTTCCCTACCCCTTAACTCGAAAACAACAGAGCGATTCAAAGATCCTTCAAATATTTTGGGGGGAATCTCAAGAACAGCGGAACCTGAGGTGCACCGCTGCAAATCTCTTTGGGGAACGGCTGTGACTTTTAAAATCTTTTAAACTCTTGCTCTCTGGCATACAGCTGGTGTCTTCACTATATGGCTTTGGGTGAATGCTGAAGACCAGGGGTCAGCAAACTTTTTCACCAAGGGGCTGGTCCACTGTCCCTCAAACCTTGTGGGGGGCCAGACTATTTCTTTTTTGGGGGGTGAACGAATTCATATGCCCGACAAATAACCCAGAGCTGCATTTTAAATAAAAGCACACATTTTTCTCATGTAAAAACACCAGGCAGGCCTCACAAATAACCCAGAGATGCATTTTAAATAAAAGCACACATTCTGCTCATGTAAAAACACGCTGATTCCCGGACCGTCCGCGGGCCGGATTTAGAAGGCGATTGGGCTGGATCTGGCCCCCGGGCCTTAGTTTGCCTACCCATGCTGAAGACACATGCTGAAGACCTTTGACACCTGAGCTGTGTTGCTTCAGAACCCTCCCTATTCCTGACTGTAACATTTTTTACTTGTGATCTTTGGGTGAAGAGTGGTAATAGATGCAATCATCATCGTCATATCCAGAGCACAGCCCAAGAATCTCCTGACTCAGGCTGAGTGGGCAGAAACAGGAGTGGCTGCACTTTGCTACCTTGAAGGGTCGGTTTAACCTTGAATGCAGAGCAACACCTGAAGGCAGAAAACATTGACCTGGCGTTTTGGGCCAGGCTCATTTGACGCAGTCCTTGACATGCCCCTTTCCTTCGCCACAGAGTCACATCCCCTCCCTGGGTGACCTCCCATGGTATAGGCGGGGCCAGAGGCAAAAGTAGGCGGGGCCAGGCAGGTGTGTCTTACCTTTGTTAGGACAAGCAAGAGGCACAATCACAGGTCAAGGACACGTTTTAACTTAAGTTTAAAAATATTATTATTTTCATCCAAAATTTGGGTAATTCCATACTGACATAACACGATGTTTTGGGAAGAAGAAAAAGAAACTCTGGGAAATCATCTTTAAAATGATAGCAGAGCATGTTAACTCTGAAATGAAAAATGAATCTGTAAGCTGACATTTTCATGGAATTGCCCAGTTCTGTAACATACCGTATTTTTTCCGTATTAGAGGTTTTTTGACTGAAAAACAGTGTCGAAAAACTGGGGTCGTCCAATACACGGATATTGGCATGGGGGGGGGGAGAAGCGGTGCCCCCGCCAGTCAGCCAGTTGGCAGGAGCGCAACTTCCCCCGATGCCGCTGTGTGTGGGAAACGATCTAGGGAGTGTTTCCTGCTCGCAGCTGGGGCGGGGGGAAAGCTCAACAACTTTGGGCCATCTCCCCTCATTTTCTTAAAACTGAGTCCCCAAAAATTATGGGGGGTGTCTTATACATGGGGGTGTCTTATAGATGGAAAAGTATAGTGTGTGTGTGTGTGTGTGTATATATATATATATATATATATATATATATATATATGGGAATATATATGTGGGAAAGAGAAAGAAAAACAAGGAAGTGAGAATGAAACACACACACACACACACACACAACATATCTGGCCTTCGAAGAACCTAGTTTCCCAACCATGACAGTGTGGCATAGTGGTTAGCGCAGTGGACGCTCGGGTTGCGAACATGACCCTTGCGAGATGCACGTTCGCAACCTGCAGTGTTCACAATCCGCAGCGGCGTTTCTGCGCATGTGCAGGCTGCAATTCGGCACTTCTGCACATGCGCAAAGTGCGATTTAGTGCTTCTGCATATGCGCGACCGCCAAAAACCTGGAAGTAACTTGTTCCAGTACTTCCGGGTTTCGGCAGGTGCGTAACCCGAAAAACCGCAACCTGAAGCGGCTGCAACCCGAGATATGACTGTACCTGGGAGACCAGGGTTCAAATTCCCACCGGTCATGAAGTGATCTTGGGCCAGTCAGCACCATGCAGCCTGACCTACCTCACAGGTTAGGATCTCTCTGTCCCAAATCTTCCACCATTCGGCTTCATTGCATGGCCATGAGAGAGGGATGCCCACTTTCTTCACCCCCTGCATTATTTTATAAACTACCATCATGCTCTTCTTACTTGCCTTTTCTCCAAACTGATGTCCCAAACGCTGCAATCATCCTTCGTAGGGGAGTCGTTCCATCCCCTTGATCGTTTTGGCCGCTCTTTTCTGAACCTTTTCCATATCCGTTTTGAGGCGAGGTGCCCAGAACCACAGTATTCCAAATGTGCCTCTCCCCCGCTTTTTTAGACAGACAGCAACATTTGCGTAAACTGCTTCACATATTTGCTTCGGGAGGGCTTCAGGTATTTGCCTCCGTTTGCCTTTTTGAGATATTTACTTGCAATTTCTTTTTTTCTTTTTGCATCTATTAAAAATTAACCCAATAGGATTCTTGAACCCAGTTGGTTTGTTTTTGCTTTTTATATGCAGTATTATTCTACAAAGATGGGCTTGAGGTTTTCCAGGCGTGTCAAGTTATTTTTCTGCTGAAGAAATTATATGAAATAGAGGAATATATGTTAGATGAAATGCATGATGTAATCGAGGAATATGCATTCAGTGATAAGTGGGGTAGTGACGTGGGTAGTGCTGTGGGTTAAACCTCAGAGCCTGGGACTTGCCGATCAGAAGGTCGGCAGTTTGAATCCCTGCGACGGGGTGAACTCTCGTTGCTCGGTCCCTGCTCCTGCCAACCTAGCAGTTCAAAAGCAATTCAAAGTGCAAGTAGATAAATAGGTACCGCTCCGGTGGGAAGGTAAACGGCGTTTCCGTACGCTGCTCTGGTTCGCCAGAAGCGGCTTAGTCATGCTGGCCACATGACCCGGAAGCTGTACGCCGGCTCCCTCGGCCAGTAAAGCGAGATGAGCGCCGCAACCCCAGAGTCGGCCACAACTGGACCTAATGGTCAGGGGTCCCTTTACCTTTACTTTATGCAGTACAGTGGTACCTCGGGTTAAGTACCTAATTCGTTCCAGAGGTCCGTTCTTAACCTGAAACTGTTCTTAACCTGAAGCACCACTTTAGCTAATGGGGCCTCCTGCTGCCGCCGCGCCACCGGGACCCAATTTCAGTTCTTATCCTGAAGCAAAGTTCTTAACCTGAAGCACTATTTCTGGGCTAGCGGAGTGTGTAACCTGAAGCGTATGTAACCCGGGGTACCACTGTATATAAAAGGGATGACTATAGAAAGTTAGTTATGAAAATCTTAATAATAAAAACCTTAATAATAATAATAATAATAATAATAATAATAATAATAATAATGTTATTTTTCTGTTTAACCTGAGAGTTGACTCAAGTGTTGCTTTTTGCGCTGTGATTTATGGACAAGAGCCTGGAGTCAAAAGCGCCTGACGTTGGACAATGCATTGCAATCAAGTTATTTTGGGATTAGGAGTCAGCAGATCAGAGAAATAAGTTTCCTTTTCCTGGGACAATAAAGAGGGAACTTGCAGCCAGCGCCTTTCCTGCCCCCTGGCTGCCTCCCAATGCCAAAAGCGGAATCTTTCAGAATTCGAAGGCTCCCGAGAACTGATATTGTGGTAGAAACAGACGGCGCGATTCACAGAACAGAGGAAGCTGGCTTTACCATTGCTCCATCTGGCTCAGTACTGCCTGCACTGGCTGGCAGCAGCTCTCTGGGGGTTTCAAGCAGGGAGCCTCTCTCAGCCCTACCAAGAAATGCCAGTGGGGACTGAAACAGGGACTTTCTGCAGGCAAACTCTATGCTTTGCTCCAAGTTAGGGCCCTTCCACTAAAACAAAAGCAAATGCCCACATCCCCATGGCTCTGATATAAAGGGCTGGTTCCAAGAGGAACCCAGGAAGCTGCCTTTTACTGAGCCAGACCCTTGGTGCAACTGACTCAGTGGTGTGTACACTGGCTGGCAGCATCTTGCCAAGGTTTCACATTGCAGTCTCCCTTGGCCCTAACTGGAAAGGCCAGATACTGAAGGTGGGAGCTTCTGTGTGGAGAATGCCGTCCCTTAAAAATACTCTGGGCCTCATGATTCTCAGCATGGAGCAGATTAGACAGAATCATGGAGGAGGAGGCGGCTATCAAAGGCTAGGAGCTAATAATAATAATAATACCCCACCCATCTGACTGGCCATAAAAAGGGTAAAAGGACCATTAGGTCCAGTCATGGACGACTCTGGGGTTGCGGCGCTCATCTCGCTTTACTGGCTGAGGGAGCCGGCGTACAGCTTCCAGGTCATGTGGCCAGCAGGACTAAGCCGCTTCTGGCAAACCAGAGCAGCACACGGAAACGCCGTTTACCTTCCCGCCGGAGCGGTACCTATTTATCTACTTGCACTTTGACGTGGTTTCGAACTGCTAGGTGGGCAGGAGCAGGGACCAAGCAACGGGAGCTCACCCCATCGCGGGGATTCGAACCGCCGACCTTCTGATGGGCAAGTCCTAGGCTCTGTGGTTTAACCCACAGCGCCACCCGTGTCCATGTTCTGCCTCTATTCTCGTTTTCCCTCACCTACGGTGACAGCTTCTGAGTTTCCTCCTTCGGAGACTGCGCTGGAATTATTCAAAATCTGACGAAACCTGACTCACGGGGCTTTCCGGGTCGATTTGGGTACATTTTGACTGTGCTGCTTGTTTTGGTAGAGCTATATTAGGATTAACCAAACCATTTTAAAATTCTTGTTTTCATGACACAATGGCTATAAAAACACCCAGCAACTAATTTTGCTGTAAGCAGCTTTGTGAGGGTTCTGTGGCGGAAGAGCGACGTCATTCAAATAAACACTTTCACCACAAATTTAACCCTCACAGGCGGAAATTGACATACGCCGTTTTTAGGGTGAATTTTTCAAGCCCCGAGTGGAATTCCTCTGCAACCTGAGGCAGCCCAAAGAAAGCCACGTGGCAGGACCTTTTCGGTGGCTGCTCCCTCCTTGCAGAACACCCTCCCTCTTTACTGACTTTCAGGAATAACATAAAAACATTCCTGCTCACTTCAGGCTTTCTGATGGCAACGTTGGAATTATTAGCTGTGAAGGTCACAGTTTTTAAATGTTTTTTTGATGGCGTTAATGTTTCAAACTTTTATTTTTTAAATGTATTGTTTTACCAGCTTTACCTCCCGGGTCAACTTTGAGAGGAAGAGCAAGACGGAAATTCCTTCCTGTATTCATAAAAATGTAAGTTGTTGTCACCCTCTGCAGGCAAGCTGTTGAACGCAGGGCGGAGGCACTATACACAGCGGTTTAGCAAGCTGCTGTGTGAAGCTCCTCCCCCTTTAAAAGGGGTGGAGCTTGGGATGGTGGGAGGGGCTTGGGTGAGCTGTGGGTGGCTTGGCGAAGAGGGATGGGTGAGGTGTAAAGGAGCTGGGAGCTGGTCCGATGTGGGCGAAGGGCAAAACAGGAGGAAAGGTTGGCAGCCCCTACTTAACTGCATCATGCCAGAAGAACCAAAGAAGAATGTTGAATCGAAGAAGAGCACTTTCGTCTGTTTCCCTGGACCAGTTTCTGCTTGAGAAATCACATGGGACTTTGGTTGTTGTTTCGTTTCACAGCACGAAGATACTGAATGGAAACTACAAGTGGCAGCTTGGGAATTTGGGGACACACACTTTGCTACCCCAAGCCAAATTCAAACGTGTCTCCGCATCCGGGGCTCAACAAAAATGTAATTTACTTTCGATTGTTTCCATCAGGCTCCGCTTTCACTGGCCGGCCTAGAAGCAGCCATTCCATCAGGCGACAGGAGGAGAGAGAAGGAACCGCGGGGCTTCCTTATCGGCTCAGCGGAGAGATCAGCAAGTTCCAGCTTTTTCCTCTCCTTCAAGCTTGTTCCACTCCAGCCGGTTGTCACAAGACCCTTGCAGTGAAGAACCGGTGCCCAATTTTGCTTTGCTCTCCCTTCCTATTTCCCCATCACTTTTTCCTTTTGTGCTATGTCTTTTAGATAGCAGGCCAGAGTGCAAGGGTTATTATCACAGAGATCGCTTTGCCAGCCAGCTCTTTTTGAGGCTTGCCATTTTTAACTGTGCTTCTCATTTGGCAATACATTTATATTAAAGCAGAGTTTATAAATACTGAAATAAAAAATAAATAAATCGGAACGTTGGGTGGTACAATTTTTTTCCAACCCGCCCAGCGTTCGGTCTACTTTATTTTTGCAGCGTTGATAGTGCCGTTTTTGCAACCCTCCTGAAATCAGACCTGCAGCCCTGTAGTAAGCTCTGGCCCGTTGGCTGAAGACTGATCCTTTTTGAAGGGGTCTGTTGTGGTCCAGATCCAAAACTTTACCAGCAAACCTTTCCTCCCTCCCCGCTGCAGTCTCCCCCTTTTGCACCAGGCAAGTGATGTTATCCCTTGCGTGACACACTCCCAAGTTAATCACAGGGTGCAGGTATGCACCTGGGGAAAAAGAAAACAGTGATTATATCTTTGAAAGCAAACAGGAGAGGTTTATTTTTAAACACAGACGAAGGAGGGTTGCTCGTCCGGCCCAGTCACGCTGACTGCTAGAAGTCCAGACCATTGGAGATAGGAACAAATATCAAGCCAAAAACTGCATAGGTTTCCTCCAACTTCCAGATCAGGACTGGGGACCTTTTTCACCTCGAGGGCCACATTTCCCTCTGGGAAGTTTTTTAGGGGCCGCGTGCCAGTGGTGGGCAGGGCCAGAGGGAAAAGTGAGTGGAGCAACAACTGTGAACATAAACTGTGTAGACTAGGCAGGTTTCTACAGCCACTCACATATCCCCTTTTCCAACCACGGTTGGAGTTCAGGGATGCATCCTGACCAGGCCAAAAGCACTCCAGGAGGGTGCAAAGCAGGGCTATTGAGGGGGTGTCCAGGGGCCAAACAGAAGAGCCTGGAGAGCCACACTCAGTCTGAGGTTTCCCACTTCAGTTCTAGAAGCAACAGTTGGTCTTCGATGACTCTCCGTTGTACCATCAGCAAAACAGGCCAACGAAAGAGATCCTGATTTATTTATTTCAGGGTGAAGAGCCTGATGGGGTGTATTTGTTTCGGCAGGGGGAGAAGGCAGACTTGGAAGAAGTCTGAAGATGCTTCCAAACTGGGGCTTCTCCTCAAATTGCAAATAAACAGGAAATTCTAAGGAGTTGGTTCCCATGGTTTGCTGGCCTTAAACCCCCCTGCCCCCAGTTGCTGATCATTTCTTCCCACACTTCCCGGAGGCGAATGACCTAAACCTTTGAAAATGCAAGGCAAAACTCTGGCCTCTCCTTCCCTTATTTGGGAGCGATTCGCATTTAACCGGCTTCATCCGAAAGTCTCTTTCAGCCTCTGCCGACCAGAAGGAGAACTGCAACGGCCCTCCCTTCTGACGTTCTATCGGATCTTATTTTTAAACCAGTATTTTGGTGGGGAAAGGGGCCTTCGGACGGTTGGCCCGATTATTACTGGCATGTCACAAGGGACTACATTTGTAGTCGTTTAGGATATTTTTAAAAAAGATTTGGTCGGTTTAGAATATAATCCAGCAACAGGGCAGACTATCCATACTTTAGGAGTGGCTGGAGTGTGTGTGTCCTTAGCTTTGGCCTGATCCAGCTATGGGGCTCTTCTGGTGTACATATGGAACCTCCAGGTCCAGAGGCAGTCTACCTAAATCCCTAGGTTCTTAAGGGCTTTGGTGAGAACAGGGCAAGTCCCCTTTGGCCTGATCCACCAAGGTTTCTTAGATCCTTCTTACGTCCTCCCGATAGGGCTGGGAGAGACCGCCTGCCAAAACCCTGGAAAGCCACTGCTGCCAGTCAGTGTAGACCAGCTTAGATGGACCAATGCCCCCAACTCAGTAGAAGGGAGCTGATAACTAATCCATTGCAATTGCAACCTGCAACTGCTTCCAGTGTTCCTGTCTTAAGTCAACAGCTTTCTTCAGAACCACAAGGACTAGCGTTTTAATTTTTAACTGCCCTGTGATCTTCGAAGAAAGGGTGGTGCAGAAATTAAAAAAGGAAATAAAAAGGTAAAGGTAAAGGGACCCCTGACCATTAGGTCCAGTCGTGACCGACTCTGGGGTTGCGGCGCTCATCTCGCTTTATTGGCCGAGGGAGCCGGTGTACAGCTTCCGGGTCATGTGGCCAGCATGACTAAGCCACTTCTGGCAAACCAGAGCAGCGCACAGAAACGCCGTTTACCTTCCCGCCGGAGTGGTACCTATTTATCTACTTGCACTTTGATGTGCTTTTGAACTGCTAGGTTGGCAGGAGCTGGGACCGAGCAACAGGAGCTCACCCCGTTGCGGGATTCGAACCGCCGACCTTCTGATCGGCAAGTCCCAGGCTCAGTGGTTTAACCCACAGCGCCACCCGCGTCCCAAATAAAGAAATACTCCCCCTTTAAAGGAAGAGCTGTGGCTCAGGGACAAAGCAGAACGTCCCAGTTCAATCTCCAGGTAGGGACCAGAGCGACTCTCTGCTGGAAACTTAGCTGCCTAAAACTGTGAGCAGGGAAACCTAAGTAACTTAACAGAACGAAGTTTGGGATGCCATGGAAGCAAATGCTGCAGCCATCGCAGGAGAGAACCAGGAATCAAAAAGTCCACGTCGACACGAGCCGGACGGCATTTCAAAGTACTTTTTAGGTACTTTTAAGAGAGCACAAACTTCAAACCTATGGGTCGAGACAAGGGTTACTTTATTTCCACACATTTTCTCTTTAATTCTCTTTCGCACCCACCTCTCCCTTCCTTCCTCTTTCTACATCATCAACAACAACAACACAGTCATCTGCAATTGCCCAACAGGACCCGGACGAAAGGAGGGTGCCAACACCCCCCTCCCCATCACCTCCCCCACCGCTACAAGAAGCAGCAGCTTCAAAACTCCAAAATCTTGGCTGCACCAGAGGCCTCAGTGGAACGGCTGACAGGCGGGCCAGTGATGTGCGACAGATATGGGGTGGTGCGCTTTTTGCATGTTTTTTAGAATGCGTCTTTTTGACTATTTTTATTTTTATTTTTTTAGAAAAAAAGCAAACACCAGAAGATAGAGATGAAGATGATGTAAAAAAATTATATATATATATGTATGTATATATATATTTATATATATATGATTCACATCTATTTACAGTATGGCTGGGAGGCGGGGGGAGGGGAAGTATAGGAACCGGAGGCTAGAAATATATCCATGTTGTGAACTGTTAGCCTGCAGGCCAGAGATGGCCCAAGAGCCAGATTTGGACAGCCCAGCCCCCAGCTCAATTTACCACCGCTGCCCGTTTGCAAGGATGCTCTGGGGTGTGTACTGGCCACACGCCCTTCCATCGCCACTGGCCTGCAGCCCCCCGATGGCTCTCAAATGGCCCTCGAGCCCCAAAAGAGGGTGTTACGTCACCCCTGCCGTACGGTAGTTCATCTGGGAGAAACGGAAGCGAACTTTGAGGGGAGAAGTCATTTGAAAGGGCAGAAGGGAAGGAAACAAGAACCTGCCTCCAAGTACAGCCAACCGCCAAACGCAACCCGCTCTAAAACGCCCTGCCGTTTCAGTCCCACCCAGGGAGTGGGCATAGTGGGCAGCAGAAAGGAAGGGACAGTGGCTACACAGATACCTGAACACGGAGGAAACGAGCCTAGCTCACTCCTGAGAGTCCTCCGTCCTCACTGACCAGCTTGTGCCAAGGTAGGCACACCCCACAGGCTTTCTAGCCAACGAAGCCTTGCCGATGGCACCTTTTTCTGCACTCATCTGACAACTGTGACAATTTTGAGCTGGTGTCGACTACCCTCAAATCAAGGTGGGCTTTGTTTTCCCCGCTGGGCCTGTAACCCCTGAAGCATCAACTGGCAAGACAGTGAGAGGAAGTCGGAGGTCCAACCGGTCAGATCATTCGTCAGATATTTTGCCCAGTCTCTGCCACCTTGGCCTGCCAGCTCCTCTTGAAAAGACACAAGACAGAGAGACACTCGGATGGTCACTGCTCAATTTTTAAAAATAATAATATGTGAAGCCATCCATCTTAATTTTTACATTGCCCTTTGCTCCCATTGTCTGTACTCCAACCCATCTGACGGCCCCAAATTCTCTTCTCAGCCCAGAATGACAGAGGCAGAGGACGACAAAAGATGGGAGTGGCACATTCCTGTGTCTGAAGTGCAGGGAGAAAACTCCTGGGAGCAGAGAAAGGGTAGTGGGATGTGTTTTCTCCAGGAGATGCACCATGGTAAACAAATGTTTTTAAATGCAGGCTTGCAGAGGTTCTGGGATCTCGGCGCCAGTTCGGTGGTGAAGCAGAGGACCAGGCAGCTCAAACATGCAGAGCAGCGTGGATTTCAGGCGTTGGCAGCAGAGCAGGGCTTCCGGGGACTTCCAGCTTTCCCGAAGTTTCTAGCCTTCTAAGACCACAGGATCAGCATTACTAGCAAGGAATGCTTGGTGAAATCCCTCAAGCCAAGAGATGAGGCGGGACAAGATTGCCAGAGGTCACAGGGGGAAGAGGCTTCACAAAAACACTCTGCTGCGTTTTTCTTGCAGCACTGCCCCACCAAAGAGCTGTCAACTCAAGAAGGCAGAACATTTAACAGGTGGGGGTCTCATTCTATGGAAACTGCAGAGAACTTTCTCGGGTGTCATCGAAAGGCAAAGCCCAGGACAGTAGCTAGGACCGAGGTTCCCCCTGCTGCCATTTTTTACTTTCTCATTCGCCCTCACAGCCCTGTAACAAATGGAGCCAAATTAATTATTACAAACTCTGTTGTAGGCTGTGAGGACCCACACGGATGGGTGGGGGAGAGGCAATATGCTAGATTTTGTTTTTAAATCTTTTCAGCAGCAGCAAATTAATCTTTTGTGCTTTTTCTTTTAGAGGAGAAGTTCAGCTCTGCCAGTTACTGTGTGCAGTATTATTCCAGAAGCCTCAAGGACAGCCATCGGGAAAAACTTGCTCCTTGCTACAGGATTGGTTTCCCTGACCCAGCTGTCCTCAACCTGCTGCCCTCTGGCTATTTTGGACTACAACTCCCATGAGGCTGCGCTGGCTGGGGCTGATGGGCTTTGTAGTCTTGACGCATCAGGAAGGCCTATTTGGCAAAGGATGTCCTGAACACAAAGAGGCAATAAAATCCTAATTTGTTGAGGGGGTGGAGAACCAGAGATTTAGTGTGGGTGACAGTGGGAAATCAACTAAAGGATGAGAGATTTCATTTCGAAGTCCGCCAGAAGCTGAGCCAACTCTTAAGGTCAAGCTAACTTGGCCGTAGCTCATCCCACTTAAGGCACTGAATTTTGTTAATTTGAAAATCCAATTAATTTTTTTTTGGGGGGGAGTCAAGGGATTGGAGGTGCTGGGTGGCAGAACTCAGCTCAATATTTTTTAAGGAAAAGGTTTTTCACACAACGAGACCCTGGGAGGTTCAAACAGAGCTGAGCATCGAGGTATATGGATGTCTGTGGAACCAAATGGCCACTGCCAAATAAAACCCTCAAATTTGTCACCCGAGACCCAGATGCTTGAATTCAAAGCTAAAAGATTTCCATTATAGTGATCATGATTCTCTTACCAATTCTCTTTTCTCAAATAGAAATCCGACCTGCTTTCCTTAGGCATAAAAGTTATTTTATTATGCTCACCGACTGCATTGGGGATGAATTTGTGTCCATTTTCTAAATGCTTTTTTTTTTTGGGGGGGGGAGTTAAAAGTTGTCAAGAACAACATTGGAATCAAGGTCACTTCCAAACAAGGCAGCATCACACCCCGTGAACAGAATACCTTGCAGTTTGGTAGAGGGCAGCGATAGAGAGGGAAACTCTGTAGGTCAAGGATTTCAGCACCCCTTTACAAACTAAGCCAAGGCCCTAGTCCTTAAGCCTCAAAAGGACAAGGGCAATATATTTTGCTGCAATGTCAGAAGCCGAGCACTGTCGGATCGGCTGAGATCTCTCCTTCCCAATAATCAGGACTGAGAAGCAGCAAACATCTCTGTGGCCCCTACAGTTTCCTCGACTGATCCAGATAACCGACGCTCTGCTTCCATTGGCACAGAATTTCATGTTGTGGCTTTTAAAAAATCCACGAGGGGAAACACAGCCATTTGGGGAGTGGGGTGCTGGGACTTTGAGCCACCCGCGGCCACTCTGTCAAAGGGCCCTCGAGGAAAAGCTAGATGCCGACCGGTGCGACAGTGGCGGCCTGCCTGTTTGCTGAAGAGCCGTGTGAAACTTAAAACTCCACATTCTTTACACCTGCCTAAAGTTGGTCTGACGAAAACGCTTTTCAAAACTCTTGCTTTGAAATGAACACGACACCCCGGATCCTCTGTAAGTTGAGAACGGACCGTCTACCCCTTAAGAGCCACATTGGGCCAAAAGTCGGCTCAGGCAGCCTTTGGGGCGGGAGGTGGAGCTCCGTGCAAAGATGCCTGCCTCCTGCCCCTCCTCAGTTTGCCAAAGAGACACAGCGTCCACCAAAACCCTAGCTCACCCACAAGGTCATGGACCAAAGCCCATCAAGCTTTTGCCATCTTAGCTTAGAATATATTGAAATGAAACAAAAAATCCTGTTGGAACCAGCCCTTCCCCAACCTAGAGCCCTCTCTAGATGTCTTGGACTACAATTCCCATCAGCCCCTGCTAGGAGGGATGCTGAATGGCACCCTCGGACGTGCCAGGTGTTGGGCTCAGAACACCGGAGCCATGATGCTTTAGACCCCAGAGGGAAACAACATGCGGAACTGGCTGAATCCTTGGTCTAAAAACCAGCAGGGTTCCTCTTATGACAGCTGGCAGAGCGATGAGGCTCAAGAAACTGTGCCGTGTCTCAAGCAGCCCCCAGTTCTAATCTCACCCCTGTAAATAGCTTGTCTCTCTCGGCCGCAAGGCCCTGGCTCACCACCTGCCACGGGGGGGCAAGCATCCTGGACTACAATGGCTGTATGCACCTGGGCATGTTATATAAAAACGCTTAGTGTTATTCTTAATTATGATCCTGCTCTGAGGCTTTCTCCGACGCCACCGGCAGTTCCGGATCTCGCTTTCAGAGTTCACAGCAGGGGGATACTCACAGGTGGGGCTGGTGCTATTCCACTGGCCTTCCGCAGCATCGCAGGAACAAGCAACAGCAGCATAGAAAAATCTGGCTTTGGCCCGGCAGGACCCCCCTCCACCCCACTTGAAAGTGAGGTTCTTAACTCATCCTGGCGGGTGAGCGAAATTTAAGAACCTGTTTTCAGTGCCCATCAAGAGAAAGGAGGGCGGGGAGGAAAGGATATCAGATCAGAACTGCAAAGAATAAACCACGTCCACGTGCCAGGCTCCTGGTTTGGGATTTGTATAAATATTTCCGACGGCTAAAACGAGTCCTGCATTATCCCAGCCTTATGATACAGCAAAGTTCAATCCATCTGACCAAAAAAAAATATACATAATAAAAATAAATCAAAAAAACCCCAAAAGGAAAAAAAAAGAAGAAAACTCATCGGGAGGCGGAGGAGCGCAGGTTACCCTGCCAGCTTGCTGGTCACGAGGGAGGATTTCCTCTGCGGGAGATCTTGCGGCGTCGGGATGTGGTCTCCCGTCACCAAGTTCTTGTCGGTCCCTGCGGTTGGCAGCTGCTTGTTCTTGATCTTGGCCTTCGCCATGTTGTAATCCCCGGAGTCGAAGTACTTTTGCTGAAAAGCGGGAGAGACAAATGTGTATGTTTAGAATCTGGGGCTACCTTTGAAGGTGACCCAGAAACTATAACTAATCCAGAATGCGGCAGCTAGACTAGTGACTGGGAGCGGCCGAGACCATATAACACGGTACTGAAAGACCTACGTTGGCTCCCAGTACGTTTCCGAGCACAATTCAAAGTTCTGGTGCTGACCTTTAAAGCCCTAAACGGCCTCAGCCCAGTATACCTGAAGGAGCATCTCCACCCCCATCGTTCAGCCCACTGAGGTCCAGCTCCGAGGGCCTTCTGGCAGTTCCCTCATTGCGAGAAGCAAAGCTACAGGGAACCAGGCAGAAGGCCTTCTAAGTGGTGGCGCACACCCTGTGGAAAGCCCTCCCGTCAGATGTCAAAGAGATAAACAACTATCAGACTTTCAGAAGACATCTGAAGGCAGCCCTGTTTAGGGAAGCTTTTAATGTTTGATCTTTTATCGCTATTGTTATTATTAATATTCTCCACTGCCCCTGCTCTAGCCCTTTGCAGCCGTGCTGTAAGCTGTCAGAACTGAACTCTCTCCCTCTCGGCACACATACCCCCTTCTGGAGTCTTTTCATTAGGAAGTCGGAGCCGCCGGGTTTCTGGAGTCCTAAACTGGGGTATTTGGCTTTGAGTTTTGCCTCCTCCGCTCTCTCGGGGATGACCGCTTCCTTCTCCTGTGAGTCCTGAAAGAAAGAAAAACCCGCAAGCAATGAAACCCAGCCGTTTGAGCAAACAGAACTGCTTTGGCTCCTCTCTGACTGTGAGCAGCGCTTCCCTGAAAAGCAAAAAGTGCGCTTTTGAAGTGGGGACTCCAGGTTGGGGCGAACCACCCTTCACATCTGTGCCTGTGAAAGGTGAACAAGGGGAGGGGGCTATTTGCTTGGGCAAGGAGAGGTGTGCGCTGGGAAGAGCAGACGTTTCCAATCGGCAAACCAGCTTCTCTTGCAGACGGGGAAGAGAATGCATGTTTCTCCTGCTGATTATTTGCATAAAGATGCACAACTCCCCTTGTCTCAATGCCGAATCATTTCTCAGAGCAGTTACATTTGATTTGGGAGTCCAGCTGGCCCAAAAGATGGGTGCCCCCCAACGCTTGCCAAATATAGGAATCATCCTGGGACCAGTTGCAGCAGGAGAGCAGGGCCCGGGGGCTTATATAGAGCTTGTTCCAGATCCTTGCCCTGCCTTAATGTTCACCTTGGTGTCAGTCACGCCCTTTCAGCCTAACCTAGCGAACAGGGTCATTGCGAGGAAAAAGGTGGACCTTCTAAATTGCTGAGATTTTCATCCTCTGAGTTAAGTTAAATTAACCCTCACCTCCTTCATTCATTCATTTTATTTCTCATACAAACAAAAAGTCACGCTCACAGTGGCTTACCACAAGAAAATGAATGCATTTCAAAAACCAAACAGTGCAAAAACGATTTCACAATGACATAACAAAACAAAACACAACACAACAGCATATATAAAACACCCTTACTGTTATTACTACAATAGCAACAACAGTATTTACTACAATAGCAACAACAGTATTTGTGGTTTAGCTAAGGTGTTTTAATCTGTGCTGCGAGTTTTGTGTTTAATCCAAGTGGTATCTAAATTGTCAAAATAAAGATGTATGTAACCCTGACCTCCTTTCGAGGAAAGTTGGGCATACATTAATTTTAATTGTTATAATATATTTTTAAATGGTTACAACTCAACCTAGGACCTCATGCAGGTAAGAAATCTGATTGACAGTAACAATGCCAGGATATAAAGGAGTAATATAGGGGCAATGCTAGTTTTTGCTTTGCTCCATTAAAGGAAGAGAGAGAGAGAGAGAGAGAGAGAGAGAGACTGCGTGTGTGTGTGTGTGTGTGTGCAGATATGAGCAAGCACGAAAGAGAGATGGGGAGAGAGGTAGGTTCAGCCTTTATTGACTTCTGCTGAGTCCCTGTTCCATTATAAACCTCCAGGCCAGGATGCCCTTTGTTGAGTCACGAGCACCATCTGGAACATCCGACTATTTTCAGACCAGCATGTGCCAGAGGGCAGCCATGCTCCCGAATGCACTGCCCTTGTCCCGTAAACCCAGCTCGTTCTAACATCTTTAGGAAAATACACGCCACTGCGCCTCAGTTTTAATTGGGAGTGGGGGGCGGGAAGGGAGGGAACACTTTTGGGAAATCTGCTGCTACCTGTCAGGAGGCTTTGGGATGGAAATAAATCACAACTGCACAGTCTAGAAGGAAAAAAGAGAAGTTACACCCCAGCTCTCTTATTGACCCGAGGAGGAGACGGTACAAGCCAGGTCTGTAAACCAAGGAGGAGTCGGGGAGACCCAGGTTTCTCTGCCAGCAGGCTAGAAGCCGTTCCGCTTGGAAAGAAGCCAGCCTTAACTACTATGCTAGAGATGTGTGAGGCAAGCTGGGAATCGTAGTGCGGCTAAATATCAACTTTCCCATAGATTTGGGCCAGAAGGTGTGAGATGAGGGCCCCCCACACCTTCCACAACCACTGAAACGCAGAACTGGGAGAGGCACATCTAGATCTTCCTTGGAGGTTTTTAAGCAGAGATTGAATGGCCACCTGTCATGGATGCTTTAGCTGAGATTCCTGCACTGCAGGGGGTTGGACTAGATGACCTTTGGTCCCTTCCAACTCTACAATTCTATGATTCTAGACCGACCTCCCGAACAACTGATGCAAGGGAGGTGGGCGCCACAAACCTTGGCAACGGATATTACATCACTGCAACACAACAAGGCCAGGCGTGTGGTTTTTTGAAGGAAGAACCTGTTATAAAACAAATCAACCCAAGTTTCTAGTCCTTAAGGTGCTCACTTATTATTTACTGCTTAAGAAGCATTTCTGAGAGGTCCCATGCTTTCATCCCAGTCATTATCTTGCTCATCCCCATGGCAAGAAGTCTGCAGGCAGAGTTCCTTTCTCTCTTTGCTCGGAGCCTCCACACCCGGTGCTGGAAGCTGCTGAGCTCAGCTCAAGGGCCTCTGCCACCAAGTTGGAAAACCGCACTTGAATGTCAGAGCTCAGCAAAACTTTGGAAGGCCACCTCAGGCTCTCCTGACACACACTTCCTAGCAGAGATCACTGGAAGGAGCACTGGGTCAGAGTTCAGATCCCATCACCGGCCATTAAACCCTCACTGAGCAGGCAGGGTCAGAAGTCCTGCTTTTGTGGTGCTTTGTTGTTGTTTAGTCGTTTAGTCGTGTCCGACTCTTCTTGACCCCCCTGGACCAGAGCACGCCAGGCACTCTTGTCTTCCACTGCCTCCCGCAGTTTGGTCAAACTCATGTTAGCTTCGAGAACACTGTCCAACCATCTTGTCCTCTGTCGTCCCCTTCTCCTTGCGCCCTCCATCTTTCCCAGCATCAGGGTCTTTTCCAGGGAGTCTTCTCTTCTCATGAGGTGGCCAAAGTCTTGGAGCCTCAGCTTCAGGATCTGTCCTTCCAGGGAGCACTCAGGGCTGGTTTCCTTCTGAATGGAGAGGCTGGATCTTCTTGCAGTCCATGGGACTGTCCAGAGTCTCCTCCAGCACCAGAATTCAAAAGCATCCATTCTTCAGCGATCAGCCTTCTTTATGGTCCAGCTCTCACTTCCATACATCACGACTGGGAAAACCAGAGCTCTAACTATACGGACCTTTGTTGGCAAGGTTTTAGTTCATCATTTTAATGTTCGAACAAGAGAACTCACAGCCAAGAGGCCTATCCCTCAAGACTCATCCATATGTAAATTCAACACACCCCTTTCCCTGTTTATACAGCTTCCCGCCAACAGGCCCTCCCGGGCCTGGGTTCAGTTCTTCCTCCACCCCACCTTTACATGCCTTGCTCTCACTCTTTTCCTCAGGCACCTGCCTTACTTAACCTTCCTTCTCTCAAGTCCACAGCTGCCCACCTTTATTTACTTTGTTCCTCCTAGCTTTTAAGGAACTCCTATTTCTCCACTGTGCCTGCCCGCAGCAAAATCACATTTCGCTCTCTTCATGGCCTGTCAATATCCTGTGCCTGACAGATGCACTCCATGACATCACAGCATTTCAGCCAATGGTGACGGGCCTTCACAGCTATTTTGTTTTTTTAAAGCCCATCATGAAATCTCTCTGCAGGAATAACTTTCTGACAGAGCTGCTTGACAGCGGAGTGGACTGCCTGGGAAGATGAAAAGCTTACCCTCATTGGAGGTTTTTAAGCAGAGGCTGGATGACCACCCATCAGGGATTATTAATTATAATTCTTGCACGTGGGGGCCGCTTCCAACTCTACAGTTTTATGATTCTATGAATGCTCTGTACTATCTTTTTTATTATTATTTTAAAAAAGCCTCTTTATCTTGTGCATTAGGAGGAAGCAAACACTCCGTCTCTGGGAAAGACAGAACGCTTGAATGGTTAAATTGCCAGGCGGTAGCTAAGAGCAGAATCTGTGGGCAGCGTTCACAATAAGTGGATGACTCAGGAAAGTGGATGACACAGGAAAGGCAAAACAAGGGGCGAAAATAATACTTGTGTGGAGGAATTATGTGGGATGAGCGAGAATGGCTTTTGGTACTGTTATGTCAGCGCAGCAAGCGATCCTCCGCTCAGGGTGGGGGGGGGCGATGTGCGTCAGCGCAGCATTCAGTACTAAGCCTCCAGGGCAGGGCTGCTGCCTCTCCCACTTTTGAACTGGGTCTAGCGGCTAGTATAGATGCATTATAAATAAATCTGCAGCTAATTCTGCTCTTTGGATTGCAGCTTCTGTGACTCAGATTTAAGCTGACAAAAGGTTCTTTTTTAAAAAAAGAATATAAGAACACAGCATCAATCCAAGTCCTGTTTCCAATGCACTTTTCTTTAACGCTGTCTCTGTACTTCAGGGAGAGTTGGTAATGATGTTATTGTGTAAATAGAAAAATAAATTAATACAGTAGTACAGTCATACCTCATGTTGCGTCCGCTTCAGGTTGCGTTTTTTTCGGGTTGCGGACTGCCAAAACCCGGAAGTACCGAAACGGGTTACTTCTGGGTTTCGACAGTGGCACATGCGCAGAAGCGCTAAATTGAGCTTTGCACATGCACAGAAGCGCCGAATCGCAACCCACACGTTGCAAACGCACATCCCACACAGATCACGTTCGCAACCTGAGCGTCCACTGTAATAACAATAATGTAAAAGACAGTACAAGAACAGTTGTGCTAGGGCAGGGGCGGTACCTCTGGCTGGGGGACACATGTTCCTTCTGGGGTAGGTTGTTCATCTTTGGCGGTCCCCACCCTGCACTCAGCTCACCTATGGCTCCAAGAAGCTGTCGGCATGTGACAGAGGCCACACCCCAGGAAGCAACTTCAACTGCCCAGCTAAACCAGGTAAGGTGAGGATAGTTGATGGGTCTCAAATCCTGTGAGTTAGTGACTTCCCCTGCATGTGAATACAGGCTCTGAAAGACTTAGCCGGCAAGATCAATAGTGGGTCCGAATGTCAAGAAGCCAGTTTCTGCTCGTGCTGTAGAGGGAAGTGAGGGGCAGGTGTGGCTCATCAGCCTGGGGAGGGAGTCCATCTAGAAGGAAAACTCTGATCCTAAACCTCCACTGCCTTGCAGGATGTCTTCAGGAGAAGAACTTGGGACTTTTTCAAGCTTCTCCACGAACTCAAAAATCCCATTACAATTAAGAGGAAGGTACAGGATCAAGGGGACAAGGGTGGCGATGTGGTCTAAACCACTGAGCCTAGGGCTTGCCGAATGGAAGGTCGGCGGTTCAAATCCCTGCAACAGGGTGAGCTCCCGTTGCTCTGTCCCAGCTCCTGCCAACTAGCAGTTTGAAAGCACCCCAAAAAGTGCAAGTAGATAAATAAGTACCACTCTGGCGGGAAGGCATATGGCGTTTCCGTGTGCTGCTCTGGTTTTGCCAGAAGCGGCTTAGTCATGCTGGCCACATGACCTGGAAAAACTGTGGACAAACATCAGCTCCCTTGGCAAGTAAAGTGAGATGAGTGCCGCAACCCCAGGGTCGTTCGCGACTGGACTTAACTGTCAGGGGTCCTTTACCTTTACAGGATCAAGACCCTCAGCTTGATAAATATTGTTCTTCTTCAAAAAGCAGCAACACAACCTAGATCTCACCCAAGCCAACCTAATTATGTCTGCAGAGCCCTGCAAAGTCATGTCAACAGAGATCAACAGACATCACTTATCTGGGCGATGCCAAACTGGATGCCCCACCGGTGATTCTTGCTTCCTAAAATTCTGTCGCTCTGCTAAAGCTTTTCCCCATGCCAATCTGAGCTTGGCAGAGACACCAGTCCTGAGCCGTTTATTTGGGGCAACCAGTAAGCCAAGCTTGATGTGCCCCATCAGGTGGGAGATCACACACACCCTTCAGCTCTGCCTGACTGGCTTTGGAGGCAGAAATCCCAATTAACCACATAAGGACGAAAAGGGGTCCTCGGTTGAAAATGAGAGGGGCCAGGTTCAAATGGGTGACTTGTTCCACCTTTGTCAAGAGACTCCTTTGCATACTCTCAGACAAGCTGCTTGTCTGAGCCCCAGCACCCTGCCTCCAACTGTGACAAGCAGAAAGAGGGGCCTAGAGCTTAGGGGTAGAGTGTATGATTGACTCACAAAAGCCCCCAGGTACAATCTCCAGCTCAGGGCTGGGAGTTAAAGATTTCTGCCACAGACCTTGGTGGATGACGGCCAGGCACATTAGACATTGCAGGCCATCCCAGATCAGTGGTCTCGGACTCTGAATGATGCAGCTGTATTGGAAGGAGCCCTCAGTAATAGCCCTAATAGATGGTCACCCAGCATCTAAATAAGTCACCAGTGAGTAAGAGCCTACCAATGTCCGAAGCAAACTGATCTGCCATCGAACAGCTCATTCCACCAGGAAGTACTTTGTTCAGCCAAAACCCCTTTCTGAACCTGCTGGGATACTACCTTCCTGGAGCAACAGAAAATGAATTTGCTGCATCTTCTCGGACTTGTCCCTTTAAATGCTTGGAAATGACTACCGTAGCATTTCTCAATGGTGCATTCTCCAGGCTAAACGTGGCCAACCACTCCACCTCTACATTTCCTCATAGGATTTTGATCTCCAAGTCCCATGCCAACTTTGTTACCCTTCTCCTGACATGTTCCTGCTTGTAAATATCCATTGTAAAATACCAGAAAATGTACTGTCTTGGAACCACAAAGGATTTGATCTCATTATCCTTCCCGATAGGAAATTCCCTGCAGACGTCAATTCCGCCTTTGAAATCCCGGTAATGTCAGGGGAAATCCAGATGTATGGTGGCCCTACTTCTTGACGTACCCGTAACTTTATGTTCTCTTTGCTAATTTTGAAACCACATTATTTTGAGCAAGGGGAGGAGAGAAATCTTGCCTGGAAATATGAAGGGCTGATTTTATCTGAGCTCCATCAGATATTTATTTATTGACTGTACTTCTATCCCAACCTTTTTCCTCCAAGGAGTACAAGGTGTATACATGGTCCTCCTCTCCCCATTTTATCCTAAACAGACCTGTGAACTAAGTTAGGCTGAAAGAAAGCGACTGTTCCAAGGTCACTCAGTGAGCTTCAAGGCTGAGTGGGAATTTGAATTGCCCAGGCCCTAGTCTTAAAAGCATGTAGGGCAGCCTCTCTCTCAACCTGACATCTTCCAGATGTTTTGAACTCCAACTCCCAGCAGCCAACATGGTCAATTGGCAGGGATGATGGGGGCTGTGTTCTGAGAATATCGGGATGTTTCCCACTCCTGTTCTATGATGAGTGACAGGTCCCACAAGCCTCGCCATTCTATTTCACACCCACCAGCATTGGCGCAGTAGCAGTGCAACACAGTCCTAGTAAGATTGGCCAGTTGGAACAGAAATTCACAGAAAGCATGTCTGCAAATGGGTATCACACAGTTTCCTAGCATCTAAGGTTGAAAACCAGCTTTACAGTTGTTCCCCTTCCCCAGTTCCTAGCTCAAATATGTCCCCCCTCAATGATCCAAGTTCAAGAGCATGGAATCTGTACCCCATGATTCTCTACTTTAAGAGCTGAACCAATTCCCGTTTTTCAAGATGTAGAGCTAGGAATTTCTTCTAGTCACTCACCATCCCAGTCCTTAGTGAAACTTATGGAAAATAAGGCTATATTAGTGGCTACTAGCCATGATGGCTAGGCTCTGCCTTCGCACTCAGATGCAGCAATGCTTCTGAAGATGAGTTGCTGGGAACCATGGGAGGGGAGAGAGAGTTGCTCTTGTGCCCAAGCCCTGCTTGGGGGTACCCCGTAGCAGGCATCTGGTTGACCAATGTATGAAATGGATGCTGGACTAGATGGGTCCTCAGCCTGATCCAGCAAGCCTCCTCTTATGTTCTTCCGGTTTCAAATGGAACTAGATTGCCACTCAAATGTAAAATCAGTCAGAATGCATATTTAAGGCAATGCCAAGCTAACCAGGGCATCAAAAGTTTTCCTGAGCTCCTTACTCACATGTGAACATTACTTTTAGTAAAGGTAAAGGGACTCCTGACCATTAGGTCCAGTCGTGGCCGACTCTGGGGTTGTGGGGCTCATCTCGCTTTACTGGCCAAGGCAGCCGGCGTACAGCTTCCGGGTCATGTGGCCAGCAGGACTCTGGCGAACCAGAGCAGCGCATGGAAACGCCGTTTACCTTCCCGCCGGAGTAGAACCTATTTATCTACTTGCACTTTGATGTGCTTTTGAACTGCTAGGTTGGCAGGAGCAGGGACTGAGCAATGAGAGCTCACCCCGCCGTGGGGATTTGAACCACCGACCTTCTGATCGGCAAGTCCTAGGCTCAGGGGTTTAGACCACAGGGCCACCCGCGTCCCCATTTACTTTTAGTAGGCGAGCTCATGAGAAGAGAAGACTCCCTGGAAAAGACCCTGATGTTGGGAAAGATGGAGGGCACAAGGAGAAGGGGACGACGGAGGATGAGATGGTGGGACCGTGTTCTCGAAGCTACCAGCATGAGTTTGACCAAACTGCGGGAGGCAGTGGAAGACAGGAGGGCCTGGTGTGCTCTGGTCCAGGGGGTCACGAAGAGGCGGACACGACTAAATGACTAAACAACAAGGCCAGCCTAAATGTTACAAAATAGCGTGCAAGCGAAGCCCCTCAAAACTCCTCAGCGGGAAAGCCATATGCAGGAAGAGTCCTGCCTTTCACAAAAGCTTGCACGCTCACGAAGAGATCTGGGAAACCCAAAAGCTTGCACAGTTTTGTGACATTTTGGTCGACTTAACGGCAACGCGCTCCCAGCAACGGACAAATCCCCTCTTCCCTTTACAATGTCAACTATGCATTTCTTTAATGCATAATTAAAAATAGTGGCTTTTTAACCACAGAGATGCCAAAATGAGAGAGAATCCGGGTGGGGGGGGGTGTTGCTGAAAAAAGCCGGAAGTTCAGAATGAATCTCTATGGTTCCAACGGCCTCCAATACCGGAAAGGGCACCTGCCTGGAAGGCGCCAACCAATGAGCGCCGAGCATCGCTCGGGAGCGACCAATCGGAAGCAGCTTCGAGAGCCGGCGGACCAATCAGGACTCAGACCCACACACCAGAGACAGAGCTCTCCCTCGCTCCCCCTCCCCGACCTCACCTGTTTCTCCTCGCCTGTCTCGTCAGAACGGGCGTCGCCGCCGCCGCCAAGCGTGTCAGACATGACGGGGCCTTGGGCTTAGAGGCAGGCGGGCGAGACGGTGAGGCGCTGGGGCCAGGCGAGGCCGGCGCTCCTGCTCCGGCGCCCTCTTCGCCGCTCTCTCCCGTCTCTTCCACAGCAGAGCCAAAATGGCCGCCGCCTCCACCGCCCCCTTTCTAAAGCTTGGCCCCGCCCCATCCCCCGCTCTGACGTGAGCGGCGGACCTCGGGCCCAATCAGGAGCCGAGTCCCAGGCGGCGGGCGGCGTCTCAGCCGACCAATCGGGTGCGGCTTTGTCCGACGAGTGACAGGACTGCCGAAAGAACAAGGAGGGGGGGAAACGAGCGGGAGGCGAGACGTTCGAATTAGACGGGCATCTTTTGTAGCCAATAGAAATAAGCGAAGGGCTGGTTGGGCCAATGAGGGAGCGGCCGGTTATGACCTCGGGAGGGATCAATTGGCAAGAGAGCCAATCAAATCGTAAGAGTTGATTGGAAAACCAACGGGCGCCTGAGGAAAGAGGTGACTGAGCATGCGCAGAGTGTTTTTATTCGCCTGCCCTGAAGGACAGGATTACTTTCATGACAAAATCTCTCTGTGCGTGTGCAGAGTGCTAGTTAATAAAATACTTCTTGGCCAAATGCTACTTGGGATTTACAGAGTGCCTTACATCGGGTCAAGGTGCCTCTGAGCCCGTGCAGAGTGTTCGTTTCCAGGCAGCAGAATTAGTGGTTTAAAAAATAGAGCTCAGGCCCAAGTGGATCTGAGGGTGTGCAGAGGGCTTGTCCTCTGAGTAGGTCGAGTTTGTTGGAATAACCTCAGGACTCCAGGGGCCTCTGTGAACATCTAGAGATCATGTTCCCCTCAGAAGGAGATTTAGCAATGACCTCCGAGCTAAATGCACAGACCAAATGTGCTAAAAGTAAATGTGTCCAGGGCGGCTAGCTAGCCGCTCCATCTGGTACGCAGGATGAGACCCTACCTGCCCGTGAACTGTCTTGCCAGAGTGGTGCATGCTCTGGTTATCTCCCGCTGGACTACTGCAATGCGCTCTACGTGGGGCTACCTTTGAAGGTGACCCGGAAACTGCAATTAATCCAGAATGCGGCAGCCAGACTGGTGACCGGGAGCGGCTGCTGAGACCACATAACACCGGTCCTGAGAGATCTGCATTGGCTCCCAGTACGTTTCTGAGCACAATTCAAAGTGTTGGTGCTGACCTTTAAAGCCCTAAACGGCCTCGGTCCTGTATACCTGAAGGAGCATCTCCACCCCCATCGTTCTGCCCGGACACTGAGGTCCAGCTCTGAGGGCCTTCTGGCAGTTCCCTCACTGCGAGAAGCCAAGTTACAGGGAACCAGGCAGAGGGCCTTCTCGGTGGTGGCACCTGTCCTGTGGAACGCCCTCCCATCAGATGTCAAAGAGAAAAATAACTACCAGACTTTTAGAAGACATCCGAAGGCAGCCCTGTTTAGGGAAGCTTTTAATGTTTAATAGGTTATTGTACTTTAGTGTTTTGTTGGAAGCCGCCCAGAGTGGCTGGGGAAACCCAGCCAGATAGGCGGGGTATAAATAATAAGTTATTATTATTATTATTATTATTATTACTACTACTACTACTAATGGTGCCTCTAAGCCCGTGCAGAGTGTTCGTTTCCAGGCAGCAGAGTTAGTGGTTTAAAAAATAAAAAGAGGTCAGGCCAAAGTGGATCTGAGCATGTACAGAGGGCTTGTCCTCTGAGTAAGTCAGGTTTGTTTTAATAACCTCAGGTCCAGGTGCCTCTGTGAGCATGTAGAGATCATGTTCCCCTCAGGAGAAGGAGATTTAACCATGACCTCTGGGCTAAATGCACAGACCAGATGAGTTAAAGTAACCTGAGGTCAAGATGCCTCTGATGCATGTGCAGAGTGCCCAGCAGACTAGTCTCCACCCCCCCTCCGACCTCAGGCCAAAATGCCTCTGAGCATGTATGCAGAGTGCTTGTCCTCTGAGCATAACTCCCTCCTCAGAGAGACACCCACTTTGCCATCTTTACCTCCGCATATTTCTGCATTTAATCACTGGCTCTGCTGCCTTTGATTTGTCTGAGAAAAGAAAGAAGCTTTTATAAATATCTTCAGACCGACAGCGCCATGAAGAAGCGGCCTTGGAACATACTCCGGCTGCATTTGCCACCCTGTTGCCACCCAGTTGAAGCATTTCAGCCAGGTGGGGAATGAGAAGAGAGACATCACTCCAAGCTTAATGATCCATCCTCGATGCAACACTTATGTATTATTGTTCAGGGCAAAAGGGAGACCAGAAATTATGCAACTACCCACAGCCAAACTCAAGATTTCTCAAGCCTTCTGTTTTGCATTCAGTTATGTACCACCCAGGGAACAGTGAAATATAAGAATATGTACATAAAGCATAATCCATTAATATACACCCCCAAAGAACGCCCCAAAAGAAACAGTTCAAGCATCTTTACATCGCGGATCTTGATTTGTGATGATTCAAGAACCCTGAAATGAATGATTAGTACAGAACCCCACCCCAAAGCAGTTCAGGTTCAAAGCAGCTTCTGAGAAAGAGAGAGGAGGCTGCTCGCTGTGTCTCTGTGTGATTTCCTCATTCTAGCCTTGGTCCCTCCCAGACCAGGTATGTCCACCTGGTTATGTCAGTTCTGATTCAGAGATGCTGTGTTTAGTGGCCCTCAGAGGAGGGTATTGGTTGTCTCTCAGCATGAGTCGCTATTCTCTAGAGGCTGGGGAAATGTTGCAAGTAGTGACCTGCCTGTGCATTTGGAAACATGGCCATGGAGATGAGACGACAATGCATAAGTACAGTGGTACCTGGGGTTACAGATGCTTCAGGTTACAGACTCCGCTAACCCAGAAATAGTACCTCAGGTTAAGAACTTAGTACAGGTTAAGGATGAGAACAGAAATCGTGTGGCGGCAGCAGGAAGCCCCATTAGCTAAAGTGGTACCTCAGGTTAAGAACAGTTTCAGGTTAAGAACGGACCTCCAGAACGAAATAAGTTCTTAACCCGAGGTACCACTGTATTGGTTTGTGTTTGTTGTAACTGGTAGGGGAGATGGCCAGGAGACCAACAGCAGGGGGCGCCAGAGCCAATGACAGGCAGAGCTAACTAATTCTACTTTTGTGCCTGTCCTCCCTGCTGAGTTCTACAAGGACAACAATGAGACTCAGGTGGAGAAAGCTGGCAGGAAGGCCACCCCCTGGGCTGGGTGTAAGCAGGAAGGCACTCAGGGGCTGAGGACATACTGAAGTTGGTGGGGCAGTGCCCCAACCGCCAGTACTTTCCTCTGGTTCCCCACTGGCCCCATTTTGCCTCCAGTTCTGTCGGTGCTGAACAGCCGAGTTTGCTATTTGAGGGAGGTTTGCCCAGTATAACAACGTCAACTTGAAACATACAAACACAAGTTCTCCTTACAGCAGGCATGTGCAGCTAAACTAGCAAAATTTGCCTGATGTTTACTGATTTTGCCTTGAGTAACCAGGAAGTGTGCTCCCAATTTTATTTTATTTTTTGTTTTTTTTAAAAAAAAGGTTCAATGAAATTTCATCAAAGGAACAGCCATAGCTGTTGGTCCCAGGTTCAATAGCTGACATCTCTAGGTAGCGCTGCCTGAAACCCCAGGGAACAACTGCTAGTGAGTGTAGGCAATTCTGAGATCGATGGACCAATGGCCTGACTCAGGCAAATTCTTTAAACCAGCCCTTTGTCTGGAACCATGAGGACTGGAATCTTGCGCTGTTTTAGGGGGAAGGCCCACCACTTACTGACAGAGCATCTTGGCATCACCTTGCCAACAAAGGTCCGTATAGTGAAAGCTCTGGTTTTCCCAGTAGTGATGTATGGAAGTGAGAGCTGGACCATCAAGAAGGCTGATCGCCAGAGAATTGATGCTTTTGAATTCTGGTGCTGGAGGAGACTCTTGAGAGTCCCATGGACTGCAAAAAGATCAAACCTCTCCATTCTGAAGGAAATCAGCCCTGAGTGCTCACTGGAAGGACAGATCCTGAAGCTGAGGCTCCAAGGCTTTGGCTACCTCCTGAGAAGAGAAGACTCCCTGGAAAAGACCCTGATGTTGGGAAAGATGGAGGGCACAAGGAGAAGGGGACGACAGAGGAAGAGATGGTGGGACAGTGTTCTGGAAGCGACCAGCATGAGTTTGACCAAACTGCAGGAGGCAGTGGAAGAGAGAGGGGCCTGGCGTGCTCTGGTCCAGGGGGTCACGAAGAGGCGGACACGACTAAATGACTAAACAACAACATCTGCTTTGCACGCAGAACATCCTAAGCCTGGTCCCTGGCATCCCAACCCTGCAGAGCTTCTGCCAGTCAGTGTAGACAATACTGAGCTACCATCTGAGTTGTGTTATGAGGCAGCTTCCCACGTCCGCCGTGGCAGCCCTTTTCCTCTTCAGGGCTGCAGCTGGAGGATGCTCCACAAGAGGGAGCCAGCATCCTTTTGGAAAGCCGGGGTTTCCCGTTGTCCAAAATGAGAAACTTCATCCTCCCGGAGTTGAGACAGACACAAATTAAAAGGCATCTATTAGTGGGCTACCAGGCAAGCCCAACCAGGCAGATAGAAAGTGGAGTTAATAATTCAGGGCAACGTTGAGTCAAGCGGCTAAACAGCGGCTCTGCCGAGCTCCTAAATTTAGACTCCTTCAATAATTCGAAGCAGGCAGGGATCTCTGCCTGGGCTTTTCGCTTTAGCTCGATCTGTAAGTGGAGAGAGAGAGAGAGACAGAGAGATAGAAAGGGGTCCTTCACTCCCCAAGCGTGAGGTCAGCCTCCCTCTGTCTCGGGGGCAGGAAATCTTTTCCAGCCTGAGGGCCGCATTACCTCCCCAGGAACCTGCTGGGGGCCACATCTCAGTGGTGGCCGAGGCCCAGGGTAATGGATGTAAATACTACCACAGCCTGGTTTCTAGATACACCCCTCTGTATCCCCCCTCCAGGGAAGCAAGTCATTGGAGTTGAATTGGGGGGGCTTCCAAGCCAGGCAAAGTTTCTGGTTGCAAAGCAGGGGGCCACTATGTGCTAGGGGGTTAAGAGGAGGAAGGGGGCTTGCCTCCATGCGCAGCTGTGTGGGGGGAGGTCCAAACCGAGGGAAATATTTGGGGAAACTGCAACGCTGAACTAGACGTGCCTATCGCTCTCTTTCAGATCCTCAACACACATATTATTATTTTAGAATTTTATTTATTTATTGAAGTTCTTATGTTACATTGGTAAACATTATCATATTATATCACAAGGCTTATTATACTATAATTTTCAACATGTTTACAAAGTTTATATACCAAAAGAAAGAAAGAAAAAACAAGGGCAAAAAACTATTCCAAAATCATAGCTATACCAACACTTTCAACTTCCTGTCTATCCCGTTGTATATTCCTTTTTTTACAAATGAATGTACTCTTATTATTGTATATTTCTTTTCATTTTATCTAATACATTCCTATATCAATATGTACCCTTGGTCTTATTTCTCAACTCAGTCTCTCTCCAACGTCAATCGAATGCTAGTGTAGATAGCGAACCTTTACTGTATTTCTGAACATATATCTTATATCTGTCTCACTTTCCCATAATTTTTTGTTTCGAATTGCCTCTCAGGCTATTTGTTAACTGCGCCGTTTCAGCAAATTCTTGTAGCTTGTTATGCCGATCCATTATTGTCACCACACATTAAAAGCACATGATCCCTCCCCCCAAAAAGAATCCTGGGAACTATGCTCACTCCCTTGCAAAGTGGCAATCCGGGGTGTAGCTAGGTTGGCCCCCACCAAGGGCGTAGGCCAAGGGAGGGGCAGAAGAACCATGTCTCTCCATTCTTGCTTGGAGTGGTTAGGAGTCGGCCAGCGCTGCCTGCGCATTCCCTTGGCGGAGGCATCCAGTCACCGGCACAGGCTATTGCAGCAACTCTCTGGCCCCCCTTCGCCAGGCTTTAGATGACGGCTTTGTTGTTTAGTCGTTTAGTCGCGTCCGCCTCTTCGTGACCCCCTGGACCAGAGCACGCCAGGCACTCCTGTCTTCCACTGCCTCCCGCACTTTCGTCAAACTCATGCTGGTAGCTTCAAGAACACCGTCCCACCATCTCGCCCTCTGTCGCCCCCTTCTCCTTGTGCCCTCCATCTTTCCCAACATCAGGGTCTTTTCCAGGGAGTCTTCTCTTCTCATGAGGTGGCCAAAGTCTCGGAGCCTCAGCTTCAGGATCTGTCCTTCCAGTGAGCACTCAGGGCTGATTTCCTTCAGAATGGATCGGTTTGATCTTCTTGCAGTCCATGGGAGTCTCCTCCAACACCATAATTCAAAAGCATCAATTCTTCGGCGATCAGCCTTCTTTATGGTCCAGCTCTCACTTCCATACATCACGACTGGGAAAACCATAGCTTTAACTATACGGACCTTTGTTGGCAAGGTGATGTCTCTGTTTTTTAAGATGCTGTCTAGGTTTGTCATTGCTTTTCTCCCAAGAAGCAGGCGTCTTTTAATTTTGTGACTGCTGTCACCATCTGCAGTGATCATGGAGCCCAAGAAAGTAAAATCTCTCACTGCCTCCATTTCTTCCCCTTCTATTTGCCAGGAGGTGATGGGACCAGTGGCCATGATCTTCGTTTTTTTTGATGTTGAGCTTCGGACCATATTTTGCGCTCTCCTCTTTCACCCTCATTAAAAGGTTCTTTAATTCCTCCTCACTTTGTGCCATCAATGTTGTATCATCTGCATATCTGAGGTTGTTGATATTTCTTCCGGCAATCTTAATTCCGGCTTGGGATTCATCCAGCCCAGCCTTTCGCATGATGAGTTCTGCATGTAAGTTAAATAAGCAGGGAGACAATATACAGGCTTGTCGTACTCCTTTGCCAATTTCAGGGAGCCAATGCATCTCCTTGCCAAGGTGCAAATGAGCTTAGATACACCTCTGGCAACAATTCCCAGCTCCCTTCACAAAGCACAGTTCCCAAGGTTCCTTTGGGAAGTCATGTGCTTTAAGCACACGTTGGATGCTCTTTGAACGCACCACGTGGATCTGCCCTCAGACTATTTGTCCATCTTCTACACTGACCAGTCGGGATGGCTCAGTTGGTAGAGCATAATAATAATAATAATAAATTTTTTTTATTTATACCACACCCTTCCCGGTTCAGAAAACCGGGCTCAGGGCGGCTAACAACAAACTTAAAATACTTAATTGATGCTACAAAAAACAGCATAAAATATGGTATAAAACATTAATACAGTGGTACCTCGGGTTACATACGCTTCAGGTTACAGACTCCGCTAACCCAGAAATAGTACCTCGGGTTAAGAACTTTGCTTCAGGATGAGAACAGAAATCGTGCTCTGGCGGCAGCAGGAGGCCCCATTAGCTAAAGTGGTGCTTCAGGTTAAGAACAGTTTCAGGTTAAGAATGGACCTCCGGAACGAATTAAGTACTTAACCCGAGGTACCACTGTAACAATTAAATAAAATCAATTTAGGGGGGAAATCCATCCAATAAACATTAGATGGTCACCAGGGCTAGCTGGCTAAATTAGTCCTATTTGGGCCAGCGAGGAGACCAGGGGAGAATTAGCTGTGGGATCCTAGAGTGGGTGATCTTCATAAAAAGGGGAGGGGGAGGGAAGGAAGGAAGGGGAATAAAAGATCAGGCTAAGTTCAAGTTGAAAGCCAGGCAGAATAGTTCTGTCTTACAGGACCTGCGGAAGGAAGTGAAATCCTGCAGGGCCCTGGTCTCCTGGGACAGAGCATTCCACCAGGTCGGAGCCACCACTGAGAAGGCCCTGTTCCTGGTGAAGGATAATCTAACTTGAGCATGAGACTCTAAGTCACAGGGTTGTGTGTTTGAGCCCCACGTTGGGCAAGAGATTCGGGGTTGGACTGGATGACCCTCGAGGCTCCTTCCAGCGCTACAGTTCCATGACTGGCAGAGTCTCTCCAGGGTTCCAGGCACGGGTCCTTCCAGGATTACCTGGAGTTTCTGGGGATTGAACCCGGGACCTTCTGCATGCAAAGCAGGTGCTCTAAGCAACGGGAACGGGGAGAGGCATTTATTCGGGATTAATCGGCGCAGAATCTGATCTCTCTGTGTGGGCGAAAGCCTTGCATAATTGGCCTAAGCTCATCCTTTGAACGCCTCCAGCTTCTCCGCCGCCTCGCATCCCAGCTGACTTCGAAGGCCCCTCTCTGGATGGCTCTTGGGAAAGTGCGGCGGGGGAGGCTCTCTCTGGCTGCTGCTGCCAGCCACTCCAAAGCTGAGGATGGGTTTTTAATGTGCAGCTCGTTATTATTAGCAACATCGTTAGCAGCCGCGTAGTCGCTGGGAGGGAAGGCGGTGGAGGCAAAGCACAGGGTTTTTGGCAGAGGCAGCAGCAAAAAGAGAAAACCTTTGCAGGGAAATCAGCGGGCAAAGGGCAGGGAAAGGTGCGACGTATTTTGGGACCCTCTGAGGCATCCCCTAGGTCAGGGGTCTGCAACCCGCAGCTCTGGAGCCGCATGTGGCTCTTTTACACCTTTGCCGCGGCTCCGGGGCAGATACTAGCGAGGGGAGGATGCGCATTGTGCGCCCCGACACTCCCCACTGTGTCAGGCGCTGTACTGGCTGTGACGTCGCATGGGGGCGGTGCGTGCGTTAGTCACGCACCGTCCCGACGTCACCTTCCCGCCCGCCGGCTACATTGTAAGGGGCATGTACGCTGGTCACTGTTTTGAAGGGGAGTGAAGAACACACACACACAAAAAGGTAACTTGTTAATTTAACGTTTATTTCTATGAGGAGGAGTAATTCTGAGGGGTCAAACAAAGAAATAATAAAGTGACAAAAAAGTTATTTTTATAATGACGAGTTTTGCGGCTCCCAGTTTTTTTTTTCTTCGGAAACAGGTCCAAGTGGCTCTTTTTGTCTTAAAGGTTGCAGAGCCCTGCCCTAGGTGGAGTGCTTAATCACCCCTGATTTAGGGTGCAGCTTCTTTTAAGCCCCCTACCTAAGCTGGTGCTCCACCATCGAGCTATGGCCCTTCCCTTAAGGTTCCAGTCCTCATGAAGTTCTGAAGAAAGGGCTGATTTAAACAGAAACAGAGGCAGCTCCTCCCACAGAGGAGTCAGATTGTCTTCACTGATTGGCAGTGGCTCTCCAGGGTTTCTCCTGGAGATGTTGAGAATCAAACCTGGCCCCATCGTTCTGCCCGGACGCTGAGGTCCAGCGCTGAGGGCCTTCTGGCGGTTCCCTCACTGCGAGAAGCCAAGTTACAGGGAACCAGGCAGAGGGCCTTCTCGGTGGTGGCACCCGCCCTGTGGAACGCCCTCCCATCAGATGTCAAAGAGAACAACAACTACCAGAGTTTTAGAAGACATCTGAAGGAAGCCCTGTTTAGGGACGCTTTTAATGTTTGATGTATTACAGGATTTTAATATTTTTTTGGAAGCCGCCCAGAGTGGCTGGGGAAGCCCAGCCAGATGGGCGGGGTAGAAATAAATTATTATTATTATTATTATTATTATTATTATTATTATTATTATTCTGCATGCAGAGCCTGTGCTCCACCAGCGCAACCCTCCCCTAGAAAATAAAGCAAGATTCCAGTCCTCATGACCCTGAAAACGCGATTCTGACACGTGGGTCTCTGTCAGCCCTACCTGCAGTTGAACCCAGGGCCGTCTGCAGGCACCGCAGGCGTCCCACCACCAAACTACACACCCCTTCCACGGAACGCTTCTAAAACGACACCCCCGGCCCCCAAAATTTCTCTACCGCCAGGCCCAAATCGCAGGTGTGGGATCTGCCTCACTTCCTTACCTAAGGTGATAGCAACACAAAAGAGGATTCTGGGGGCGAGGGGGGGAGAGAGGGGTTGGGATGGTAATGGCGGGGAGGGGGGTGGCAGGAGAGAGATCGGGCGGTATTGATTGGTGTCTGTCAGCTTCCCGGGCACAATGGCTGTGCTGCATGTCCAGACACCGCACCATCGCACAGATCAATGGGGGGACATCAATACACCCGGAATTGCTCTGCAGCTATGGCAACGGGAAAGACAAGAATTAGGGCTGTTTGCTAGATGGCTCCAAAGTTCTTGGCTGCTGGGGAGCGCTCAATATATATATATATGTGTGTGTGTATAATTTTTTTTCCTTTGGAAGAAAAAAAATCCAGCAACACAGAAAAAGACAAGAGAGATCTCCCCAGATGAAATAGGGTGCCTTTTGTTTTTCTAACCTTCCCATGTCTCAAGCAGAACTCATTCCTTTTTCTGCATGGAGTTTCTGTGCTTCTAAGCCAAAATTAAGGACGCTGTTAAGATGGGGTGGTCAGAAGGGACGAAATTTCTCTGCACAATTGTGTCCCCAGCTGCTGCCTGATGATTCCGCATTGTAGAAAATTCATCTTGCATGTGCAGAACCACCCTCTCTCATCTGTGGTTCTGCCCAGATACAGAGAAAAGCCCTCTGAGCATGTGCAGAGTATTTTTCCCTCACCAATGAGCAGCTCCCCACCTCACATAGGAGTAAAGAGTGATTCCGATGGCAACCACCCCACGCAGATCAGAGCCACAATATGACCCTCCAAGTCTCTCTGTTCGGCCTTTGAAACTGTCCCCAAGCCCCGCCTCTTCTCAGGTCACACCCCTTATGGATCCTGCTCCGCCCCTTCCTTGTTTTTGCAGGGCAGAGGTGTGTCCTTGAGCTCTCTGAATGCCTCTCGCTTGCCCGGGTGGAGGGCAGAGAGAGGGGTGTGCGGCGGTGTATGTACAATTTGGTCTCCTGTGCAAAGGTAAAATATATCTTCAATGCTCCGCCCACTTTTGCCTCTGGCTCTGCCCCCATAGGTATGTGGCCCCAGAAAGGAATGTGGCCCCCCCCAGTCTGAGAAAGGCTCCCCCACCCCTCACTTAATAGAACCATTCCATACCACCGCTAAGATTTATGCCATTTCTAACATAAGAAATGGCATAAATCTTTGGTGACAGCAGTTACGAAATTCAAAGACGCCTGCTTCTTGGGAGAAAAGCAATGACAAACCTAGACAGCATCTTAAAAAGCAGAGACATCACCTTGCCGACAAAGGTTCGTATAGTTAAAGCTATGGTATTCCAAGTAGTGATGTACGGAAGTGAGAGCTGGACCATCAAGAAGACTGATCGCCGAAGAATGGATGCTTTTGAATGATGGTGCTGGAGGAGACTCTGGAGAGTCCCACGGACTGCAAGAAGATCAAACCTCTCCATTCTGAAGGAAATCAGCCTGGAGTGCTCAATGGAAGGACAGATCCTGAAGCTGAGGCTCCAAGACTTTGGCCACCTCATGAGAAGAGAAGACTCCCTGGAAAAGACCCTGATGTTGGGAAAGATGGAGGGCACAAGGAGAAGGGGACGACAGAGGACGAGATGGTGGGACAGTGTTCTCAAAGCTACCAGCATGAGTTTGACCAAACTGCGGGAGGCAGTGGAAGACAGGAGTGCCTGGCGTGCTCTGGTCCAGGGGGTCACGAAGAGGCGGACACGACTAAACAACAACAACAACATTAAGAAAAGCCTGCTGGATCAGGGCAATGGGAGCCCATCTATTCCAGCATCTTCTTGTTCTAGCGCTCATGTGCCCCATAGAGCCTAAGAATCTAGATAGACTGCCACTGGACCTGGAGGTTCCATAAGAACAGAGCCCTGCTGGATCAAGCCAATGTCTCATCCAGTCCAGCATTTTGTTTTCACAATAGCCAACCAGATGCCTGTGTGAAAGGAGCAAGGAGGACCCAAACAGAAGAGCACTCTCCTCTTCTGCGCACTCTTCCCAGCAAGTAGTGCTCAGGACCACTGCTGCCTCCGAACATGGAGGCAAAACACTGCCTTCGTGGCTTGTAGCCGTCAATAGCCACCTCCTCCATGAATTTGTACATCCCTCTTTTAAAGCTGTCTAGGTTGGTAGCCATCACTGTCTCCAATGGGAGTGGGTGCCATAGTTTAACTGTGTACTGTGTGTAATTGGAAAAGCAGCAGCGTTCCAACTAAAACAGACTGGTTATCTAAAATGATGGAATACTTCCATATTGGGACGCGGGTGGCGCTGTGGGTTAAACCACAGAGCCTAGGGCTTGCCGATCAGAAGGTCGGCGGTTCGAATCCCCGTGACGGGGTGAGCTCCTGTTGCTCGGTCCCTGCTCCTGCCAACCTAGCAGTTCAAAAGCACGTCGAAGTGCAAGTAGATAAACAGGTACCGCTCTGGCGGGAAGGTAAATGGCGTTTCCGTGCACTGCTCTGGTTTGCCAGAAGCAGCTTAGTCCTGCTGGCCACATGACCCGGAAGCTGTATGTCAGCTCCCTCGGCCAGTAAAGCGAGATGAGTGCCGCAACCCCAGAGTCGGTCACGACTGGACGTAATGTTCAGGGGTCCCTTTACCTTTGCCTTACTTCCATATTGCCGAACTAACTGGGAGGATAAGAGGAGAAATGGTACAAAAAGTGAATAAGGAGGGGGCTATCTTTAAGGAACACATCAAATTTTATGTGGAAAAAGTAGAATTTCTGACAGATACTGAGTGAATCCAGAAAATGGTTAGATTGAAAGGAGAGTAAAGTCAAGGTAGAAGAAGAGATTAAAGAAATAATGAAATGTGTTTAAGCTAGTTGGAAAAATAAAGTAGCATAACAAGAATGGCTGGAAGTCAAGTCACTTGGTGGGTGTCCGTGTGATGGTAGGTATGTAGGTATGTTGATATGTATAGTATAGGTAGGTATTATATAGAGTAATGTAGGTATGTTTTATGTTATGAAAATAAGGTAGTGTGTTGTGTACATGTATTGTGTAAATGTATATGTATGTGTTTTATATGTTAATAAAAATCTAGCTTGGAAAAACAAAAGATTTTCTTTTATCTGTCGTGAAGCTTCCAGTGTTCATAACACTAGTTCTATTCTTATGAGCAAAGAGTAAGTTCTTTGTTCCAAGACGTACCCCCCTCACATACAGAATGTTTTGCGTGAGGTTTGTACATAGTGACAGAGGTGAAATCTGATTTGTTTGCATCATAATGAGAAACTACCTCATTTGCACTTCTCAACCCAGAACACAGTTATCCTTTGAAATCCACACTTCTCTGAATTTTGTAATGCACTTAGCCAACCAAACACCATGTGCAAAATGTATATATTAGTGGGAAACATGAATGAAAAGAATACGCTACTGGGAATAATGTACAAGGATCCAGTCTATTGGGGAAATTGCAATAATGTGTGTATCAGTCAAAACTGCATGCAAAAATGTGTTTGTTAGGAGAAATTTGCACCAAAACAGTGGCAAATTTTCAGAAGAATTCTTTTCCACTGAGAATTGCTGCAGGAAAGTGGAGAACTGAGTTTAAGACTGGAGAAATGAAAAACTTAGTAAACAGAACATGACAGATTTATCCATCCTTACTTGTATACATGGGAGTTTGTGTGTTGTTTCTGACATGGGAGTGTGTTTCCTTCCATGTAGGAAATCGTAGCATGAGTTTTGAAACAGATGAAAAGTGAGACCGAGAGATAGACTCACCAGGAGACCTTCGGCTGAATCTAATCTGGTCGTTTGTTTCCCTGCTTTGCAAACACGCAAGCGCTGCGGACTACTACAAATTTTAAAAGAGATTGAGGGCCCAAATAAAAACTGTCAGGCGTTTTAAGATCCTTGGGGGTGAGATGGTTTGGAAGACTTGCTTGAAATGGCTCTTTAAATCAATACAATTGGGGTGGGTGGGAAATCTATCTATCATCTCGGAGGAGTTTTCTGCTGAAATCCTCCGCCCAACACCCTACAAGGCAGGTGAGATGTGTGAGCCAAATTTATCGCTGTGTTGGTCAAAGGGCCCCATTTTGCAAAGAAGAATAAACGACCTGTTATTACAGTATTTTAATATTTTTTTGGAAGCTGCCCAGAGTGGCTGGGGGAAGCCCAGCCAGAAGGGCGGGGTATAAATAATAAATTATTATTATTATTATTATTATTATTATTATTATTATTATTATTAATTATTGAGTGCTTGTTTGCTGGGAGATCGGACGACACCAACTATTGCATAATAATTCATTCCAGTTTTTTTGTGGGAGATTCTGATATCTGACAAATTTCTGTCAATTTTAGCTTCTCTCAATTTTTCACTCTTTTAAAGTTCAGCTCTCCACATTTCCCCATCAGTTTGGAATTTATTTGTTTTTTAATTCTCAAAACCAGCATTTCAGTGAAGATTTATCATGATGTACATTCCCTACCCCCCTGGTCAATATAGCCTGAGAGACATACCTTTGGAAAGCTGTTTCCCCAATGCAACGCATTTCTGTAATTTTATTTTCTTTAATCTACACATTTATATGCACACCCCTGTATTTGTACTTACTGTACATGTTGCTTCTCTGGAGCACTTGCATTGCAAAATTCGGAGAAGCGTGAATTTCAAAGGACGGCTGTATTTTGGCTCCTGTATTGATTTGGTTTATTACACGTTGCTTTTCACTCAAATGAATCCCAAAGCAGCTTACAAACAACAAATAAGAATAACATGGTAGAACATACATAGAAGATCCAAATACAATACAAATCATACAGAATAATGAACAAATCACCAGTAAAACAATTACAACCTATAAAATGCTATTAACAAAGCAACAAATAAAACGTAAGCTAAACATCACAATTAAAGGAATAGTCACATAATATGATTAATGAATCAAGACAGCATTTATAATATATAAAACAATATTAATGGCATTAACAAAATAGCAACCAAAAGATAAACTAAGCACCGTTAAGTTCATACAAACACTCTTGTTTTCAAAAGTGTGAATTAGGTTAAGTGTGGTGGGAAAATGTGCAGTGGATCACATTATTCTCCCGCATGGGGATCCCAGAGATTTCTATGGGGTCTCCTGCTGAACATGCTCCCTGCGCTGTTGGGCAGACGTGGTCGTCACACAGGCAGTACTTGAATCCAGCAAGCTTAAGCTGGGGGAGGTGGGATCTTTCAGGGTTCCTGTCTCAGACTCCTTCCCAGCTGAGTGATATTTACCTTGCTCCTCATTCTCCTCCAACTGAAAGACAAAACTGAAAACCTACAGCTAATCCAGAAAGTGGCAGCTAGACTGGTGACTGGGAGCAGCCGCCAAGACCACATAACACCGGTCTTGAAAGACCTACACTGGCTCCCAGTACGTTTCCGAGCACAATTCAAAGTGTTGGTGCTGACCTTGAAAGCCCTAAACGGCCTCAGTCCTGTATACCTGAAGGAGCGTCTCCACCCCCATCATTCAGCCCAGACACTGAGGTCCAGCTCCGAGGGCCTTCTGGCCGTTCCCTCATTGCGAGAAGTGAGGTTACAGGGAACCGGGCAGAGGGCCTTCTCGGTGGTGGCACCTGCCCTGTGGAACGTCCTCCCATCAGATGTCAAGGAAATAAACAACTATCTGACTTTTAGAAGACATCTAAAGGCAGCCCTGTTTAGGGAAGTTTTTAATGTTTGATGCATTACTGTATTTTAATATTTTGTTGGAATTCGCCCAGAGTGGCTGGGGAAGCCCAGCCATATGGGTGGGGTATTAATAATAATAATAATAATAATAATAATAATAATAATAATAATAGTAGTAGTAGTAAAAGGGCTTGGTTCCTTAAGGTCCACAGTCTTGGGGCCATGAGGGTGGAGCTTGGGAAAGGGCAGGCTGTCACACTCTCCAGGGAGAAAGTGTCTCTCTCTCGGAGCTGTCCATGGTGCTTGCAGAAGAGGTGCTGGAGGCCTCAACTGACTTTCCAGGGCAAACGGGAGGAAGCAGCTTCCTTGGAGCCATCCGTGATGCCGCAACCTCAAACAGGCCTTCCTTAACACCTTGACTTAACAATGGACGGGTCAGGGGACATTGACTGATTCTCTGGTAGGAACAGACAGAGCCACCAAAGTCTGGCCCATCTCAGTTATCAGAAGAGATGGAACTAAATCCGTCTTGTTTTCCCAGTGGATATTTAAAAGGGAAACACCCCCTTTTTAAAGTATGTCTAGAAGCACACATTACCAACATTTAAAAACAACTTACAAGGTGGTTGTACACTGTTCCCCCATTCCATTTCCCTAAAACCTTCAAAATCCAGCCACTGTATGCCTTGAAGAAGGAAAAAACTGGTGTCAAACACTATCTGGGGGGCACGAAGCTGGACACTTGAGTATCAGGCAAAGTCTGGGGAGACCCAAGTTCAAACCCCCAATGAAGCTTACTGGGTGAGCTCAGTTCAGTTACTTTCTCTCTGTTTAACCTACCTTGCAAGGTTGTTGTTAGGAATAAAATGGGATGGGGACAGAGAGAACAATGCCATCTTGATGGTCTCCTTAGGGAGGAGAGCCAGGGTATAAAATAATATGCTGTTTTAATGGTGCCCCAGATCCGCTGTGCAGTGTGAGGATACAGCCCTTGCTGGGATAGAAGGGCCTACACTGCTCACATTTGTGTCAATTAAGCAGACTCCTGTTTGTCTGGGAATTGTGGAAGCGTGGATTATTATTATTTCTTCCCAGCATGGGACCAGCACGTCTCCAAAAACCAAAGTGTTCCCTTGTCATCTAGAGCTCCATCTCTCTCTCTCTCTCTCTCTCTCTCTCTAGGCATGCATATGGAGTGAGTGAGTGTGTGTGAGAGAGAGAGAGAGAGAAAGAACGAGAGCGAGCGTGTTCCAGTGTGTACCACATGGGTGAATCTCCTGCTCGGCTTATTGATTGGGGCTGCATTGATCTGCTAGAAGGGGATGGGGTGGAGGGGGGGGCAGAATGAAAATCAATAACCAACCCTGCAATATGTTTCTGGGTCTCGAAGATTCACTCGCTCGCACGCATGCCCCACGCCGGAGCTGTTTTAATTTGCCGGGAGGACCAAGTGAGTGAGTGTGTGTTCATGTGTCTGCGTGTGTTTAAACATTAGGGTTGGTTTTTTGTTTTTTTATGAGTGGAGATGAACCGGCAGCCTAGCCTCGTTGCCGTATATAAGCTGGATTCTCTCGGTCCTCGGCCTTGTAGCCTTCTTCTCCACCTGGATCCTCTGCGTATTGTCTTCCGCCAGCCAGTCCCACGCTGCTGAGTCTCCTTCCAGGTTCATCCCAGGCCCAGGTAGGTGGGTGGTTTTCCAGGGGTGACAGGAGGGGAAGGGGGGCTGGCTGAGCCACGTGAATTAAACTGCGCCGTGTCAGCATCCTTGCATAGTTCAGATGGTGCACGCCCTCGTTTCTTCTTATTTTCTCTTGGTATGTGCGGCTTCACGGCTCCTGGGATCACATTCACAAGTGCTGCTGTGGTAGGCCTTGTGGTGAGAGAGGTTTTGCCTGTGGCCGTCAGCAGGGGGCGCCCTTCTTCCTGCTGCAAGAGCCGCTGATCTATTTGCAAGCGAAAACCCCCCAAAACTTTGCAGGGGTTGCGTGAAGCCAGGTTGCCCAGAAACAATTGTCCTGCGAGGCCTGGTTGGGATAGAAAGTTGTTGACAGAGGGAGACACTCAATCTGCAAAAATCCAACAGAGGAACATCATCATCATCATCATCATCATATTTATATATCGGTGGCATCAAACATTAAAAACTTCCCTAAACAGGGCTACCTTCAGATGTCTTCTAAAAGTCAGAAAGTTGTTTATTTCCTTGACATCGTGCCTATGGGGGAAGGTAATGCTTCAGCTGTGAAATTTCAGGCCATTTTTAAGATTTGAAGTGCAGGGTAAGGGGGGGGGGAATGGTAGCAACATGAGGCTTCTATGGCATCTGGTATATTTACTTATACATCTCTCTGTCTTTCCTACATTTTTGTGGGGACATATTATTGGGGAGCAAAGCTACTTATTTCCTCAGCACACACTTTGGCAAACCTATATGTGATTTAGCACCTCGAATACATACTTCCAGGGGTGCTGAGCGGTACTGGGTGGGTATCTGCACCCAGCAACTGGGGTTGATCGCTAGTACGTTGTCTGATTTTGAAATTTCGATGGCATTATTATCACAGAGGCTCAAGGCCTATCGCAATGCAAGGCTACGACGCTTAATCGGTCAGAGTAAACGATATATTAGGTATGTGTGTATGTCAGCCGAACCTGCCTCACAGGGTTGCTGTAAGGATAAAATAGGGGGGGGGGATTTTGTCCGTCACCTTGAGTTCCTTGGAGAAAAAGAGGTGGAACATAAATGGAGGAAAATAAATATGTGTGTGTACAAACACACCTGCTTCAAGGTGTGAAGTGTGATACACAGGTGATTTGCGAATAAATAGCAAAAAGTTAAAACTCTTTCAACAAACTTGAAAGCTGCTTGAGATTAAGTAGGTGGTGGGTCTGAAAAAACAAAGTACACATTTTTCTTTTTAAACTGTATTTTTTTAAACAACCTTCCACCACGACCAGTAGGAAGGCCTCTCCTGATACCATCTTATATTTATGGAAATATATGCAAACGTCTGTCTCTCTTAAGACTTTATAGAACCTTTGTTCTCAATAACGATGGAACTCACAGGTGAAGAATCCATATATATATATATATATATATATATATATATATATATATATATTCTTATTATTTGTAAAGGGAATATTTCCACGAGTTAATACTTGATTATCCCTGTAGAGCTGCGTCCCATGTCTTTGTACTTTTGTCCTTCCTGGCCGTGACGCTTTACATTTTTTATTCTTTGTTTTCTTTCTTTTTGCTATGTTTGCAATTTTTTATGTGGCCAACGAATCGATATTGTTTTAAAAAAGGAAGCGGTAAACAGAAACAAAACAAAAAAAGGGCAGAAAGATCCCTTCTTCCCGCGGACATGAGAATGCCTCTTCCAGTACCATTTTAGAAGAGGTATACGCCTCTACTCTGCCACACAGGTAGAATACCTTTTGTTTTTTAAAAAGAGGTACCGTATTTTTTGCTCTATGAGACTCACTTTTTCCCTCCTAAAAAGTAAGGGGAAATGTGTGTGCATCTTATGGAGCGAATGCAGGCTGCGCAGCTATCCCAGAAGCCAAAACAGCAAGAGGGATCGCTGCTTTCGCTGCGCAGCGATCCCTCTTGTTGTTCTGGCTTCTGAAATTCAGAATATTTTTTTTCTTGTTTTCCTCCTCCAAAAACTAGGTGCGTCTTATGGTCTGGTGCGTCTTATAGAGCGAAAAATGCAGTATTTCCTTCCCTGCCTTCTCTCTCACACAGGGGACAATGCCTCTTCCACAACGATGGTGGGTTTACTCTCCTTTTTCTTTTGCAACAGATGCATGCATGATAAAAGAGCAACAAAACCAACCTCTTTCCTTCAAAGCCTCGCCTTTCACCCCCCTGTGCAGTTCTGCAGACTGCGCCACATGCGGTTGATAGGCTGAGATTTATTTAACCGGGTGCAATCTCAAATTGTGGCATTTTAAAATATGAGTACAGTTGTTGCAGATTACTGTTGATTCCTAATAACGGGAGACGCTCAGGGCCTAAGTGCGCATTATGAGGAATGTGTGCAAGGCTGGCAGTGTTAAAATAAATACAGTGGTACCTCGGGTTACATACGCTTCAGGTTACACACTCCGCTAACCTTGAACTAGAGCTTCAGGTTAAGAACTTTGCTTCAGGATAAGAACAGAAATCGGGCTCTGGCGGCGCGGCAGCAGCAGGAGGCCCCATTAGCTAAAGTGGTGCTTCAGGTTAAGAACAGTTTCAGGTTAAGGACAGACCTCCGGAACGAATTAAGTACTTAACCTGAGGTACCACTGTACATAAATAAGTCCTGCCCCCTTAAGTGCAATGGGGGGGAGGAGTTTAAACTCCGCCGCCCCGATTGTGACCCCCACGAAAACCCCACCCCCAAAATCTGGCAATTACCTTTTAAAAAGTTCCCATTGTAGCCCACAGAAGCTTTCTCCCTGAGAGTAATCACAGAATGCGCAGGGGGGCGTTATGAGGATCTGAGGTGGGGAGGCCCCACTGCAAGTCATCCCCTCACCTCCCGCTAACTTAAAAAAAGCCCAAATCGTGCTGGTGATGCAGATCCCTTCCCATTAACATCCATTAAGCTTTTAAAGAACCACTGTGACCAAAACAGTTCCCTAAATACTGACCATCTCAGATTGCTCCTAGCAGTGACTCATTCTCCTACTCTAAAAAGATCCCTGTTGGTTCAGGAGGAGGGTCTATCAAATCCTGGAGCCTTCCCTACAGCCCACACGCCACCCCCCAAAAAAGTGCCCAACCAGATGCCTTCAGGAAGCGGACCAGAAGGGAAGCAGCCCCTCCCTCTTGGCTGTCCCCAAGCATCTGGTCTTCACTGCTATACTGCTCCTGAGCATGGAGGTTCTATGCAGGAAGCACGACCAGTGGGAATGGGGGAGAAAAATGAGTTCCTGCCTCATCTGCACTCCTCAAAATAATCACTGATCAAAATCTCGGTTATTCCTTCAAGATTTGCCATTCTCGGAATTTTGCACTGCAGTTTTACACACATCCCGAAAAAATGTGTACACAAACAGCATCTCTTAAGAAGTGTGTACTAAAATCCACAAACATTAATGAAAATAATGGAGTCGTGTTAGGGGAAACCAATGGCAAAAATGGTGTGTGTTAGGCAAATCGTCACCATCATTGCAAATCTTTGTAGACCACTTTGAGGGTCTCCCCAAGTGCTATGTAAATAATAATAATAATAATTTATTATTTGTACCCCGCCCATCTGGCTGGGTTTCCCCAGCCACTCTGGGCGGCTTCCACAAAGACCAAAAATACACTAATATGTCATACATTAAAAACTTCCCTGAACAGGGCTGCCTTAAGATGTCTTCTGAATGTCAAGTAGTTGTTCTTCTCTTTGATATCTGGTGGGAGGGCGTTCCACAGGGCGGGCGCCACCACTGAGAAGGCCCTCTGCCTGGTTCCCTGTAGCTTAGCTTCTCGCAGGGAGGGAACTGCCAGAAGGCCCTCGGAGCTGGACCTCAGTGTCTGGGCTGAACGATGGAGGTGGAGACGCTCCTTCAGGTATACTGGGCCGAGGCCGTTTAGGGCTTTCAAGGTCAGCACCAACACTTTGAATTGTGCTTGGAAACGTACTGGGAGCCAATGCAGATCTCTCAGGACCGATGTTATGTGGTCTTGGCGGCCGCTCCCAGTCACCAGTCTAGCTGCTGCATTCAGGATTAGTTGTAGTTTCCGAGTCACCTTCACCTAAATTGAAGGAAATGAATAAAACAAACTGATGCAGAAATGTGGAGAACCAAGTTTCACTTGGTTTCCATTTCTCGCCTTTCCAAGCTTCAGTTAAGCTTGGAAAGGTGAGAAATGGAAACCAAGTGAAACTGACCACCCCTGAGATGAAATTGACCACCCACTAGAGATTTGCCCATTCCTGAGGTGACAGTCATGGACAGAGCAATCCTTCCTGCCCAGTCCTCTTTCAATCCATGCCTCAAAGTTGAGGAGCAGCCACCCCGATCGCTTTTGTACGTGGCTGCAGAGTTTGGATTTTGCACTTGCCTATAGAGTCTCCCCCAACTTAGGTGCTCCAATCAAGTGAGGTGGGATAGCAGCTTTCAAGGCCAGGGGAGCACACCTCCTTGGCAAGCTTGCATCCCGCTTGAAAAGTGTTTCCCTTTTTTAGAAGCTCAGGCACCAACCAGCATTATGTCTAGCTCGGGATACAAATGGGCAAGACTCTGGGCCTCCCAGGATGCTTGTTGCAGGTCGTGACGAGGAGTTCTGTGAAACCCAGAAGCTGATGTCCTTTGAACCCCCAATCTGAAATGGTTATATATTCTTTGACCTATATCACATGAAGCAGAACCAAAATATATTTTAAAAATTCAGTTTAGGAATGGGGAGCAGAACCCACCCAAAAATCATTCACCCCCCTCCCACTCTTTCTCCCTATAGCCTGCTTCTTGCCATTCATACAAACACCTGTCCTTAAGGAATAGGGTTCTTTGAGAAGCTTGGATGAAGCTTCTCTTCTCTGCCTCCTCCCCCCCCCACCCGCCCCGCGGCCTTTCCTCTCCCCACACCTCCATTACCCACACCCCATCTCCAGCCCTGGGTTTCCATGGTTACGACTGATGTATTGGGCTATTGATCAGCGCAGCCAAAGCCTGCTGTCCACTCAGGACTCCGCGGCAATTTCACATTCTTCCTCCTAACCATAGGCCTAAATCAATATCAGACACTGTTTATTCCGGATGAGTATTCCTTCTCTCGCTGGTTCATTCCCCTCTTTTCATCATGTATTTTCTACCCTACAACACCCCCCCCTTTAACTCTACAGAGCTTCAGGCTTTCGTTCAGATAACCTCACCCGCCACAGGGCGAGGTTAGCCATAAGGGGGTCTCTCGTTATCCTATATGCATATTTCAGGATCAGCCGCAACGCTGCGGGGCTGCAAAGAGACTGTAACGCTTGTGCAGTTCCTCTGCTGCAGCGCAGGAGTCCGCAGAGAGTACCCGTCATTCAAGTTTCTAGTCCCTATGAGCACGGATATTTGGGCTGCAAAAGTGAGGCCTGCTGGTCAACACAGATGTAGGAGGAAGTAGGGCTCAAATCACGAGACGATAGAATGGGGTGTAATATAAAGGTAAAGGGGACCCCTGACCGTTAGGTCCAGTCGTGGCCGACTCTGGGGTTGCAGCGCTCATCTCGCTTTACTGGCCGAGTGAGCTGGCGTACGGCTTCCAGGTCATGTGGCCAGCATGACTAAGCCGCTTCTGGTGAACCAGAGCAGCGCACAAAAACGCCGTTTACCTTCCCACTGGAGTGGTACCTATTTATCTACTTGCACTTTGACGTGATTTCAAACTGCTAGGTTGACAGGAGCAGGGACCGGGCAACGGGAGCTCACCCCCTTGCGGGGATTCGAACCGCTGACCTTCTGATGGGCAAGTCCTAGGCTCTGTGGTTTAACCCACAGCGCCACCCGCGTCCCTGGGGTGTAATATAAGAGCAAGCTAAATTTGTCCATGTAGCTCAGCTTCTCTGCGCTGACTGCCAGCAGCATTCCAGGGTTTCAGGCACAGAATCTTTCCCAGCCCTAGCTGGGCATTGAACCCGTGAACTTTAAATGCAAGGCAGATTTTCTACTAACTGAGCAACGGTCCCTGATTCTGCTACCTCGTTCTGCTACATGTGTAGACTAAGCCACATCTCCCTCCCCGAAACTCCTCCTGTCTTTGTTTTTCTTCCCCACCCCAAGTGAAATGTAAGTCTCTAGCCCTCATGGTGGAATTATTATTATTTTTTGCAAGGAAAAACAAAACAAATCTGTAAGCCGGCCTTCGCCAACCTAGTGCTGAGCCAGCCGTGCTGGCTGATGGGTCTTGTAGTCCCAAACATCTGGACTGCCCCAGGTGGGCGAAGGGGTGAGTCTCCACGTCAGCGATTTTGGTGCTGTGCTGAGCTCACGCAACATTTCGGTGCTGTGCTGAGCTCACAGCCCTTTCCACCCCAGGCCTAGAACAAATCAGGAAAATCAAGGGTATCTATTGCAGAGATGCCTATTACGGATAGCTCAGAGCGCTGACACTGACGTTGCCCAGTGCTGAATTTAGTTTCCTCTTATGCAGAGTATAGCTATATTTACACAGGCTGGCTTGTTCCCTCTTAAGCGAGCGAGGCTTTTTGTTATTATTAAAAACCCATGTGTACACGGGCGCACGTAGAACTGATTTTTCTGTCTGCAAGTTTTAGAGAGTCAGAAGAGTCAGGATTATTTTCACCTTGGAGTTGGGAAAGAGAGAATCAACCCATTTCAGTTTCTTGTTTTTCCACTCTTAAACTCAGCTCTCCACATTTCTATATCAATTTGTGATTTATATATATTTTTAACGTCCTTGTGAAAGTTGGGTTTTTACCACGAGGGCCCAGTTGTTAGACTTTTAGTCTTGCTTTAAATGTATTTGTTTTCGAGATTTCACCTGCTTTTTAAAATTATCTTATTGCAAATCTCCTCGAGACAGTGGTCTGGAAAGCAATGAATAAATCATTGATGGCGATGATGATAACAATCAGGACTTTAGTGTGAATTTCTCCTAACATACTCATTTTTTTATGCATTCCCCCCTAAGACATACCTTTCCTTTGCAAAACAATTCGTTCTAATGCAATGCACTTCCTGCACAACATTTTCCACCGGTGTAGGCATTTATATGCAAACTTCGAATATGTTCTTTTACATCTCCGCTGGAGAACTGCATTGCAAAATCTGGAGGCGTGCAAATTTCGAAGGATGCTGCCTATGTCTTGCTTTGAAAAGTATGACTTGGGTGAAGTTTGCCTCTCAGTGCAAGCTGAACTTAATTCCTTCCCCTGTCCTTACATAATGCACATGTGATCTGTGGCGCTGATGTCCTCTGGATACTGGTGTCTCAATTCAGCTTTGGAAAAGCACAGACGTTTTTAAACTTTTTGAACATTATCTCTCTCTTTCACACGCACACAAACGTGTCACCTCCTCGTTATTCCCCCTCCCTCTGAGCAAAAGTGTGCCTCTAATTAGCTCATCTGGTGGGGACTTTTGGGCCCTTGCAGCAACAGAAGGGACCACTGATCTTTAACCTCGCAGCGACTCAGAGGTCACAATCCCTTTGGCTGCTGATCGATTGGGCAGTCGCAGCTTCTTAAAGTCACAGGTTCTCAATATGCTCGTTTGCTTTTAAACTGCAAAATCAGGAGACCTTTTTTTGGAAACAGGGATTGTCCCCCAGCAAAACTGTGCCCAGTTAGTACCACCATTGTGTGTGTCTGAAATTTATCAGATTCTACCAAGCTCCTCCCACAAAGTCCTCACACACACAACGCTCCCAAATTTTGTCAACATATCCGCCACCTCCTCACCAGATCGTGTCTCAGCCTTCCAACAGCCAGTGCAGCCAGCTCCTCCCCCCGGCCAACCAGAATCTTCCGGGCTCTGCATTGGCTCCGCCTTCATTGCTTCCAGGGCTGTCCCTTGTCAACGGAGACAGTAGACTGGGGAGCCAAAGTGGGAAACTCTGAGCAGCGGGCGGGAAACCGCTTTGAGCAATTAAACACTTTCATTACTATTATTTTTTAAAAGGGGAGTAATGGCGCAATTAAACATTTTCATAGAAAGGGTGAAAACGAGCAGCATGCAAACTTGCCTCTGAGCATGTGCAGAGGAGATCCTAGCAACTAATATTCAACAGTATCCTGCCTCCGACTGTAGATGCAGAACATAAGGCAATGGCAATTCCATATATATATATATATATATATATATATATATATACACACACACACACATATACATATACATATACATATACATATACATATACATATATCCTGCCTTTCTCCCAAGTTGGGATTCTAGGTGGCTTACAACATTGAGAAACGCATTTTTAAATGCAAAGCTAAACAAAAAAAACTAGTTGAAATACATTAAAACACATTTAAAGCCAGCAATTAAAGTACAGTTTGCCCTCCCAGCATTGCCTGCACCTCAGTTTCCAAAGGCCTCTTTGAAGAGGAAGGTCTGGGCCCGTAGGTGGAAGGAGCACAAGGAAGGAATCAGGCAAAACTCTCTTGGGAGGGAATTTCATTCAGAAGCAGCCCCGGAAAAGGCTCTGCCTCTCTTGTCACCCCAAACTGTGCTTCTGATGCTTATGGGACTGAAAGAAGGCGTTCACCTGAGGATCTTAGCACCTGGGCAGGTTTGTCGAGGCCCCCAAACTTTTTTCAAAGAGGGCCAGATTTGATGAAGTGAAGGGTCGTGGGGGCCGACCAAAGTTGCTGACCTTTCATTGAGCATTTTTTAGGGTTGGAGTTGTTGAGGTTTTTTTAGGATTTCACTCCAGGAAATAAACTGCCACAGGGGCCAAATTAAACTGACCGACGGGCTGGATTAGGCCCCCGAAATGGACTTTGGACATTGCTGGATACGATCTTTCAGGTATCCTGGACCCAAGCCACATAGGGCTTGGCAGGTCATAACCTGCACTTTGAATAGTGACTGGAAATGGCCCCACAGCCAACGATGCTCTTTTAACAAGGCAAGCAACATGTTCCGCTTAACCAGGGGTCAGCAACCTTTTTGAGCCGTGGGCCGGTCCACCGTCCCTCAGACCATGTGGTGGGCTGGACTATATTTTGGGGGGGGGGGGAAATATGAACCAATTCCTATGCCCCACAAATAACCCAGAGATGCATTTTAAATAAAAGCACTCATTCTACTCATGTAAAAACACACTGATTCCCAGACCGTCTGCGGGCCGGATTGAGAAGGCGATTGGGATGGATCTGGCCCCCGGGCCTTAGTTTGCCTACCCTTGCCCTTAATGGTCCTAAGCCAGCAATCAGGGGCCAGCTGAAGCACCCAAAATCCTTCGCCTGGAGTTAACAGGATGCTTTGGTGGCAAGGGAACAAGCAAGCATCGGTCCCGACACTCTTGCCACTATCGCAAGGGGCCAGGGGGTGTCCGTGAAGAGCAGGCGCTGAGAAGGGATGAAAAAAACTCCAGGGAGGCAGCAAAGGAGACAGAAAGAGACCTCGAGAGAGCAGGCGGAAGAGAGAGCGCCTGATTGGGTGGCCTCTCTGGAAAGCTCTTCAGAACAGCCACAAAAAAGGCCTCTGAGAGGGCTTTGTTCTCGAAGGGCAAGTTTTGATGTTCGCTTCGCCTTCGGAGCCGGCTGAAGTGGGGCCTTGAAGTGGGCCTCGTGCCATTTTCCTGCAGGCGAGGAGGGGGGGGCACGCTGTCTTTTTTCTCCTGAGCCGTCCATTAGCTTACCTTTCTGGCTGCCCCTTTCATCTCCAGAGTGCCACTCTGGGCATATGCTTGGGGGCCCCTTCCTCCCCATATCACCCCACTCCGGGGCTCCGACACCCCCCCCCGGTGGCGAGGCCTAAATGGACGAGGGCTGCTCATCCCCACATGGCAAATTAAGTGCTTAGCACAGTCCTTTTCTTCCTTAATGGATCGTGTAGCAGCCATTCCCCCACTTTCGGGGCGAGAAGCGACAGGGCCACTAGTTGAACAGCTCTGGGAGGCAGCCAGCTCATCAGGAGAAGGGGAGAGAACCGGCTTCATGGAGAGACCAGAGCGGCAAACATTTGTGCCACGGCCCCGTCAAAGATTTCTTCCAAGATTTATCCTCGGTCATCCTGATCCCATATAAATGATGTGCCAAGTTACAGGGAACCAGGCAGAGGGCCTTCTCGGTGGTGGCGCCCTCCCTGTGGAATGCCCTCCCACCAGATGTCAAAGAGAACAACACTTGCCAGACTTTTAGAAGACATCTGAAGGCAGCCCTGTTTAGGGAAGCTTTTAATGTTTGATGTATTACAGTATTTTAATATTTTTTTGGAAGCCGCCCAGAGTGGCTGGAGAAGCCCAGCCAGATGGGCCGGGGTATAAATAATAATAATAATAATAATAATAATAATAATAATAATAATAATAATGTGTCCTGCCAAGGAGGCTGCTCTCTCTTGGGTTTCTAAAGAGGGAGGGGTGATCTGTAAAGACGATCAAGTCCAGGGTCCAAAATCGCCAAACTGCTCCACCGGCCAATGGGAGTTGTAGTCGCTGGCATCCGTCTGTCTCACGAGCCAACGAAGGAGTGTGCCTTCGGAGGTGAAGTCAAACCATTGGAGTTACAGCGCCTGCTGTGGCTGTAGAGACCGATACAGGAGAGACATGTTTTGTTTCAGCGGGGTGCAGATGAAGGTGTCCGGTTCAGCTGCTGCAGATGCTCCATGGCATTTATTCTCTCTGCCCTCCTCCCAGCGGTCATTCCTCCTCTGGTCACTGTTATGGATGCATGACCTGTCTGTCTCCAGGCACTGCGGTCATCTGTGAGGGGTTCCCACACAGTATGGTTGATGTTGCCAGCAATCACGTCCACCGAAACCTTCAAAAGCCACCTGTTCTCTGTCCCTGCTCTAGTACAGTGGTACCTCAGGTTAAGAACTTAATTCGTTCTGGAGGTCCATTCTTAACTTGAAACTGTTCTTAACCTGAAGCACCACTTTAGCTAATGTGGCCTCCCGCTGACGCCGCTGCGCAATTTCTGTTCTCATCCCGAAGCAAAGTTCTTAACCTGAGGTACTATTTCTGGGTTAGCTTTCTGAGTCTGTAACCTGAAGCGTCTGTAACCCGAGGTACCACTGTAATTGGGCCCATAGGAGCCCACATGAGATGGGGAGAAATCTGATTTATTCTGCATTTAAAGGCAGTTTTACCTATCACTTTCTGAAGCGATATATAAAACCAAAACACAGCCATCCCTCAAAATCTGGATTCTGCAGTGCTGTTCTCCATCAATAATGGCCAATAGTCCTATACTTTCCTTCCACTGCTGCAGTAAATAATATCAGTTGCTGAGAAGCACAAGTGGGAGAGTTGATTGGGTCTTGCTTGTGGGCTTCCAATTGGGGCAGCTGGTTGGCTGGACTAGATGGGCCCTGATCCAGCTCCAAGGCTCTTTTGATGCTCTTATGGAGCCTCCAGGTCCAGAGGCAGTCTACCTAGATTCCTAGAGGCATTTGGCCACTGTGAGAAGCAGGACACGCCTCTGGTCCAAATCCGGCAAGGCATTTTTAATGCCTTCCGCAGCCTCCGTGCTCCGGTTCCCAAGCATCTCGCAGACCCTCCGGATGACCTCTGGCATCTCCTTGAGACCTCGGCCTACCCGAAACCTCTCCCTCCCTCGAGCTCATAAAGAGTTAACCCAATTACCTCTCCTCCCTACACAGAGGATGAAAAAAAACACCTCCCCGAGACTCCATCAAAGAGATTCACCAGAAAAAGAGTAAAAAATGGATCAGAGGTAGCCTGGCTGTTTGGAAAGGGGCACGTCGCTGGCTGTCCATTTATTATCTTGGCAATCGATAGGGCGGTCCTTGGAGCCGGCCGGGGTCAGATACGGTTGCCTAGGCGACCGCTGCATCGAGGATGGAGGGGCAGCCGATTGGGCGGGCAGGCGGGAGACCCAGAGGTCACTGCCACTGGGATTTGGGTGGTGTGGGGAGAGAGGCAGAGGCCAGGTGGGGCTGTGGTGGTGTAAGCAGAGGTTTCGGTGGACAGCATCTGGCGGGGGGCTATTAAAGCCCCTTGGCCTGACCCGTCCTCTTGAACTCTGGACCCCCAGGCCAGGAGAGCTGGAGGAATCCTGGAGGCGGAAGCAAACAGATGGGAAGGGGGGGTCCCTAGAGGGATCTGTCAACCCACCACACCAAAGGACCCCTGTGCATTGCCTAGGATTCTGTGGGCATGCAGCCCCCACCCGAGGCTCTCTGAGAACTAGGGCCACAGGTGTGGCAGGGTGATGGGTAACCAGTCCAGGTAGGGCAGCTCCCTGTGTTCCTATTTAAAACCAGCCCTTTATTCAGAACCATGAGGACTAGAAACCTAGGTCAGCAACAAGCATTCTGCAGGCTGAAGGCCACTTGTTCAGTCCCCAGCATCCCCAGGTAGGACAGTCCGGGAGAGTCTCCCGCCTGGAAACCTGGAGAAGTGCTGCTGGTCCGTGTTGAGAATACTCAGCTGGTGAGGCTGATTCATGGCTGATTCCCTTTGGAACTCCCCGCCTCTTGACGCCAGGCAGGTGCCTTCACTGAACTCTTTTCAGCACCTGCTAAAAACCTTCTTTAGGCAAGCCTAACTACATCTGCAGGATGAGGTCACGCGTTTTAATCTGGTTTTCCAGCTTATCTTTGATTTTAACTCATTCTGGAATGTATTAAATGGTTGCTTTTAACTGGCCTTTTTTATTTTAAACTGGTAATTCCATCGTTTTACTCTTTTTGTAGACCACTTTGAGGTTGGGTTGGTTTGCTTTGAAGTTTTCTTTCAGCAAAGCGGTATATAAGTGATCAGAAATAAATAACAATAAAACCCGGGGCAGCCTTCTTCCCGAAATGTAATTCGTTTGTGGAACTCCCAACCACAAGATGCCAGCCCAAATTGCTTTCAAAAAGGGAATTAGGCGGTTATTCACCTTGGAGGCCATTGTGCTGTATGGAACTTCCATGCTCAGGGCAGTCTATCTGAATACCAGAGGGTGGGCAGCACCAGTGGAGAGGAATATTGCTGGCCACTGTGGAAACAGGTTGCTGGGTTATGATGGGGTTTTGACCTGATCCAGCCGCAGAGCTCTTCTTACAACATCACTCCATCCAGTTAGGTCTGCCACCTGGATAAAAGCCTTCAGGTGCGTTCTTGACAGGTAGATGGACATTTGGGTGCTTGGTTCTTAACCAAAGAACCACAAGCCAGGTTTTCTCAATAAGGAGCAAACCACTCTCCATTTCGACGAACACTTCAAAATCTGAGTTTCAGATTAAGTATTGGATGCCATGGTGCACGTTGCCTTGCCGTTTTACGGCAAACTCCCCCTTCCCCCAAAATAAGAATGCTTTTGGAATTTGAAAGTTAGCAATATCCAAAATACCAAGTCCAACAGGAGCTAGTAAAGGTAAAGGGACCCCTGACCATTAGGTCCAGTCGTGACTGACTCTGGGGTTGCGGCGCTCATCTCGCTTTACTGGCCAAGGGAGCCGGTGTACAGCTTCCGGGTCATGTGGCCAGCATGACTAAGCCGCTTCTGGCGAACCAGAGCCGCACACGGAAATACCGTTTACCTTCCCGCCGGAGCGGTACCTATTTATCTACTTGCACTTTGACGTGCTTTCGTACTGCTAGGTTGGCAGGAGCAGGGACCGAGCAACGGGAGCTCACCCTGTGGCGGGGATTCGAACCGCCGACCTTCTGATCGGCAAGTCCTAGGCTCTGTGGTTTAACCCACAGCGCCACCCACTAGCGCTAGGCTAAAAGAAATGCAAAGCCCAATAGCAGTCCAGACCCACCCCGAGTCAATAAAAGTGACACACAGGCAGAGTTGCTGTTGGTAGACATTGGACAGGCAGAAATCCAACAGGTACACTTCCCTTTCCTTGGAGCTCCACCTGTTCAATCTTGCACAGCTCCTGTTTGTATCAGTGGGGCTGCGGTGCAGATCTGTCATTCGGGGCGGCTTCTACCCTCAGCCCTAAGGATTTTACCTGTGGTTCCTTCGTTGCATGGGGTGGGACTAGATCCCTCCCAACTCTACAATTCTGTGAGGCCACGATTTGAATCTGGGGCCTTCCGCATGCTTTGCCACTAAGCTAAGGCTTTTGCCCACACGTTGACGTTGCCTGACACCCACACACTTCTGAGCAAAATGCAGGCGATCACCTGCGTACGCAAGTTGTGTCTACCTGCCTACCTGTATTTGCGATGCCTGGAAACACCTGCATGACCACATCCCCAAACTAACAGGAAACAAAACTCACCTTTCTCCTCGCCAAATACCGCCAGGCAGAGGAGGAGGAGGAGGAGCAGAAGGAGAAGGGTGAGATGAATGAATCTCCCGGCGTTTCCACTCTGGAAATGCTCATATCTGGTTTAGGGAATAATTAAATTGGCTTGTCAAATGAACCCATCAAGAGTATTTGTTTTCATTAGCTGGTCGCAATGGAGTGAGCGGAGGGTGGGGGGGGGCTTTGAGGGTGGGGGGAGGAGAGGGGAAATGATAGACAGCAAGCATCATATCTTCTTGCTTTCCTGATGGAAACTATTAATTAGGACAGCTTCTCGTTAACATGCTGATGAGCCAGAAATGATTGGAAGTGAAGTGTATTGTAGTGTGTGTGTGTGTGTGTGTGTGTGTGTGTGTGTGTGTAGAAAGCAGGGAGCTTCACAGACTGTGGGGTTTGCTAGTGATCTGGATCTATCAGGACAGGCTGGGGTTCATTTCGCCCCCACTGTTAATTGCAGTGCTATTATTTTTTAAATGCATTTCGCTCCAGTGATGTATAGTAACCGTGGAGCTGGGCAGAAACCGCACAGGTTCATCGTCTGCCTCTCCAGCCCAAGGCAGGGATTGGGCGACCTGTGGCTCTTCGCATGTTGTTGGACTCCCAGCAAGCAGCGTGGGCCAATGGTCAGGGACGATGATAGCGCAGCACATCGTTAAACAGTGGAACTCTCTGCCACAGGAGGAAGGGATGGCCCAGCAACCTAGATGGCTTTGAAGGAGGATTGGACAAATTCATGGAAGAGGAGAGGGTTATCGGTGGCTACCAGCCACAATGGCTATTCTCTGAGTCCATATCAGTTGCTGGAAACTGCAGGACCTTGTGCTCAGGTCCTGTTGTGGTTTTCTCTTTGGGGCAAGAGCTTGGGTGTGACCTTCAACACCTCCCTCTCCATGGAGGTGCAGGTTGCAGCCACAGCAAAGGTGGCATTTTTCCATCTCCACCATATTAAGCAGTTGGTCCCTTAACTTTCTCGCCCTGATCTGGCCACGGTGATCCACGCGACGGTCACCTCCAGGCTTGATTATTTCAACTTGCTCTATGCAGGGCTGCCCTTGCAGCTGACCCAGAAACTCCAGCGGGTGCAGAATGCCGCAGCGAAGCTCCTTACGGGGTCCCTGCCATGGGATCACATTCATCCAGTGCTTTACCAGCTGCACTGGCTCCCGGTGGAGTACAGGGTCAGGTTTAAGGGGCTGGTTTTGACCTTTAAAGCCCTACGCGGCCTAGGACCCATGTACCTACGGGACTGCCTCTCCCTGTATACCCCGCGGAGGACCTTAAGGTCCACAAATGACAACGCTTTGGAGGTCCAGGGTCACAAAGTGGTTAGATTGATCTCAACTAGGGCCAGGGCCTTTTCAGTACTGGCCCTGACTTGGTGGAACGCTCTGTCCCAAGAGACCAGGGCCCTGCAGGACTTGACATCTTTCTGCAGGGCCTGCAAGACAGAGCTGTTCTGCCTGGCCTTTGGTTTGGACTCAGTCTGACCCTTATGTTTCCCTCCCCTTTATGGTTTTGATCTATGGGCTACTTTTAAAATGAGGCTGCATTTTAAATTGCATTTTAACCTGTATTTTAAATTGGTTTTTGTTTGTTTGTTATGTTATGTTTGTTATGTAATTTTACTGGTGTTAGCTGCCCTGAGCCTGGCTCTGGCCGGGAAGGGCGGGGTATAAATAAAATTTATTATTATTATTATTATTATTATTATTATTATTATTATTATTATTATCTGTTTGGCCACTGTGAGAATGGGATGCTGGACTAAATGGGCAATATACCTGATCCAGCGGGCTTTTCTTATGCTCTTATCTGGAGGCCTGCACACACACCCCTTTCCCCCCCTTTAAATCATTGGACCACAAATGAGACACAGTTAAAACACCTACTGAATTCAGCATCAGTGGAGCTTGATAGTGGAAGGGTCTCTGAGCATGTCAAAAGCTCCTTTCACTCATCACTTGAGTCATTCCACTCAGATTTGCTCCCTTGACACAGAAATCCACTTTCTGGATTTGGGCTGGTTCCTAGGGTTGATTATAAACGTGCTTCCATTCCTCTTCCCCAGTCTCTCTCTCACAATGGGTCAAGAAGACCCATCACCCTACAACATGGCTGGAGGCTGGTTGCATTTTTCCAGCAAGAGAACAAATAATCCCCTTTGGCAAAGCCACAGTTCAAGGGACTTTGCGTGCAATCTCTGACTGCTTCTCGCGACAGGACAGGTGTCAACCATATATCTCACCAAACGAAAAGCAGAGACCTGAATGGGAGGAAATTCAGTCTTCCACGCTACTGGTTGTGTCTGTTTCTTCTGGGGATTTGCAAACCTCTCTCACACTGAAGAAAATCCTGGGCTTTTTGCAGGATTGGGAAGTGTCCAAAAATCTAATTCGGCACTCATAAATGTTGTGTGTGTTTTTTTGGTCCTATTGATTTCCCTTGATGATCCATTTCGACACGATTGTGTGTGTGTTTGATGAAATTTCCCCAGCCAATCAGGGTTCGGATTACACGGTGCCAGTCATAGTGCATTCAAATACAATTAAATTAATTTCCAGGCAGGGTTTTATTTTCTTTTTTTCTTTTTGCATTAATAAAATCTTCGGAGAGGGAGATCATTGATAGACAAACAGATTGACTTGCAAGAGGCAGGAAAAATCTCCCTGCTATTGAGAACTGAAGCATTGGAGAAAAATTGTCATATTTTATATTCAGCCGTCGATACATTGGGGCTGACCTAATCTGGTTTGAGAGCAGGGTGAAGAATCAAGCATCTCTCCCATCCTTCTGCAACAGCAATAAACTCCTTTAAAATTGGTCAACGTGTCTTACAATACAGAACACAGACTGGGCTGGGTCCCCAAGCTGATTGCTCCAGAACTGTATACAAATGAATTCTACCCATACAGCAGACCCATGGAAAATGAGTTGTGTTCATGGGTCTACTTTGTGTAGGGTTAGCACCGGATCCAACTCTTAAGATAGCATCCCTTTAATTTGTTTCATTATCTTGTAGGTCTCCTTTAGAGAAAGCGAACAAAGAGAGGGAGATACAATCTCAGTCTCTCTCTCTCTCTCTCTCTCTCTCTCTCTCTCACACACACACACACACTTTCCTCCCAGCTCATCCCTAATCAACAAGGTGATCTCTTCCAAGAAATTCTACCTGTTTCAAAGCTCATTCTGTTACTTCTGCCCACCCACCTTATCCCACCCAAATTGGTTTTCTAAAACAAGGCCATATTTTATTAGTATAATGTGCCTCCTCCCTTTCTGCAGAATCTGTGAATTAGCTCGTGGGGAATCACTAGTGCTAGTTGTGATTTGGCGTTTATAATGAGTGTGCAAATGGATGGATGACTAGAGGGCCAGCCAAGCTCACCTAACAGCGTTTTATGGGTGGAGACAAGGCTAGCAAGCGTTTTACAGCGCTGTGGCTGAATAATACCTTCTGATTGATCTGTAAATAAACAAAGCTGGCATTTTTAAAATGTTGGTTTAAAAACGGGGCTTCAGAAAGGTGAGGTTTGTGGGTTTTTTAATCTGTGCGTAACACAGATTCATATATACACTCCTTTCAAGTGACTCTTGATTTAGAAAGGGAGAATTGTCTCTCTCTCTCAAACACAAACACACACACACACACACACTTACATTGAAAGGGAAAGTGGTGTGTTTGTGGGTGAGAGTTATAGGAACTCCCTTTAAATTGCTCCTGATATTGAAAAGGGGGAGTCGTTCATTTCTCTCTTGCATGCAGAAACTTGCGGAAAGGAAAACACTTGGTGTATGTGAGTTAGAAATTATAGACATCATACACACACCCTTCTAAAATTACTTCTGAGGTAGAGGAGAGACAGGGCCCCTTTGCTGCTACTTTGTAAATATATCCCAGAGCCTCCTCCTATATGTAACTTCACGCTGCCTTAACAGACACCTCCTTCCTGTCTTCTAATTGGGGAGATCTCAAACGCTTTTAATCAAATTATCTTTTTTCTCCTCTGCCCAGTGTGTGTGTGTGTGTGTGTTATGCACACATTGCAATCAATAAAAACGAAGGAGATAAATGCAGGAAAACAAAAAGGTACTGAACAGGTTTCTGACCTGCCAGTTTGGGGTGGAAAAAAGAAAGGTGGATATGAGCTACGGAACCTACTCAGATCCTCTTTTCCCCTTAAGACACATATTAAAAGCACACCTGTTTCAGTTATTCAGGGCTTTAGATAGAGAAAGAGGTGTGATGCTGTGGCTCAGAATCCTGCGCTTTAGGTTGCAACAAGACATGAATATAGTCTACTCAGAAGTAAGGCTCACTGATTTTTGTGGCACTTGCTCCCAGGTAAGAGAAGGGGAGATTCTTACAAAAAACAAAATACCTCCAACCAAAATTTAAAATCATAGCAAAGCAGAAAGACCTATTGCAGATTTACTCGGAAGAAAACCCTGAGCAAATTCAATTAGAAGCCCAGGAGAATTTCCTCCCTCCTTTCAGTTACAGGCTGCAAGCCTAGCTCTGCTTCCAAACATATTCATCTCTTTTTTTATTATTAAAAAAAAAATCCACAGACAAAATTAGAAGCGTAAAGTCCTTGAGATGTGAAGGTTTTGTGCTTTAATATGTGTTTGTGTGTGAGAGAGATACACCGGAGAAGCCCATCTTGTGAATTAACCCCCTCCCCTTATACTTAAAGCGGGGGGAAACTGATGGGGGACGCTCCTTTTTTTAAAAGTCAACTTTTAAACTCCCATAAGAATCGTGGATCTCGTGTGTGTGTGTGTGTGTGTGTGTGTGTGTGTTGGGGTGTGGAAATACACCAGCAAAAAGTAGGGGAGGGAGAGAGCTATCCTACGGGACTGCCCAGTGGAGCACCTTGGACTCATCTTCCTCGTTCATTTCTCCTTCGCTCTTTTGCTAAAGGGAGATTGTTAATTTCACCGCTTACTCAGCACCTTGGAGAGCGCCTACGGCGGCTGCGGAGGGACCAAGCCGACTCTCTGCAAAAATCCGTCCCCCTTTGCAAAAGGCGCTCGCGGTTTTTAAATGCAAAATGATTCACAGCCGCTTCTCTCTCTCTCTCTCTCTCTCTCTCTCTCTCTCTCTCTCTCCTTTCCGCCTGTCAAGGCGTTGGCAAACCCAGGGATTTTAATTCAATCTCCCTTTCTTCCGTTTCCTTTTCTCTGCGAGGGAAACTTCATGGAGAAGATACTTCTGGGAATAGGTTGAATAATGTTGATTAGGTTTAATCAGGTTTAGATATTTTTATTATTATTATTTTCTCCCTCTTTAGAAACGCGCGCGCCCGCGCCCGCACACAGAGACACAGACCAGCCACATCCGTCGTTCTCCGAAGGTTTAGGAGCTGTGAAAAATTTTCTCCCGGGCTTGGAGATAATTTATTCCCCTATTTGATTAAGGCTTCTTAAAAAGGAAAATGGGCGTTGCTATTTCCGGACTTGGTAATTCTAGATGGTAAATCACAGCGCCAGGCTGCGATCCTAAGCACGTTAAATAAGGGAGGAGGTCTCCAAGGCATGCAGTAGCAACCTGCAAGCAAGTATACATAGGATCGTGCTGCGCTACGTGGCGATCCTATGCATGCAAACTCAGAATTCCCACCAAATTCTCTCCCCATATGTTTGTACAGGGAAGCACCTCGGCTGGCAAAACTGCCACCACGCCCCAGAAATTCCCCATAGATTTAAAGGAGATGGGCAAATTATTCTAGTTATGAGGGGTGTCGGGGAATTTGATCGGTAGCGTTAAGCTATTTCTATACAATGTGAAATGAAATTTAAAATATTTACCAAAAAAGGTATGATAAAGGGCAAGCTCAGATCAATGACCCGAGGCCAGACTCTGTTTCAGCGTCTTCGTCTGCGCTGCAATGGAAACGAATTATTGTTGCTGTTAATAAAGGGTCTACCTTGCAAGGCTTAGGTTCTTACCGGATCTATGGCGTGCTTGGAACTTGAGATAAACAATAAAACGGGCTCATCCATTATTTCGGAGTACATGCAGTATTTTAAAAACATCCAGCTAGTTGGAATCAGCGCCAAGCAAAGACAGTCCTGTCTCCGCGGATGCGCGTTGTTGGCAAGGAAGAGTAAGCAAGCTTCCGGGACGCACAAAGCTCTTTCTCAGGTGGGATCCAGTTCCCAAATTAAGCAACGCAGGCCTATAAAAGCCAGCCAGCCAGCAGGCCAGCCCCCCTACCCACCACCCGAATTTTTTAGGAGCGGATTTCTCGCCCCCTCCCCGGTTCAGAAATCTCTCTCTTACTCGAGGTGTTGGTGATATCCAAAACTCTTTGGGAGACGGGGGAAAGGCCATGTTAATAAATGCCATTTTTTCCTGAGTTTTGTTTCATTCTGACCACGCGGTTTACACGAAAGCCTCAGCCATCTCTCTGTCTGTCTGTCTGTCTGTCTGTCTGTCTGTCTGTCTGTCTGTCTCTCAAACCAAGTTAACGCTCCCTGCGTCCGAGGAAGCCCTGGAAACGTAATAGCCTCATAAAATGCGCCAGCCTTAGGGTTAACACAAGGCTCTTCGTTGCTTCTGCGGCAACCAACACAGCGACCCCCCTCTGCCAAGTCCTACAATGTAAGTGCATTGGCTTAGGCTGATCGCCTCCCCTCCGAGTTCTCCCCCTGCTGTTTCAAACGACTGTAGGCGTTGCGGGGCGAGGACCTTTGCTGCACCATCCACGTCGCTCCGTAAACCGGCGCTGCGTTTGTCAGTCAATATACTGAGTTGTAGCCAAGCGAGTTCTTCCTAAGAGAGGACCCTTTGAAATGACTGGGCCTAAGCGGATCGTGTCCATTGATTGCAACGGGTCTCCTCTGAGGAGCAGGACAGTCACTGGATTTAGCTATTTATTGCATTCCTATCCCATCTTTTGCTCCTCCTCATCTGATCTCCACAACAGCCCTGTGAGGTAGGAGAGGAAAAGCGGCTGAGCCCAGGTCGCAGGCAGGGAACTTCACGGCTGACGCTGCTTTCTCCCAGGTCCAGTCCTGACACCTGCACAACCTATTAATAAAAATATATTGTGCTTGGTATCGAATTTGATATTTGCAAGGGGAACCCTAATGAGTTAGTGTAAGAGATTACGCTATAGCACAATGTGTCTTAAATATATGTATTCCGCCCTGCTTTTAAAGCAAACCCAAGAGCAAATTGCCTTCTTACTGTGTAGGGCAGCGGGGCAGAGACCGCGGCTTCCATCTTAGGCTGCCTTTCTTGGGAGTAACCCCCACGGATCTCAGTGGATCGACCTTTCTAGGATGGCGCTGAACAGAGTTCCCCGCTGCCCAACTCAAACCCTTGCGCGCTTAAATATGCCCCGAGGTCCTTGCGGTTGTTTACTCGGGAGTAAATCCGAATCCGTTCCCATGGGTCTCCCTTAAGGGGGCCCTGGCAGCACCCGAGCCGAAGTCCTGAGCGCACCCTTACTCGGGAGTAAGCCCTTGGACCGTCGCCCAGGGGCTTACTCCCGAGTAGACCCCATTGGACAGGCTTACCCCCTGTGGGGAGAAAGAAGGCCTTTCCTCCGTGGCGGATCTGTCGAGGGAAAGATGTACCTCGGGGTGGCTGTTTGAAACCCACCTGGCTGGGTTTATTTCCGAGTGAAAACATGCACGGGTGGATCGGGGGCCTCTCTCCGTAATAAAACCGAGGCGTTATCGATCTCTGCTTTTATTGACTAGTCAGGATTGGAGGGTGTTCAAGTAACTGATGTGTTTAAACTGCCGTATATAATGCAGAGATAAGCAAATCTCGACCACGCGTCTTGTAAATAAAGCAGACCCGCGTGGACTCCCCTGGGAGGAATATTAAGATTGTAAGCGGCTAGAGGCAGAGACCTACTTGTATCTAATAGATAGAGCAGGTCCTTTGAAATGAATGGACTCCAGCTGGTCACGTCCGCTCATTTTAATGTTTTGGGGGTTTTTTTTGTCAACCACGTTCCAGAGCAGTGCTTCTGAAATCAACCAGGTTACTTAAATCCATTTATTACAGTGGGTTTACTCTGAGTAGGACTAACATACCGTGAAAGTGAAGGGGGAGCTATAGTAATGAATGAATCAGACGAGTTATATCTGTGTCCTTAAAATCGGGACCTCGAAATAACCTTAAAATATATTTTTTTAATCCCAAAAAACTAGATAGGTTCAAAAGCAGGACGCTTACGAACAATTAACTCGCTTTAAAGGGTGGGGGGGCTTCTAAAAATTAAAATAAATAGATTTTGGACTCTACTGCTGGGGTCAAAAATAACCCCGGAAATCTGATTTAGAGTGACTGCGTTGTGTCCACTCTGTGCGCCTCACAGCCTCCTAACAGGCAAATTCAACAGGTGAGCATCCCCGCCCCGAAGGGGAATGAGGGCAGCTGCAACCTGTTGGATTTCTGCCTGCTAGGCAGATGGGAAAGGCACAGGAATCCGCTGCCATGAAATAATAATAATAATAATAATAATAATAATAATAATAATAATAATAATAGCAGCAAGATGGTGATCTTCCCCCCCGTTGCCTCGTGAGTAGGAGCTACCTTCCAGGCGATGGGAGTGCGCTTGAAAAATAGGGTTCTCCCCTGAATATGACGCCTGGACTGCCTTCAAGGTTGCCAGCTGACCAGGGCAAAACGCCCTGGCCGGCTCTTGTGTACCTTTATAACTGGCAGCTCGGTCTGTAGCAAGGAAGCCTCTCCGCAGGGAGGGAAGTCCGACACGAACTGCTGCGGATCGAGGCCCTGCGAAAAGGGCATGGGAGCGGAGAGGCTTGTGAGAAGGGGGGAAATTGGCAACCGCGGCTCCAACGCCGTTTCAGGGCCCCTCCAGCTGCGAGCCTAAAGCAGGATTACTCTGGAGTAAACTCCACCGACTCTCCCCCCCCCTCGCCAATGTCTTATGAATCTGTGACTGTTTGGGGACTGATCCAGCAAGGCCATTTGGGGGGAATTTTCATTCCCATTTAATTTTTTTAATAGGGCATAGTTCCTCGGCAAGTTCTTGGCAGGGGAAAGTCGTGGGTTCAAATCCTCCTTTCGTGGCCTCGATCAACTCTGAAATACAACAACAGCGTGTAAGGATGGTTGTATATACATGCACAAAAACACTTTAAGCCTGTAAACACCCATTAAGCCCGTCTGAATAACCGTGTCTGGCTTTTCCCCAGTCTTGGTCGCTTCTATTAATGTAAGAATAAGAATCACGACACCCATTTCTGGCCGTGCTCAGAGTAATTAACAGACATGGCTGACCATTCACTTCCATGAATAAACTCCCTCGGATACTATCCCATTAGAACAAAGCTATGGCTTTAAATTCAATATTCCCCCATCCAGGTGCGACAGAATCCTCTGCCAAGGACCCTGATTACTCAGAAGTAACCCTACTGAATTCAGTGGAGGGGAGGCGAAGGGGCCTGGGATCTCAGCCCTAAGAGCGCGATCCTCTTTTTACTCAGGAGTAAAAGATCCATTGCGATCCAAAGGGAGGCTTACTCCCAAGGTAAGAGCGCAGATCAGGACCGCAGCCTTTTTAAAAAGCAGGCTCCCGATCCTGGGCGTGGAGCCACCGGATGGCGGGGCTTGCTCTCGAGTAAGCCAGTATTGACCGGCTGTTTTTGTGTAAGCTGATGGATCCTGAATTTGGAGGGGAGGCGTATTAGTGAGGAGCTGCTTTTTAATCGACCTGGTGCTTATAAACTTGTATCTCTCTATACCTTGAAAATGTAAACTGTTTTTTCTTTATTTTCTTTTTTTGGAGTGGGGGGGCGGGCGGGGAGGAAGATCTCCATTAAATAGATTTTGCATACATTTAGAGAGCGAGAGAGAGAGACCGCAGTTCTCCTATAAAAAGAGCACTTAGGGACGAAAATTGCCAGCGTGGGCAGATTTTTCTTGCAGAGAAATATCACCGAGGTCCTCCTCTGATGCCTCCTGCATTAATCATATTTTCTTCTTCTTTTCATCCCAAAGTTCAAACACAGATATATAGATATAGATTCTGAGAGACTTGGATTTCTTGATTTGGAAAGAAAAAAGAAAAACCACCAAGAATTTTATATATATATAAAACAACCTCCACCCCAGTTCATTCTGCCCAGATTATTTACAGTGTTTTGTGATTCGAGACCAAATGATTGGTGCAAAAGAATTTCGTGGCAAATTCAAACTATTGTGGAATTAAAAAATAAATGCGTCTGTCTGACACGCTCACATTTCTAATGATCTCTTCATTTCTTAAAAAATATATTCTGTTAAACAACAGAGCCTCCGAAGACGTTTGGGACATCGATATGGGGTGTGTGATTATATATGAGATATTTTAAATATAGCAATTCGGCCATTAGTCGAGGGCGGGTATATTTTATTTATTTTGAAACCTCTCTCCTCTTTCGATTAGTTGGGGGGGGGAGAGAAATATGGTGTCTGCCTGGAGTCTGAGGGAAAGAGAAATATTAAATAGCAGGAGGTTTTATTGTCCTTAAAAACAATCAATGTTGCCCCCCAAAATCTGGTCCAGTGAAATTTAGGATGGAGAAATAATTATCCCCCTTTATAAATCACTTGATTTGCACGTCAGGTGGTTTTTTTTTAAGCCTCTCAGTAAATTTGACTTGCATTTCATTAAAAACGGGCAAGTGATTTGTCTGAAGCCCTGCAAAGGAGGAGAAGGGGGAAAAGACTAAATTGATATAATGCAATTTTCCTGCTGTTAAAAGGGTCTCCTATTGCATTATAGGCGTCTTCATTTCCGCAGAGTGAACGATGGGGCTGTGTATATATTTCTTGCTCAGTTTTTCTTGAAACGAGAGGCGGGGATCAAACAATATATGCGTGTGTGTGTATCTATACAGTATGTGTGTGTGTATATGTATATATATTTTAAGGAATCAAGAGTATTTGGTGTCTCCTAATGACTGGGAAATGTATTGAAATCTATGCAGCGAACAGTGTCCCTCTGCCAAATAGCAGATTGATCAATAAAAGACAATTAATCAACCAAATGGTGTTTTAAACTCTATCCAAGGGAGTTTAAAAAAAATTTCAAATTGATGTGACAACTCCATTTAAAGAGTTATGTAGGAGCCGCCTCGGATTCCCTGGGAGGGCTTTCAGAGTTGCAAAGCGTCTGCTGTTGTTTCATAATTAGGTTAAATTGGAATATGAACTATATGCCCACATTTTCTTCTGTCCTCTTATCCATTGATTGCTGAATTTGCATCCACTTATAATAGGAGAACTGCGTTACCTTCTCTTAAAACACACACACACAGATCTCTGGAGAAGCTCAGGCATCTAAAATCAAATCTTTAAAATCTATGCCTTTTTAAAACCTTATTTATAACAATAGTTTTCTTTTAGATGCGGGGAGGGGGGCATATCAATTTCTTATCATGCGCTCCAGGAAACGCAGTTTGCATTCTCTCTCACACACACCCACACACACACACACACCCAGAGTCAGTTAAAGAAAAAGAGGCCACTGATATTTCTGTGCAAAAACAACAACACACACCCATATTTTAAAATCCTTTCCCAGTCTTGACCTCTGTTGTACAGTTGGTTGCCAAAGTATAAGATTTAGGGAGGAAGCATGGAAGTGTACCCGGTAATTTTGTTGTTTGGGGACATTTTTTTAAAAAAATAATAATCGTGGCTTTTTACCCCTCACTGAATTCCAGAAGAGGAGATTTTGGTATAATCTGGGATGGAGCCATCCCCGTGCCGTTTGGTCCTAGCTGAAGTCTTTCTCAATCTTGCTGGAAAAGTATTGTTGCATGCTATAAAACTGTAACCGCAGCGTATTATTCTGGAATGTGCTGCTACTTACAAGAAAATTTCCTATCCAAACACAATTCGAGTAGAATAAAGGTCTGGGAAGACTGATAGCTAAAGTTAAAAGAGCAAACCAACCAATTATAATAATATTTTGGAGAGAGAGATTCGCATTCAGTATCTCTGCTACGGCGATTTCTAAGGAACGCGAGCAAATCCGGTTCCTTTCAGCACCGAATGAGCTGGACAGCTCCTTAGAAATGCCTCTTGCTTCCTCCACAAAAGACACGGAAAATGCTCAAATATGGTACGTATTATGGGAATATCTTTTGCTAGGCCAACCAACATATCCTAGCTTTGCATGCAAGTTTGTGAGTTCGGCAGAGCGCTTCATCAAGTCAGGAGGAAAACAACGCAGACAGTGCTTGAACTTCATCTGCAGACGAAAGGCCCTGCCGTAATAGTTTGCCTTCCACAGTGAGTCCACAATACTTAGGATTCAACTGGCCCTTCCCTGACCCCTTACTTCCATCGGTTTGATTAAAATAAAAAATAAATGTTGGGGATCCTACTACTGACACCAGTCACTGCTGGGTGGAGAATTGTTTTAGAGCCTACAGAAACCTCTGGGATTCTGCACTGAGCCATGGTCAAGAGAAAGGGTTGTGCATGCAAGGCTAGATTGTTACAGGTCTCTGTATCCATAAACTGTAGGCAGCGCATAACATTTAGACTTCCAGATGAGTAGAATCACAGAACTGTAGAGTTGGAAGGGACCCAAAGGCTTGTGTAGTCCAGCCCACGGCAATAATAATAATAATAATAATAATAATAATAATAATAATAATAATAATTTATTATTTATACTCCACCCATCTGGCTGGGCTTCCCCAGCCACTCTGGGCAGCTTCCAACAAAATATTAAAATACAGTAATGCACCAAACATTAAAAGCTTCCCTAAACAGGGCTGCCTTCAGATGTCTTCTAAAAGTCTGGTAGTTGTTGTACTCTTTGACATCTGGTGGGAGGGCGTTCCACAGGGCGGGGGCCACTACCGAGAAGGCCCTCTGCCTGGTTCCCTGTAGCTTTGCTTCTCGCAGGGAGGGAACCGCCAGAAGGCCCTCAGTGCTGGACCTCAGTGTCCGGGCAGAACGATGGGGGTGGAGACGCTCCTTCAGGTATACTGGACCGAGGCCATTTAGGGCTTTCAAGGTCAGCACCAACACTTTGCACTTTGCACAACAATGCACTGACATGATGTGTTTTTAAAGTCCTGCATCACAAGTGTGCACGGCAACATAATCCACCAGCTGCTAAAGCACTTAGCCTGAAAGAAAAGTAGAGAGTTCAGGGCATCAAAGATCACTGGCATGATCTACTAAGCCCCTCTGAAATCACCAGAAGGATGGGGGTATATATAATAGAGTTGGAAGGGATCCTCCAAAGGTCCTCTAGTCCAACCCCCTGCAGAAATCTCAACCTTTAAAGCAACCATGACAGATGGCCACCCATCTGTCTTAAAAAAGTAAATAACCTGTACAACACACTCATTTGTTAATAAATAAACCACAGGCACAAGGCACACCTACCCATAAAGCAGGTGCGGCGATTTGGGATGAACAATTGTGGCTTGAATAAATTTACCTGGCTGGTCTGAGGCTTAGGCAGGATTCAAATCACAATTGTTTATTTGGTGCTTGCAGCCGGAGTCATGGATTTGCAGTGGGTTGCATCTATCTCTTAAAACGAGGAAAGATGTCACAAGGTATGGGGACCAATGAGCACGGACGCTTAAGCAAGCAAGACAGTTGCCATTTTATGCTGTGCTGTGCCTGCTCATGCAGCTAGCCCTCAATTTACTCACCTAGATCATAGGCACCACGATCTCAAGAAAGCTGGAATGAAGAATCAGCATACCTGTTGCATCCATCCATCTATCTATCTATCTTTTATTTTATTTATTTCATGAAATTATTTCATATTTCATTATTTCATACATCATTTGATTGTAAACACACCCACCCACCCCTCAGAGCAGTTTACAAAAATATAAAGCAATGGAATTGAGGAAACAAAAGCCACAGTTATCCTTTGAAACATACAGAAGTTAAAATACTAAAACAGATTAAAATTACCTCAACTTTCTAAGCAGGCACCTGTACGCAGGAGGGAGGAAATCAGATAAATGTCACGCAGGGGATGGATATTCCCCCCCCCCCAGGATCAAATTAGCAGAATTTAGTAGGGAAAGTTTCCCCTCCCAGCCCAAATAACCAGCCCTCTTCATAAAAGTTAGAGAGGGGTTGTTTCTGTTGCGTTTGAAACCTGATGCGATTATTTCTTAAAGCACCTATGTCAACATCATCCCTTAAAAATAAATAAATCTCATTATTGTTTTGGTATAATTTGTTTCAGTCTTTTATTGTATTAAGCTGCCCTGAGAATATTTATCCTAAAGGGGGCATTGCGTTAATAAAATAAAGGATCTCAGGACAGCTCATTGGTTAAACTCACATGGGCTGCAGCCCTGAAGATACTTCTCTCTCTGTGTGTGTAATGACAGAATCACAGAATCCTAGAATTGGAAGGGGTCCTGGGGTCATCTAGTCCAACCCCTGCTTTGCAGGAACCTCAACTAGATCATTCGTGGCAGATGTTCCTCCAACCTCAGCTTAAAAACCTCCAAGGAAGGAGAGTCAAACAACCCCCCCCCCCAAAAAAAAACCAATGCTGTTAATATACACTAGGGGTTTTTTTTTAGTAATGAATATAGCTAAGAAATCAAAAAACTGTGGGGCTGTATCTGATGTCAAGGTACTCAGGCCCATTGAAATCAATCAACACAACTAACTTAGACCCAGTCATTTCAGTGGGCTGAAACTGAGTTTCCTACTCGCCTGGCGTTGGTGGTCTCCTCACTCGGCAGAGGCGAGGCATCAGCAAAACATTCTGTAAGCGATCAAAATTGCATGTCCTAAACAAGTTGTGTTTAGGGAAGCTTTTAATGTTTGGTGCATTACTGTATTTTAATATTTTGTTGGAAGCTGCCCAGAGCGGCTGGGGAAGCCCAGCCAGATGGGCGGGGTATAAATAATAAATTATTATTATTATTATTATTATTATTATTATTATTATTATTATTAATTTCCCAATTCCCGGAGCAGTCAGAGGGGGCACTGTGAGGATGTCCAATCTGACCCCGATGCAGACTTGGACAACCCACATACCAACCCCTTACAGTTGGAAGCCATGCACCCCCACACTATGGGGTGCCCCATAGCAGAGCGGAAGGGCTCGTGGAGGGAATCTATTGCCCTCGACTATCACAGAGGGTAGATCTCCTGTATACAGGAGTACTCAGCCTCCAGGTAGCCACTGCTAAGGACAAAGCAACAGAGGGGAAGACTGAAACTTTTGTGGCCTGGACTTGCTGCCGTTTCAGAAGCACCTGACTGAACCAGATGGACCTTTAGTCTGGTCCAGCAAAGGCGTTGTCAAATCTAGGCCATGACATAGGCGAAATAGTTTGGGAGCCACAGCTCTCCTGGGGCTTTGATTACTGTATTTTTCGCTCTATAAGACGCACCAGACCATAAGACGCACCTAGTTTTTGGAGGAGGAAAACAAGAAAAAAAATATTTTGAATCTCAGAAGCCAGAACAACAAGAGGGATCGCTGCGCAGCGAAAGCAGCGATCCCTCTTGCTGTTCTGGCTTCTGGGATAGCTGCACAGCCTGCATTCGCTCCATAAGATGCACACACATTTCCCCTTACTTTTTAGGAGGGAAAAAGTGAGTCTTATGGAGCAAAAAATACGGTATTTTTTTTAGTTGCAGACGCCATGCCATTGATCCTGGAAAAACAAATGAGCCGTACAAAAATTGCAAGGCGTTTTGAGCGATGTTAAGACATTGTTTGTGCAAACCCCTTTTGAATGAAGGGCGATTCCTGCGGTGGGCACACCCCCTAACCCCACAGCTGTCAACTTTCCCCTTTTCTTGCAAGGAATCCTATTCGGAATAAGGGAATTTCCCTTAAAAAAAGGGAAACGTTGATGGTTATGCCTAACCCACATATTTCAGCCCTGAGATTACAAAAGCCTTTTGAGCAGACGCTTCTGATCCTACCAATCTAGAGTCCTGTGTCATCAGAAAGCTTGCATACTGCTCCCTCCCATGGAAAGGTAGAGGTTTTTTAAATGGAGTTTATTATTATTATTATTAAAAGAAAGCTGGTCTCAAATTTTAGCTGTTTGAGCAGAGGACATCTTCTGCTTTAAGCAGTAGGTTCCCACTAGACTAGAGGATGGCTCTAGTGGATCTATTCACAGAATCGTAGAATTGGAAGAAACCCCAGGGGTCATCTAGCCCAACCCACTTCAGTGCAGGAATCCCAGCTCGAGCATCCCTGACAGATGGCCGTCCAACCTCTGTTTAAAGACCTCCATGGAAGGAGAGTCCATCACCTCTCGCAGGAGTCTTTTCCGCTGGCAAACAGCTCTTACTGTCCGAAAGTTCTTCCTAATGTTTAGTCGGAATCTCTTGTAATTTGAATCCATTGGTTCAGGATTCAGCCTGTTGGGATCGACTCTTGAAAGTGTTGCTGCTCTTCTGGCATGTGTGTCTTCTAAATCACCCTGAGGACGTTTTTGGAGGGCAGAGGCTTTGAGATATATATATATTGATACAGGAGGGTTTGTACATTTAAAAGCCGCCAAGATGAGCCACAGCTTTGCATGTTTCTAAGAGTGCGCTGGGCACATCTTCCTGTTTGGTAATCCGCCCAACCCAGGCTTCCAAAATGTGGGGATGTGGTCTTGTTCACTGCTACTTTATGGCTTATTATATATTTTTTAAAAGCCTGGGTTTTTAATCTCCTTTTTATATTTTTAAAAAATCACAATTGCAGAATGAACAGAAGGTTAACTCCCTAAGCTTACCTGCTTTGTGGAGAAGGTAGCACAGATGTTTCAAAAATAGTACCATTTTTAAAAAGGTTTCCCCCCACTGCCCACACCCAGCCTAGGGGTCTGACCTCCTAACACTGGAGAAAGGCCTGCAGGCTTGATTGTTGCTGAGGAAACAGCAGGGTTGGGGGCTTTTTTGTAAACAGATGCAGGCCCACCTATTATTCGGCTAGGTCTAGTGACTCGCCTAGGAGGAGCAGAATCCTGCCCTAGGAGAATAGCCCCATGTGTCTATTGCAGAACTGTTCATTTCTTTAAATGGCACCTTAATATGTGCTAACCCGCAATTAAATCCGCATAAAGAAACAGGAAGGTGGAAAAATATCGAGTAACCCCTAGGACGCTTTGAATATTGCACTGACTGCATCAATATTATGAGTCCATTTTTAAATATAGGATGCACGGATTAATTGAGCTACTGTTCTCTTTGATGACAGATTTGGATGGAGAATAAGTTGCATATATGCATACATTCATTCATTTTAAAAAAATGTAAATCACACATGTACTGAGTTTTTAAATGTGGCTATTAACAAAAAGCACTCTGGAACCATGCCTATAAAAGTCATCTGTAAATTTGGGATTAGCTGTAGCCTTTAACTGACGTGAGATGTTATCCACAGCCAGGATTTCCCAGATCTTAGGCGGAGATTTTTAATCCCCTGTGCCCCACATTTTGTTACAGTTTGAGCCCCCTATGAAAAGAGAGTCAACCAGCCCTTTCTAATTAGTAATATTCCTTCCTTGTGCATTAAAACCACCAAGACCATCATGGAATTTAAGACCAATAAATACTCTGCCTCCCACTTAGTCCTACACAAGAGTAGACCCACCAGAATTAATTGATGTAAATCAGTCGTGCACATGAATTTCAATGAGTCGACTCTGGGGACCACTGTCATTTGGTCATAACCTGCTGTAAGTTTCTTAATACAAGCCAACCTCACTCCCGAATTTCTCTCTATCTTCGGAGAATATCACTAAGCATGAATATCAACATATGAACTTGTCTGGACACATTAATCTGCATTTTCTTTCTTCAATTCTGATGTACTTCTATTCTGTTATCCTATTAGAAATCTCACTGAAATATATACAGATAGATATGGATATAGATATATTACAAATCTAACAAAAAAACCTACCCCTATAATATCTATTATCTATAAGCTATCTACAGTATATACGTTATCGGGTGGGCTGTATGAATACAGTCAATAAATTCTATAATTGATCCCAGAATACCCAGCCAATTTAAAACAGCATCTTAACACACACACACACACACACACACACACACACACACACACACACACACACACTGCCCGGTGTTCAGAATGCCTTCTGCATTTTGTGTTCCTGTCGTTCGACTACAAAAGTCACTTGGTTTGGACATGCTTCCATCCACCTGCTCACTCTTTTCTCATGACCAATATCCGCATAAACAGATAGGAAGAAGGCCTGTGTTTTGTTTGTTTCATGGGTGGAAAAGGACTATGGAAAGATTTTGCCACAGGGAGGAAAAAAAATTGAATAAATTCTTCTGTGCGCTTGTGAAAGGGGAGATGAAGAGCACTCAGCCAATGCTGATTTATAATAACAGTGATCTGAATTCCTACGTAGCCGAGAAAGTGAAGCTCTATATAATATCCAGAGGAGGGATATATTTAAGGAAAACCTCGTTTTTATTTTGTTTACTGATTGTTCCCAAAGACGCCCCAAATGCAACATAAAGGAGAAGTTAAAGAGAGGTATTTTCTTTGCTCTCGCAGAAATTAGCAAGCCGTCAATTCAGGACAGACAGACAGGGAAATAGATCTGTCAACAAATCCACACCTGCTGTGTATAGTTCGTTGCTGCAATATGAGACGATGGTGACAGGGTTAAATAGGGGGATGAACACAAATGCACAGAGGTGGAACATCCAGACTCAGGGGCAGTCTAGCTCCACCGATGAGATCCCAGAAGCAAGCAGACAATGGGGCGGTGGTTTGTTTTCTGGTGGCCTTACCAATAATTATCCAGCTGTCCACCATTGGCAACAGGAAACTGGGCCTTTGCATTGATCTGGGGAGGCCTCTTCCTGGGTTTCTGAGTCCTGGTTTTAGATGGGGAACCCCGGGTGCTAGTTTTAAAAGTCACCAGGCCAGGGGAGGGAGCCGAGTCCCTGGAGACGGGCCCTTCCCAAAGTTCACCTCCTCGAAATGGCCAGGCGCCAAACTCAGACCAAGATAGGCACTTGATATCTCTCTCCACACATAGATGCAAATCTATCGGGATGCAATGCTTTTCCTTTTAAATGGCAGAGGATCTTGACCCTAAGCCGCCCACAAAACGGCAGTGTCAACAGTGGCACTGATGAGCACCAGCGAACATCTCTTTCCTCCCCTTTTCCCTTCCACAGCAGCCTCAGTTTTCAATCTCTCTCTCTTTTTCTCTTTTTCATTCTCTCTCTCTTTTCCTTTCTGGGTCCAGGGCTGACTGGGTTAAATCAGGTTGGCTCCTGATTGCGATCTGTCAGTTTTTTAGGCTGGTGACGTGGGGAGAGCAGGGAAGCAGAGGGTTTGGGTTGTGGAATCGATACCAGTGGCTTTGGGCTGAAAAGCAGCAAGCAGGGCAGAGCTCTCTGGAGGAAGGCAGAGAGAGAGAGAGAGAGAGAGAGAGAGAGGGAGACAAAGGAAGAGGTTAGTTGAAGCTGGACCGATTCTAAAACAAACTGAAAATTAAATGGACACCGGCTTTAAAAAACAAACAAAAAAACAGATTTCCACGCATCTGATGAGGGATTTTCCTGGACACCCTCAGCAATTCCTGCAGCCAGTCAGTTTGACAGATCTGAAGAGAGTGGGACTTTAAAAAAAGAAAAGAAAAGGGGGGGGGGACTAAGAGGAGTGTGAAATGCAGATGGGTTTTTAATTTCTGACCAAAAGAGGGAGTTCGAATCTCTTTTGCGTTCAGGAAGTGCCTTTTCCCCCTCTTTTATTTTTATTTTATTTTTTAAGCACCAGCAAAAGGTGGAGAAGGAGAGGGAGGGGGGAGGCAAGCAAGCAGCTCGGGGGGGGGGGAGGAAATGCCTTTGAAGAAGCAGAATTGGTCAAGATGCTTTTTCTTTCTTTGAAAAATGCTCAGGTTTGAAAATAATTTCTCTTTTTCTTCTTCTCTTTCACTCTTGCTCTGCTTCCCCCCCACCCCTTCTTACAGCCCTGCGTGCTTCCAAAATGCTCAGAAAACACAACGCTTGACGCTAGGTAAGGCACATAAATTATGACCCCCTGTTTTTAATTAATTGCTTTTATTAATTATAAAAATTAGGAGGGGAGGGCCGTTCGGACTTTTGCAGAGGGATGGAGAAGATGGGTGTGTGATTTCTTTGCTACGATTCGTAATCTGCCTCTTGATCTCCAAATCTGCCTTGAACTGGACGGGGCAGAGTGGGCAGGTGTCCCTCGCTTTGTGTTCAGGAAGTGGGGAGTGCCAAGACCACTTTACTTGTGGGGCAAGGAGCTTGTGGGGTCCTCTGCATTTGGAAGCCGCGAGCATCTCTGAACAGTCTCTCCCCCACCCACACCAATTTCTGATGAGGATCTACCTGTTTTGAGAGTGCAAAAAGGGAGGAACAAATGAGCTTTGAAGTTTGACCGGTGCATCCTTAATTTGGCATCCTTGATGAATGCATTTTCTTCTTTAAAAATCGGCTTCATTCTCCCATGCCTGTGTGCCCCTCAGCCACTTCCCAGCACATAGCGAAATTGCAGAATTCGTGCCCACAAATCCTGTAGTGGTGGCGGCCACTGGCTTGCATGGCTTTCCAAGAGGACCAGGCAAACTCGAAGAGGAGGCAGCTATCCATGGCTACCACTCACCCCAATGGCCGTGTCCTCCCCTGTTGGAGGAAAGATGCCTCTGAATGCCAGTGTTGGGGGTCATAGGTGGGGAGAGATGCTGTGGCCTCAGGTCCTTCCAGGTGGGCTCCCCATTGAGGAACCTGGTTGACCAAGGTGAGGATGGGATGAGGGACTCAGTGGGCTTCCTTCGACTTGACCCGGGAAGGCTCCCGCGGGGTAGACTGCCCTGGGATGAATCAGACCAGCAGTTCACCTATCTCAGGATTGCCTCTCAATGCCCGTTGCTGGTAGTGTTGCTGCTGTCCTTGGGTCTTGCTTGTGGGCATCTGCCCAGCCCCAGGGAGACCGCGATGCTGGAGCAGATGAACCAGCCACAGGACTCTACCAATATCCCAAAGGAACCCCCAGATCTAAAAGCAGTCTATCCACGTTCCTAGGTCCTATGGGGCATTTGCCCACTGATAGGCTGGGCGAGATGGGCTTTGCTTTGGCCCCGATCCAGCAGGCAGGCTCTTCCAGTGTTCTTATGGAACCTCCAGGTCCAGAGGCAGTCTAGCTACATCATGCATAGGCAACCTCGGCCCATCAGATGTTTGGGAACTACAATTCCCATCATCCCTGACTACTAGGGATCATGGGAGTTGCAGTCTCAAAACATCTGGTGGGTTGAGGTTGCCTATGCCTGAGTTAGATTCTTTGGGGCTTTTGGCTACTGAACTAACTGGGAGCTGGACCTTGCAGCTTCATTCAACAGGGCTTTCCTTATGCTCTTATGGAACCTCCAAGTCCAGAGCCAGTCTATCTAGATTCCTCAAAGGCCCACCTAGTCTAGAGCTGAGCTAGGTGAGCCTTTGAGCCTGATCCAGTAGCCCAGGCTCTTTTGTATGTTTTGATGCTCTTCTGTCCCACTGAAGGTTCTCAAGGACGGTAAGAAACACCACCTTGGTCTTCTTCAACCAACCAACCAACCAACCACCACCTTCCAGAGCCCGCAGTTCCCATCTTCCTAGAGCCCCGGTGAGCTGGAGATTTCAGACCCGGTTCGCCCAACGGATGGGAAGATGATGGCCTAGGGCCAGGGGTCTTGCACCATGAACGTCCAGCTGAGCTTGGAGAACGGCGGGGACATGTCCATCCAGGAGCAGGAGCTGATGCACAGCGACAGTCGGGCCCTGCACTCGGCCCTGCAGAGGCCGTCGCTGGTGGCCTCCGTCCTGGAGGGCAGCGAGTACCACCGGGCAGAGCACGCCCTGGCCACCACCTTGCACCCGGGGCTGGGCTTTGGCGGGGAGTCGCCCTCCGCTGGGGCGGGGAACAGCTACACCACCCTGACGCCCTTGCAGCCCCTGCACGAGAAGTTCCACCATCACCACCACCACCACCAGTGTCTCCCCATGGGGAACGTCATCGGCAGCTTCACCCTCATGCGGGAGGACCGGGGCCTGGGCGCCGGGGGGAACTTCTACAGCCCCTATCCCAAGGACATCGGCATGGGGCAGAGCCTGTCCTCCCTGCCCAGCCCGCAGCTGGGCCCCATGCACAACTATGCAGGCCACTCCTCCGCCCCCCTGGGCAACGAGAAGATGGTGTTGGGCAACGGCTTCGAGGCCCACTCGGCCGCCATGTTTGGCAGGATGGAGCAGCACTTCTCCCGGGAGATGTCCCCCTCGCAGAACTCCACCATGGCCTCTCCCAGCGCCATGGGCCAAACCCCCTACGGACACCCCCGGGCGGAGATGAACGCCCGGCCCAACCCGCCCATCGCCACCCAGACCACCGTCCTCTCCAGCCAGCTGGAGGAGATCAACACCAAGGAGGTGGCTCAGAGGATCATCGCGGAGCTCAAGCGCTACAGCATCCCCCAAGCCATCTTCGCCGAGAGGGTCCTCTGCCGGTCGCAGGGCACCCTCTCGGACCTCCTGAGGAACCCCAAGCCCTGGAGCAAGCTCAAGTCCGGGAGGGAGACCTTCAAGAGGATGTGGAGGTGGCTGCAGGAGCCAGAGTTCCAGAGGATGGCAGCTTTAAGGTTAGAAGGTAAGATAATTTTTGACCCCCACCCTTCCCCAGCTGCAAGCAAGGGAGGCAGGCAAGGCTGGAACAATACAAGGAAGCGAGGAGGGGCTGTTGCCGCCCCCCTCAAGGTCCTCGGCAGATGTGGCAACCCTATATATCAGGGCTTCACAACCTTTTCAGGGCCACTGCCCCCCATAGCTGTCAACGTTTCCCTTTTTTTAAGGGAAATTCCTTTATTCTGAATAGGATTCCTCACAAGAAAAGGGAAAGGTTGATGGCTATGCTGCCCCCTCGGTTCCACAAACCCATCCCCTGTGTCTGCTACCCCAATAAAAGCATTATTCAGAACAGCGGTTTGCATGACCCACAAAGGAAGATGGTAGCCCAATAAAATTCATTGACTCACCGAATTGTAGAGTTGGGAGCACAGGAGCCCATTCCTAGGGGGCCAAAATCCCTTCCGGCTGCCCCCCAATAAAATATTTGAGGGGGCCAGCCCCATCCCCAAGCTGACGCACATTGCCATTCAAATGGTGTGTCATTCATAATCTTGTGGTCGGTTATGTGGGTTGGGGCTTACCTAGGCCCCCCATTTTTAAATTCAAGTTGGCACCCCTGAGGGACCCCAGGGGTCATCTAGTCCAACCCCCTGCAATGCAGGAATCTCAGCGAAAGCATCCATGACGGACAGCCATCCAGCCTCTGTTGAAAAACCTCCAAGGAAGGAAGATCCAGCATCTCCCGAGGGAGTTCAAAAGAGGAACAATTAATTGCACATTTATTCGAAATCCAACCAAAACTATTTGGTTTAATTAAGTGAGCAGAAGGAATGAACTGGATCCAGTGCTATCGGCTTTCCAAAGTCTGTTGGGCGCTGGCGTCTCCTGGAGCCGCTGCTGCCCCCTTGCGCCTTAGCTCCCCACTAGGGAATCCCACCCCCCCATCCCTCCGGTGGCACCACCCACTTGGGAACCGCTGCTAACAGAGCCAGACCACCCATTAGTCGGGGTGAAGCAGCGTCCATTTCCACTGGCAGCAGAAACCACCCCCTCGCTGAGTTTCACCCCATCGGTGGAGAAGACATGGCCATAGCCTTGCTCAGTGCTCTTCCCTCGCTGAATTTGGCGACGGGGTTGCGTTCCAGCATACGGTGGAAGTCGTGGGGTGCGGTGGTGGCAGCCGGGGGGCAGGCAGGAGACGACACATTCCCATCTTGCTTCAGGTAGCGAAATGGGATGGGGCGCCCCCAACTTTCTCTATGCAGGCCCTTGCTTGGGAACTGAGCCTCGCTGGACTCTCTAGGCCCGGCTGCTGAGACAGCAGACCTGCCAAGGGTCACGTCGAAGGAGGAACACCTTGTCCAGCCCAGGGCTTGGGGGCGAAAGGACGGACTTCTTCCTCACATAGCTCACAGTTAGACTGTGGAACTCACCCCCACAGGAGGCAGCTCTGAATGAGGATTAGACAAATTCAGGAAGGAGGATTGGGCTGTTTGTGGCTACAGGCCACAGCAGCTGTGCGCTCCCTCCAGCGACGGAGGCAGATTTAGGGGGTTGCGACTGGTCCACCCTCACTGGGTGCTGAGCCGAGAGGGCACCGCGACAAAGACTTTGAACGGGAGTTGAGAGGCGGGGACGCGCACCAAATTTTGGTGTTGCACAGGGCACTGCTGAAATTTGAAAGCCCCTCTAGAGAAGACCCGTTGCTGCGAATTGTAAGCACTCAGGTCGTGCTTTGGGGCTTCCAGTTGGGACATCAGGGTGCTGGGCCAGACGGGACCCCTCTGGCCTCATCCAGCAGCACAGGCTCTCCTGATTTTTTGATTTTTTCCCAAAGATCTTTATTGAAACTTAACGTATATACATAATAACCAAAATTCCCAATGTTTCCCTCACATAAAATATAATATCTAAATTACAACAGCTGCATAATTATACACTTAATTATAAAACCCACCTCCCACCCTCTACTTCCCTCCACAGCAATTCAACTTCTTTATATTTCTACCTTTCCCCCTTGCATTCTATAATAAATTATTTTTGTTAAATTCCTATTTTTCCTTCTTTCTTTCTTTGTTTTATTATTGCTTACATTTTTTATTCTAAGCCTATTAACATATCGTTTTTAGAATAATATTTTGACATATAATCTTCAAAATACTTCCACTGCCTTCTTAACTTTTGATTTGATTGATATCTTATGATTGAAGTTAATTTTGCCAATTCTATAGACTCACTTAATTTATAAATCCACTCCTCCTTTGTTGGTATGTCCTGAGAGAGGGTAGTGATTGCTACTAAATGGAAATCACAGCCAAGCTCTCCTTATGGAACCTCCAGCTCCAGAGGCAGTCTAGCTAGATTTGTATGTTATCAGGGGCCATTGAGGGAAGAGGATGCTGGACCAAAGGGGCCCTCATTGGCCGGATCCAGCAGGTCTCTCCTGATGTCCTTACACTGAGAGACAGGACTGGGCTTGGAAGGAGGGCAGCATCCCAGCCTAGGTTACTGGGGGCATTCAGAAATCCTGCACCTAGCCTTCCAGGCCATAGGTTGGGATGGGTTGCCGAGGTGAAAAGATGGAGTCAAAGTCTTTTGGCGCCAGCTTGAATGTTCAAGCCACCAGTTTCGTCAGGCCCCTGGGATATCCCCAAGCTCCAGACCAGGTGTGGGGGGGACCTCTGGCCTTCCAGATGTTGCTGAACTTGAACGCCCATCTGCCCCAGCAAGCATGGCCAATGGCCAGGGAGGACAGTGGGACTCTGAGCACCATTCCCCAGCTGCAGGCAAGGATCTGCACACCGCCATGGGCAAACCCAAAAGGAAGTCGACAACGGTGGCGAGGAGATCGAACCCTGCGCTCCCTCCTCAGCCAGTTCTTTCGAGGCTGACCACAACGCCGGGCTTCATTGGGGCCTGCAAAATGCCTCCGTGTGGGTGTTTGGGTGCTGGGCTGCAGCTCAGCGCCATTCCTCCCCATCCCTCGCAAACTGTCATTCACTTGCATGATCACAGAGAGGCGGGTGGAGATGGCTGAGTGTGGAAGTAAACCCTCACAGTTATTTTTCATATATATATATATATATATATATATATATATATATATATATATATATAACGAAGAGAGGGGTGTGAGGGAGGCAAGAGCCAAAAGGTCACCATTATGGCAACTTCTTGAAAACTGTTAAGTCCTGAATATTGGAGCGCTGAATGAATAATCACCCTCTCGGATCCATTATTGTTGGGTAATATGAATCTCGGCTATTGATTAGGCTTTTTGCAATAGAGTCGGATCCAATATCTGTAAGAGTGGTTTGCTGGGGTTGGGGGGTTGGGGTAAGATTGCCCAATAAATAGGGAAATCTGTCCACAGATTCTTTGTGGTTATATTTCTGCTTTCCTTGTATTGTTCTGAGCCTCCCTCCAATATTTTCCCATGGCCTCTACTGGATGCTACTGCAAGCGTCCAATTGCCCCCTCCGAAAAATTTCCTTGCCACCAAACACACGCTGCTCTGTTCTTCTTTCGTGCCTCTAGCTCTCATGATGCAAGGGCAAACTGAGATGGATAATCTATTTAGAATAATATCCACCACCCCCAGTGTATCTAAATTATGGGTGTTGCTGGGTTTAGTAGGATGTTGTTTTTATATATACATATATGTAACAAAGAAAGAAAATTGGAGAAAGGTGTTAAAAGGAGATTTCGTTTTACAATTCAGTTGCAGGGCTTGGGTAGTGATCCTAACCCTACTTACCTGGGAGTAATCCCCACTGAAATAAGTAGGGCTCACTTCTAAGAAGACAAGGTTAAGGTTTTGCCATAAGGCTGTGATCCTGCTCACACATCTTGGCTGGGAATAAGGCCTGGGTAGCAGAAGTGGCAGTGGTGGTGGGGGAGCTTACCTTTGAGTAGACTTGCCCAGGATTGAAAGTAAAGCATTAAAAACTGCCCAGGATGTGTGGGGTGGTGTAATTTCTACTGAGTAAACAGTTGGATGCACAAGGTGTTAAATTGTAGGGGTGGAAGTGGGTTCCCTTACGGTCATCTAGCTCAACCCTTGCAATGCTGATTGTGTTGATTGCAGAATCCCCCGCAAGCTGCACTTTCCCAATTAAAAATTTGAAAGTTAATGTTGTCATTAACGTCACCAGAAACACAAGCATATGCATTTGCACACCCGTTACTTTTGCACTGCAAAATTCAGAAAAGTGCGAATTTTGAAGGACAGCTGTGTTTCAATTCGCACCTGGGTTTGGAAAATATGAGTTAGGTAGGATTGCCTACAGTGCAGACGGAATCAGATTTCTCTCCCCTGTCCCTGTTCTTTAAAGGGGGAAGCTAAAGTGTGGGGGGCTTTTTAGCTGAGACAAAAAACCGGTGATGAAGCGCAGGCAGGATAGAAATTTTAAAACTGTATGTAGTGTAGAAAAGGCAGAATACAGGGCAGAGAATTCTAGAGCTCTGGGTCATGAAACTGATGGTTGGTAGGTTTCGGGACAGACAAAAAGATAGCATCCTTCTTCATGCAACTAACAGTGAGCTTGAGGGATTTGGCGCCAGAAAACAGGATGATGGGCAGAAGTTTCGTTGGCTTTAATTGGGATTAAAAAATAATCATGACTACAGGTCTGTCCACAACCCAGCTGAACTGCCATGTGCAGGCGCAGTCTACCCTCAAATAACCTCTATCCCCCCCCATGGAGGAGGGGCTTTTGTCTTCATGGCCAACTTGTAAGCTTACGACAAGTATCTGACTGGCCTGTGCTGGGAAGAAAGATGATGGACTTGATGGGGCTTCTGTCTCATTCAGGAGGGTTCTTGCTAGGTTCTTGAGACAGGCTTGGGTCCTCCTTTGTGGTTCAAAAAGCAAGGCAAAAACATTTTTACAAGTACAGGCTACTCCCCATTTATGTGGGGGTTACATTCCCAGGCACCACACATTTGAGTGAAATCGCGTATATTGGGAGCACCATCGAAAAAACTGCAGACGCTCTCTAAACCTCTGGAAACTCTTGGGAAACCCTTTAAAAAACCCAGCAGCACTTTCCAGACTCCCTCCAAACCTCCTTTCTCAAACTCCAACTCTCCATAGGCCTCAAAGGTCGGTGCAAAGGCTCCTGGGATTGCACTTGCAAAGGCTCTTGGGATTGCTAGACGCTGTTTTCACGCCATTTTTGCATTCGGGGGGTCATGGGCGTTTCTGCCTCTTTAAGTGCCACTTCCAGGTTTGCGGCGGTGCACACGAACCCGGTTGCACGTAACTCGAATGTGCACAAATGGGGAGTTTCCTGTACCTGTAGAAATGTAGCAGGCAAGGGTGCCCATTGGGACTGGTAGGGCAGAAAGCAGGGAGCCGGGCAGTAGGGGGCGCCAGAGCCAATGGCCAGGTGGAATCAACTCACCCTAGTTCTTGCCATCCTCCTCTTAGCTGCTGAGTTCTCCAAGGGGCAGCACAGAGACAAAGGTGAGCAGGAAGATAGGCAGGTGGGGGCTGACTGAGGTTGGTGGGGCAGCACCCCACTTGCCCAAATGGACCCCCCTCTAATGGTAGCAGGGGTTAATGAATGCCAAAGAGGCATTTGCTGACCTGTAACAACGCAGACCACCATTGGATGGGGACTTGAACCTGATATTTCACAGTCGCCTTCTGGCTTGGTTCCTTATAGCACTGCCTGCCAACTCCTGCTTCCTGCTTCCTGCCACACCCCTCGCCATTTTATCCTCACAAGATGACCCTGAGAGGTAGGCTAGGCCAAGAGATAGTGGCTGCCCCCAAGGTCACACGCAGCAAGAGCAGAGTGGGGATTTGAACTCAGGTCCCCAAAGTCCTGGCGCAACACGCAGGCACTCCCGTGCTACCACCGAAAGACACACAGCAGAGCTCTTGCCCCTTTCACATTCCTTGTAATAGAATCCTTTGGTGGGAAGGGACCCCCAAAGCTCATCTAGTCCAGCCCCCCGCAACGCCAAAACACAGCTAAAGAATCCCTGGCGGATGGCCAACAGACCTATGCTCAAAAACCTCCAGCGAAGGAGAGTCCACCATCTTCCAAGGGAGTCGGTTCCACAGCCAAACAGCTCTTACCATCAGAGAGTTTACTCAAAATTTCATTTCTTGTAATTTAAATACAGTGGATGCTCGGGTTGCGAACGTGATCCGTGCGGGATGCACGTTCGCAACCTGCAGCGTTCGCAACCCGCATCTGCACACTCATGGGTTGCGATTTAGCACTTCTGCGCATGCACGACCACTGAAACCCAAAAATAACCCATTCCAGTACTTCCGGGTTTCAGTGGTCTGCAACCCGAAAAAACGCAACCTGAAGGTGCTGTAACCGAGGTATGACTGTACACCATTTCAGGTCCTCACCTCTTGAGCAGGAGAAAGGAAGCTTTCTCCATCGTCCATGCGACAGCTCTTTAGATATCTGGAGATGGCTATCAAATCACCTCTTAGTCTCCCCTTTTCCAGGCTAAACAAACCCAGCTCCTTCAACCGTTCCTCATCAGGCTTGGTTTCCAGGCCTGTAATCCTCTTGGTCTCTCTCTCTGCACACATTCCAGGCCGTCCTTTTTTAAAAAATTGTGGTGCTCAGAACGGGACACAGTATTCCAGGCTGGGTTTGACCTTGGGTATTCAGTGCTCTTTTCATGCAAATCCAGAACCAGAACTGGGTCTGCCCAGCGCGCCAGATGAGCTCATGTCCGAGGAGAGGGAGGAGAGACATCCCCACCCCCCTGTGGAAAGGATAGACCAAAGGAATCAATGTCTCTATACTTAGATATGCTGAGACACTGTTATTCTAATAATATTTCCCGCGTGGCGGCATGCCCTGTCAAAAGATGACCATAAACCCAGGCTTCACGCTGCTGACCATCACAAATGATATATAATGGCCAAGCATTGCCTTGATGGGAAATTAAAAAGGCGTCCTTTCCTTTCCTTTCCAAGATCACTTAGCTCGCCTTTAACCGATCCTGAACGTTGGCAGATTGAGGACAGATAAGAGGAAAGGCCTCTTCGTACATCACACAGTTGAACTGTGGATCTCTCCCCCACAAGAGGCAGCAATGGTCCCCAATTTGGATGCCTTTAAAAGAGGACGAGACAAATTCACGAAGGAGAGTAGGGCTAGTGGCGGCTGGTGTTGTTTAGAGCACTAGAACAACAGGATTCTGGAATAGATGGGCTCCCATTGCCCTGATCCAGCAGGCTTTTCTTATGATGTTGTTGTTGTTTAGTCGTGTCCGCATCTTCGTGACCCCCTGGACCAGAGCACGCCAGGCCCTCCTGTCTTCCACTGCCTCCCGCAGTTTGGTCAAACTCATGCTCTTAGCTTCGAGAACACTGTCCCACCATCTCGTCCTCTGTCGTCCCCTTCTCCTTGTGCCCTCCATCTTTCCCAACATCTGGGTCTTTTCCAGGGAGTCTTCTCTTCTCCTGAGGTGGCCAAAGTCTTGGAGCCTCAGCTTCAGGATCTGTCCTTCCAGTGAGCACTCAGGGCTGATTTCCTTCAGAATGGAGAGGTTTGATCTTCTTGCAGTCCATGGGACTCTCAAGAGTCTCCTCCAGCACAATAATTCAAAAGCATCGATTCTTCGGCGATCAGCCTTCTTGATGGTCCAGCTCTCACTTCCATACATCACTACTGGGAAAACCAGAGCTTTAACTATACGGACTACTATGGCGGCTATTGGTCACAATGGCTGTGCTCTGTCAGAGGCAGCGGTGCTTCTGAACTCTTGGAAATTGGGAGAGGGTAGAATGTCTCGCTTACCTGCAAAATTCCGAGAAGTGCAAATGTCAAAGGGTAGTTGTGTTGGCGAATTGTTTCGTAAGGTGTGAGTTTGGTAGGTGTTCAGCCAGCATGGTGTGGTGGTTAAGAGCTGTAGACTTGTAATCTGGTGAACCAGGTTCGCTTCCCCGCTCCTCCACATGCAGCTGCTGGGTGACCTTGGGCCAGTCACACTTCTTTGAAGTCTCTCAGCCCCACTCACCTCACAGAGTGTTTGTTGTGGGGGAGGAAGGGAAAGGAGAATGTTAGCCGCTTTGAGACTCCTTTGGGTAGTGATAAAGCGGGTTATCAAATCCAAACTCTTCTTCTTCTTCTTCTTCTTCTTCTTCTTCTTCTTCTTCTTCTTCTTCATCCCCCTGCCAAGACAGGAAACTCTCCACGAAGGAGAGACCCACACTGTCCATGTCAAACAGCTCGTAGCTTCAATAAGCTCTTCTCATGTTTGTTTAAATCATTCTTCCAGGGAGCGGACGCCTCTGGGTCCAGCCCTCTGGGTCCCAAATTCTACCCTTCTTAATGCCGAGCTGAAATCGTTCTCCGCTGGGTCTCACCTTCTGAAACAGCAGTGGGCGGTTTTGGTCCATCATCTCCTTACTTATTTATAAGGCTACTTATAAACCACCAACTCATAAAGAAAGGCAAGCATGGCAGCGTACAATAAAACCATTACAGAAACATCGTAAAACGAAGAAAATCATAAATACGAAGAAAATCACTGAATGTTAAAAAAAAATAAAAGTCTCTAGAAACCCCATTAGGATGAGAGATGCTGGTGGGCGCTGTGCTGAGTGTGAGATTAGAATCTGAATTCTCCCAGTTCTAGTCTGATACTCTGACCACTGCACCGCACTGCCGTAAAGATAAGCTAGAGACTCGGGGACAGTTCTTGTGTGAGATTTCAGGAGCCAGAGCAAAGAGAGCCTGCGGTAAGTGCCAGGCTGAGAGCTTTACAAAAATTGTTCTTATTAGAAAGGTTTTTTTATAGTCTTTAGCGACTTCCTGTTTATTATGACATAAGCTTTTCTGAGGTGCATGAAGTATGTGTATAGCGCGCGCGCGCACACACACACACACACACACACACACACACAAAAATACATACCATAAAATAAAATCAGTTTAATCTGTGGAAAGTTTACATATTCGCAGTGATCAGATATTCTAGCAGACATTGGTGACAGAACAGAATTTTCCTGCTTATATAGCTGTGGTTGTTGATTTTTAAATGAATATCCTGCGTTATCTTGCCAAAACCACAAGCCTGAGCAGCTAAAAATGCGAAAGAAATAAATAATATTTTAAAGCAAAAATTCAAAACAACTAAATGCATCAGGGGGAAAAACAAATGCGATGAAACTCAGGAAGAATTCCAAACAATAACTAGTAGAACTCCAAAAGGTTGCCCAACAGCACCAAGAAGACCACCGGCTACTCTCAAGTAAACCCCAGTTTTAAGTCAGAGAAGTTTGGCTTTGATGGTGTGCATAAACAGATAGAATTAAACTCGCTGACAGGTTATAGTTTTGCCAACACTGTCTTTAGCTGTCATTTCTGCACTGCAGAAGGCTGGACTAAATGACCCTTGGCAGTGGCAGACCTTGGGTCTCAAACTGAACTGCAAAATTCAGCCCCTGCCTCTCACACTCCATTCTAAATCACAGTTGTGGCGCCCTCTGCAGTGCCCCTGAGACTCTGCACCCAGTGCGACCGAACAGGTTGTGCTCCCCTAAATCCGCTTCTGTCCTTGGGGTCCCCTCTACGATTCTATAAATCAAAAACATTTTCAGTGGGTGACAAAATGGTCAGCACCGCAGGTGCCTGTCTGATTTAAGTGGGAAGGGTATATTCCCAATTACTGGTGCCATTTTGTTAAAAGCTCACATAGTCTATACAACAGCCTTTCAAATATTTGGCTCTCATGTAACTTTGCTCGGCTAGACATATTGAATTCCCTCCAATACGGATGCTGAAAATAATCAGACAAGGTTCCTATATTATCCTGTTACAGATAGCAATGTTATTCCAGGGCACGGACTGCGGTTTCTGGTTCAACCAAGGCGTGAACAGTGTTTGGCTCACACCACATGCTCTTAACCACCAGCCTCTTGTAAACTCCAACTGCTCGTTTGAAAGTGTGTTAGAAAATCGAACGGCTGATGTTTATCCATAGCTTAATCCTGAATCGCAAAGGCTGGTTAGCACTTCAAAAAGGCCAGGTTTCTAATGGCTACACGGTGACATAGTCCTGGAGACTGCCATATGTGATTTAGACAGGAGATGGCTTTTCAGAGCATGTGCAGAGTGCAGGTCCTTACCACTGGTGCCCAATCACAGCACAGACTCTACCTTTGCATAGATTGGGGGGGGGGGAAATAAGATGGGAAATAAGAAAAAAATAACCCTCCTCACTGTGGATCACTGCTTAAAGTCTCTCTCTCGTCTTCCCAGCGCAGATTAGGAATTAACTTTGCACATTTGATGTACAATGCCTAATGTGGGCAGATTTCAAAGCTGGAAGAGTTTGCGCTTTTGATATTACACACACACAGAGGCCCAAAAGTCTGTTAAAACTGATAGCACAAAAGCATACCTTTCCTGCCGCTGGGTGTGCAGTGACAAGGCCTCACAATTTCTGTGTGTCACCCTAGTGCTCCTTCGCACCCGTTCATTTGCATCCATCCCCCTAACCAAGAAAACCAGCTTCAAAGGACCCAGAGGTGAGGCTGAAACCTGATTGACAAGTCTCGTTCATTAAAAAAAATCCTCAGAATCTTAAGAGGCAAAATGTCTCTGGTAAACCAGAACACACAGTCCAGCTTTATTCCTCACCAACACCCAATTTATCCAGCATATTTTTGGCATTTCTGTCCTGGGGGTGCTTAATTTATCCTCGTGACAACCCTGGAAGGTTAAGGCTGAGGCAGAGTGCCTATTAGAAAGGACTCCTGGACTATGGAACTCACTGCCACAGGACGACCCCTGACCTAGATGGCTTTTGAAAAAGGATTGGATGGATTTATAAAGTCAGAGGCAGCAATGCTCCTGAGGACCAGTTTCTGGAAGCCACAAGAGAGTAGAGAGCTGCTCTTGGGCTCCAATCCTGCTTGTACCTGGTCGGCCGCTGTGAGAACAGGATGGCCCACTGGTCTGATCCAGCAAGCTGGGCTCTTCTTCTGCTCGTATGAGAGTGACTGGCTCAAGGTCACCCAAGGCCAAATGAAAATTTGAACTCTGGTCTCCCCAGACCCAAGCTGACCCTCTAACCGCTGCAACCGTGCTTCCAGCCAGCCTGTCTCTTTCCAAACACTGGGTGCATTTAGACTTTTGAAAGACAACCAACACAGCAGCTTTTCATTCCTACTCGATGCTGGCGCATCTCCTTTCAGCAACCAGATTTTTAAACACCAGGCCGCCGTTTCCCGCCCCCTCTCTCGGTGACCCTCCCTGGCACCCTGGGTGTCTCCACAACGCTCCGTTTCCCCCTGCGCGAGTGCCATTTCCCTGGCAGAGCAAGGGGCCTCGTCACCTGCGCCGGCAGAGAGCGACCGCTGGCTTGTTAGGAGCTAATGAAGCTGTCACGGGGTGATGGATCCATCAGAAGGACGGTCACGCGCTGGGATGTCCAAGGGGGCCCAGGCGAGCCAGCGGACGCGTTGTGTCTCTTCCCCGAAGCAGCAGGAAGTGCCAAGGCAGCGTTTGGAAGTGGGCTTTCCTGGGAGGGAGGGAGAAGCAGCAGCAAAGCTGCGTGAGGAACGATCCCGTCCCGGAGCCTCCCATTGATTTGGGGAAGAGATCATTTACCCCTCCTTTAAAAACCACCAGCACTGCCTCTATGCTGCGCAAGGTGCGACTTACAAGCGAGTCCGACCACTATGTCTTACTCTCAGGCAGGGGAGGGAGAAATTGGCTTGCGCTTCCCAAAAACAACACACAAACCAAAACACATCGATGCTTTGAAATTTGCACTTCTCTGAATTTTGCAAGGCAGTCCTCCTGTCCCAAAATAGAGTTGTGCGTGTGCCGTAAGATGCCATATATTAGGGGAACATAGAGAATTATTTGCTTGCAAAAAGGAAGGGGAAATTGGGATAAATCTGCACTAAAGCACTTGACAAATTTTTAGCAGGTTTTTTTTTTTCCATTTGTTTATTGCAAACTGATGTGGAAACGCAGGAAACTGAAACAAGTAAGAAAAATTAAAAATTACCAATTTGTCCGTTCCCACCTCAGGCCAAGACTGTTCTTTAGGACTGACTGGATGATAATGCCAGTTGTATAAAGAGGTAAAAGAACACTCTTTTTAATTTTACAAATGGGAGTTTGTAATGGGAGCACAAGTGTCAAAGGAAGCAATGAGAACATTTGTGTAGAAAAGTGATTTTAAGCATGCACACACACATACTGCAAGCAAAACACACAATTTTAACTATTTTTATTTTACGAATGGTCAATGAATTTACTTAAATTTTAGTCCATTCATTGTCCTCCTTTTAACCACGAGACTGACTCAGTTTTAAAAGAAAGTTTAAAACCTGTGCATTCTCCCCCAAACCTCAGGATTGGTGGCTGACGTATTTCTATTTTATTTTTAATCACAGCTCCCCCATGGCTCTCTAAAAACAAAACACACACACAGCTTAACACTTCCTTTGTTAAAAGCAGAGAGTTTGAGCGAAGGAGGCATCTTAAAAGTACAATTTGCTTTTTTTTAATAAAAAAAGAAAAAGCCACCCATTGCTTTTTTAGAAGAGAAAGGCTCCCTTTAACGATTTTTAAGACGTTCCCCTTTGTAGCGACACCACCGGCCTCAAAATCATTGCCCCGAAATTAAAAGCAGGTGTGCTCTTAACACTTGGCCTGCCTTTTCACAAAAACCAGCCAAGAATGGTTCTGGGCACGCTTCCTTAGAATTAAACTCCAATAAACCCAGTTGGGGCTTACTCCTGAGTAAACAGGCACAAGCACAGCTCTCTTTAAGCTTTAATCAATCCATTTAACCGCGCCAAGTTCTCAAGATGTCGTCGATAGATTATTAGAGGGGGCAGCGGGGATGTATTTTAAATGGAGTGGCAGTCAGTGTTGGATCGGGCCCCATCCTAATTAGCAATTGGGGGGGTAGGACCATTTGGATTCTGCACATCCAGTTCAGTTGGGCCAGGCCTGCTGTGACATGATGGAGCGCTTGAACATATTAGCGCAAGCAAGCGTGAATGTCAAGATTCGGGGACGTTTTCCTGATGGGTCGGCCATGTTGTCGAGAGCCCAACTGCACGGCGATTGGCTATTAATATCATGGTGGCCGCAGAAGCATTTCCCATTGTCCAGGGTGTGTGTGTGTGTGCAAAAAGCTCGGTTAAAAAGTCTGGGCAATCTCCTGTTCCCCCTCCACGCAGAATCGAGCAGCTGTTTGGGTAGGGTTGGGCGGTAGGGGAAGGCAAACCGTTCTATTCTGCCCCCCCTGCCCTCGACCTACTGAGGGACTTCATATAAGGGGAAGTCATTGATTTTATTTTCTGCGGCAGACACAGTCACAAGCTAGCAAGCAGTGTGCTCCCCCAGAATCCCCTCTGTTCCGTTCCCCAGGGTGTTTTGTTCTGCAAAGCAAAACATTGATTTTCCCCCCCGTTTTGATTGGCCCAAAATTGCCCCTTCTTGGTTTTAACCCTGTGCCCAAAATGTGCATGTTTTTGTTTGGAGGAAGGGGGGAGAAGAGAGAGAGAGATTAAATTTCTGGATTTTCCCACCTCCAGTTTGACCCAATTGTTGTTGGGATGCACAAACAGATCAGTGCCTCTCCTGAAGTTGGTGGACTCTAATTTCCACCCAGGGCAAACGAGACTTGGAGTTAATGGATGCAGGAGAAATTTGGTTCAGATTTTAAAGCAAATCTCCCTAAATCACACTGACGTGTGTATTGAAACATAGCGATCCTTTGATGGTCACACTTCTCTGAATTTTGTGATGTCGTTCTGCAACCAAATAATGTGTAGGAGAACGCATACGTTGTGGAGGAAAGAGTGTTTAAAAACGCATATATATTTGTGAAAAGAGCATGCAGAAAAATGCATCAGCCTGGGGGGAAATCGCTTGCAAAAGCATCCGTATTTGGCAAAAATGGCATACAAAAACAGGCTCGTTAGGAGAAATGAAAACACTGCTCAATTTTCGTAAGGACCTTTTTAAAGAAATCTGCAAAAAGTTGCAGAAATTGAGAACTGAACTTTAAAAGGGACAAAGGACAATTGAATAGAAACTGAAATTAACAGACTCGGGATTCACTGCTTGTAGTCCAACAAAAGGGGAGGGGGCACAGAGTTTTCCATCTCTGTTGTAAATCTCTCTCAAGAATATTTTATAACCCCTCCCCCCCAAAGAAAGTGCATGGTTCTGACATTTAGAGGACTGGACACACTGTTCCATCTGCTTGGAGAAAGTTTAAGTAAGTGATACAAACCACATTCAATAGGGAAATCATAAAAATAAAAATAAAAAATAGGAAGAATAATCTGAGCTGGATGGGCAGGTGGCTGATCACTTGGCAGCCGCAAAGGGGATTGTTGGCTATTTTTAAATTTCTAACAGAATCAGCATGATGGGCATGGGGAGAGAAATTCAACTCTGTTCTCATTTAAAGCCAATTCTATCAAAGCTGTACTTTTGCAAACAATGCGCAAACCAGAACATAGCCATCTGTCAAAATTTAAGGTAAAGGACCCCTGACCATTAGGTCCAGTCGTGGCCGACTCTGAGGTTGCGGCGTTCATCTCGCCTTATTGGCTGAGGGAGCCGGCGTACAGCTTCTGGGTCGTGTGGCCAGCATGACTAAGCCGCTTCTGGCGAACCAGAGCAGCGCACGGAAAGACTGTTTACCTTCCCGCTGGAGCGGTACCTATTTATCTACTTGCACTTTGATGTGCTTTTGAACTGCTAGGTTGGCAGGAGCTGGGACCAAGCAATGGGAGCTCACCCCGTCGCGGGGATTCGAACCGCCAACCTTCTGATCAGCAAGTCCTAGGCTCTGCAGTTTAACCCACAGCGCCACCTGCATCCAGAACATAGCCATCTGTCAAAATTCACAAGTATCCAAATTCTCCAGCAGTGCTCTCCAAACAAAAATGCATCTATTAGGGCAAAGTGGGCATACAAATGAGGGTATTAGTGAAAAGAACATGGATATATTCATTATATTGGGGGAAGATGGAAAAATGCGTGCATTAGTCAAAACTTCACACGAAGACGTGTTTGTTAGAAGGAATTCGCACACAAATGCTGGTGAATTCTCACGAGGATTAAAAATAAATAAATCCTCAAATTGCTGCAAAATGTGGAGAAACTGAATTTAATATTGGGTGGAAATGAGAAAGTGGGAGAACCAAAACGGACAATCTTCATGCGGCCTCACACAAATTGCTGCATGAGCAGATGGGGTCCAAGTGTGTGGCTGCCTTGCTGCAAGATTCAGGCCCCATCCTCACGATCCGTTTAGAGCAGAATCACGCCACTTTTGCAGTCATGGCTTCCCTCCCTCAAAGAAACCTGGGAACTGTAGTTTAAGGGTGCCAAGAGTTGTGAAACCACCCTATCCTCCCCACAGAGTTGTTTAAAGATCAACCCCTCTTCCCAGGGAACTCTGGGAACTGTAGCTCTGTGTGAGGGGAAAATAGGTCTCCTAACAGCTCTCCACACCCTGAGCAAACTACAGTTCCCAAGATTCTTTGTGGGTGGCGAAGCCGTGGCTGTTTTAAGTGGGATGACGCTGCTTTAAGTTTAAAGTGCAGATGGCACCTTGTTCAAGAAAGATGCAGCGTTTAGATGCGGTGCCAAATGGAGTCTCACCATCCAGACACAGGCATCACCTCCAAAAAAACAGAGGCCAAATAATCAGAGATCCGAGTCTCCAGCATGCCTGGCCTGTCAAGTTTCCAGACAACCCTGCTTGTCCGTTTCCCACACGTACATCGGGCGCAAGCCACTCCAGATTCACCTGGCGGCGCAAGCTTATGTGGAGTTGCCATTGAGAGGTTCCTCTGCTCCTGCTTCCCCCTAACCCAGCACTTCTCGACCTGTGGGTCCCCAGATGTTGTTGGACTACAACTCCCATCACCCCTAGCTAGCAAGGCCAGAGCTCAGGGGTGATAGGAGTTGTAGTCCAACAACATCTGGGGACCCACAGGTTGAGAACCGCTGCGGCTTAACCTGTGCGCTTGCTTCTGCGACCCTGGATATTTTCTGTCTAGCCCTTCCATCAGCAGATGGTTTAAAAAAAGGCACCCATTTCACTCACTACTACTCAGGGGAGAAGTTTTCCTCCCTCTCTCGTAACTCTGGGAACCGGGGGGACAGCCAACAAAGCTGAACAGGACAGAGGAAAGAAATAACTTGTTCGTGCAACGTGTAGTTGAGCTGTGGAAATCACTTAAAAGAGGACCGGGCACGTTCACGGATGAGTAACGTGGATTATAACTAGCCATGATGGTTCTGCTCTGACTCCATAGTTGCTTCTGAATGCCAGTAGCTGTAAACCACAGGAAGGGAGAATATCTCTTGTGTTCGGGCCCTGTTTGTGGGGTTCCCCTTTGGGGCATCTTCTTGGCCACCGCAAGAACAGGACGCTGGACTCGACGGGCCATGGGCTTGCTCTATTATGTTCTGTATAAACCTTTTCCTCCCTCAGTGGCTTTGCTAGGTAAAGGTAAAGGGACCCCTGACCATTAGGTCCAGTCGTGGCCGACTCTGGGGTTGCGGCGCTCATCTCGCTTTATTGGCCGAGGGAGCCGGCGTACAGCTTCTGGGTCATGTGGCCAGCATGACTAAGCCGCTTTTGGCGAACCAGAGCAGCGCATGGAAACGCCGTTCACCTTTCCACTGGAGCGGTACCTATTTATTTACTTGCACTGGTGTGCTTTCGAACTGCTAGGGTGGCAGGAGCAGGGACCGAGCAACGGGAGCTCATTCCGTCGCGGGGATTCGAACCGCCGACCTTCTGATCGGCAAGTCCTAGGCTCTGTGGTTTAACCCACAGCGCCACCCGCGTCCCCAGTGGCTTTGCTAGCTCTCCCCTAAAATAATAGGCACCCACCCCCACTCTGTGTTTCCCAAAGGGCGAGGGGATGGGGTCCCCGTCTCATTTTTCCTCGGCGCAGGCATGCCGCCGTTCCCTCCCAGCAAGGGTTAATGCAAAACTGCCTGGTCTTTGCAGCTGGCGTAGCTTGGATCTGATCAATATTTTCTATCAGTGTGCAGGCAGTGCAGAGGCAGGGGGCGGAGGTGGGGGGGAGCTGAGCTGAGCCCACTCAGGGAAGATGTGGAGAGGGAAGGAGGAAGACGGGAGAGTGAAGGGAGCTTGTCACGTTTCAGGGCCGCAAGGCAGATACGCCATACAGATTAGGGCTTCTTCAAAAAATGAAATAAAATGAAAAGCCTTGCCGCTTCGTGCCAAAAGACATATATTATTATTATTATTATTATTATTATTATTATTATTATTAAATTTCATTTCTTCCCTTCTCTCTCTGGTACCTCTGATCTGGGACTGTCCAATCTCTGCTGTTTTGTTTTCTTTTATAATTGATCTGATTTGAAATATTTGCACGCTGACTGTAAGGGGTAGGAGAGGGTCTTGTGGGACGGCATACGATTCGGATATAATACGGAGGTGTGAACTTGTGACTGGGTTGTTGCCAGTGCTATTCAGAAGAGATCCACTGAAATTCGTCCCCGTTAACTTAGTTTCGTAAATTTCAGTGGGTCTGCTCTAAGCAGAACTTAATTTGATATCTGTTATCCACGTTTTATAATCCCCCTTTTCCTAATTTCGTCCATCTACCTCTACCCTGGGACCTGCCACAGCTGCAATTTGATCTGCATTTCTCCCATTTAAAATCTTTTTTGGACACTTTTATAAGTAGGTGGGCGAGGCAGCGAGGGGGATCCCAACTGCGTTGTACACTTAACATATAATAAAATGTTTAGAAAGCAGGAAAAAGTAAACCACAAACATCCCCCCCCCAAAAAAACAGCGCAAGACCACAACAAAGGCCATCAGGCAGACAAGCAAAGCTGTTAATGAATTAAGACTATTTTTTAAAAAAGTTAATTGTATGGTGTTTTTTGCTCCCATTGCTAGTGAGTTTTCTTTTTATTTGGTTCATTATTTGGAGCACAATTAAAAAATTAAAAAATAAAAGACCCAAAGCAGCTTTAACAAAAAATGAGAGGGAAAATGTAACAGGGTATAAAAAAAAAATAGACATAATTAAGGACGACAGCAAAGGAAGATAAGGAGGTGCTATATACCAGGTCAGAATCTTGGTCCATCTAGTTCAGTATTGTCAACACTGGCAGGCAGCACAAAGTGGCTGCTAGACTGAGCAATGGCCCTCCCTTGAAAAGCAAAGCAAGTTTCTAGTCCTCAAGTGCTGCCTCAAACAGGAACATAGAAAGCTTGCTGCTTTATGCCACTTTAGACCCCTGGTCCACCTAGCTCAGTACTGTTTATATATACGATATCTTTATTGTCATTGTCCCATGCAGAACAATGAAATTGAAAAACTACATAAAACATTCAAAAACCCCTAAAAACTCTGAAACCCCATTTTAAAATACACTATACTATAGAGAGACCCCTTATGCTGCGTTTAGAACCAGAATTGCATTTGTGTAGAAACTGTTTCTCAGGCGGCTAGTCCTAGTCTTTATAACTCTGTACCTTCTTCCAGAAGGCAGAAGCTGAAAGAGATCATTTCCGGGGTGCGCACTATCCTGCGCTATCTCTGCATCTTTCTTATGGCACCTGACAGCATAGATTTGATCTAAGGTGGGAAGAGTGCACCCAATTATTCTCTCCGCAGTCTTTACAACCCTGGACAGCATTGTAGAAGGGCTCTCTGGGATTTCAGGCTGCTCCTGACACCAAGGAACAGGTTTTCATCAATGTTTGGATACAACTGGACGCCATTTTGAATCAAGATGGCAGACAGAAACTTTCCAATCTGCCCTGATTCTTACCACCGACCGCAAAACTGCCCTGGTCTTGTTGGTTCCTTGGGATTCCCAAGCAATGCCAGGCACTTTCCCTTAGTAAAGACATACAGGATACAATTGGATATAGAAAAACAGATTAACGGTGTGCTAGACGCTGTACAAAAATCTACCTTCCAGCCTTTGGGCGAGCCACCAAGTGAAATGGTTTTGCTTTCCTTGTGCGGCCCTTTTAGATGTAAACATTGACACTGGGATAAAGTTGGGACAGAAATCTGTGCTATCAGACACACACATTTCCTACCCACCCAAAAGCCCTCCTGCCGAAGCCATCGCCCTCAAGCCATCCTGAAAAGTTCTCCTGCAGATTGTTAATTAAAATAAAAGACTCATTTAGAAATAAGAAAACCTGCAAGGTTTTAATACAGGGCCGTAAAATCTCAGCCCATTAAATGTTAATGGAGACCCTTTGCCAGGTTGCTTAATAATGTCTTAGCTTTGCAAAATTACATCTTGTTTTAATATTATGATGGACCTGGGTGGCTGCTAGCACTGCCGTCTCATTCCCTTCCCTATCCTCTTTTCCTTTTCGTGTGTGCATCACCTCCATTTTCTGTCCATTTCTGGCAGCTGTCAAAAGACGCCACGGGGGGAATGCAGGCGAGGGAGTGCCAACTGATCAGGAGAATAAGGATCTGGACGCACTTGTGCTTTTCACAGAATTTGGCAGGACGAAACTTTTCACGGCAGAGAGATAAGTTGGCAGTGCTCTGTTGACAAGGGGCAAGGAGGCGGCTTGCCCCCCTTCCCATTTACCTTGTAGAGTGCCCCCCCAGCAATTTTTTTTTTTTTACATAGTTGCATTCCAGGAGAGCATAGTCTGCCACAATCTGGAAGTTGCTGGTGTATGGGCTTTATGGATGTTAACAGACCCACTAACTCTCCAAGGGGCTGGTAAATAATTGGCAACCGTATTTGCACAAAGCTACAGGTTAAAGGAATGAGGGTGGCGCTGTGGTCTAAACCACAGAGCCTAGGGCTTGCCGATCAGAAGGTCAGTGGTTCGAATCCCCGCCACGGGGTGAGCTCCTGTTGCTCAGTCCCTGCTCCTGTCAACCTAGCAGTTTGAAAGCACATTAAAGTGCAAGTAGATAAATAGGTACCGCTCCAGCGGGAAGGTATACGGCATTTCCATGCGCTGCTCTGGTTTGCCAGAAGCGGCTTAGTCCTGCTGGCCACATGACCCGGAAGCTGTACGCCGGCTCCCTCGGCCAGTAAAGAGAGATGAGCGCCGCAAACCCAGAGTCGGCCGCGACTGGACCTAATGGTCAGGGGTCCCTTTACCTTTACAGGTTAAAGGAGGGTCTCATCCCATGGAATCAAGCACAACTAGGGACAGCGTTTTCTTACAAGAACACCATACATCCACCACTGTTCTTCAACATTGGGACCCCACCCCCGATGTCATTGGACTACAACTCCCATCATCCATGACCAACGTGATGGGTTTTGTAGTCCAACAACATCTGGGGACCCAGACACTGCCAGACACTTTATACCACCAACGGTGGTAATGGGGGTGAGGGGAGATGCTTAGCCTTCACCATTAGGGGGTACCACTGCTTTTTGCCCCTCAATGTCCTCAAATTCCTCCTTTATAAGCTTCCCAGGTTGGCCCCCTTCCTACCTCAAGGTAGGAATGGTGGAGAAATTCAATCCAGGCCACAGCGAAAAGCAGATCTGCCTCATTCTCACTTGGCGAGAGGTGTGCTGGGCCCGGGGGTAACCCAAGCAATGCGGTCCAGGTCCGGTCCTGAATCCAAGGATTCCACAAGGAGTCAGTCCAACAGGGCCAAGACAGGAAACCAGGCAAGGTCAGGCACAGGGCAACAGGCAGGTTCCAGCAAGCAGGAATGTTGCTCCTGCAACCTGGGGTGGGGTCCAGCAGCCTTTTATCTCTGTCGGGGTAACGGCCGGTCCTGATCCCCCGGGGCCTCACCTCCCTGTCTCGCCCAAAGGCGAGCACACCTCCTGCAAGTACTCAGGTCTCTCCTTCTCTCAGACCTCAGGCTCTACAGCTCAGGAGATGTCGGTGGGTTACTAGACCCAGAGGCCGCCTCAGCCTCCCCTGACCCAACCGGTAGTGGAGCAGCTGTAAGTGATGGCCCAGCTGGAGGCAAGGAGGTCATCCCTGCATCTGGAGCCAGGGCAGGCTCAGGCCCCTGACTCGGCCCAGCTGGTGCTTGTTGCAGGGGAACCTGTGCAGACTGGGACTCTTCAGAATCAGGCCCCAGACTTGGTTCAGCTGCTGCCTGAGGCAAAGGATCCAGTGCGGACGGAGACTCCTCTGGCTCCGAGTCCTAGTCCGAGTCCCAGGCCATCACACAACGATACCAAAAATCCAAACACAGCCATCCTCCAAAATTATCTCCCAATGATATCGTGCCCTCCTCCAGCTAAGTGATAGGTTCAAGAATGCACATGCTAGGGTATGTGTGCCCCCCCCCAAAAGATATTAGGGAAAATGACATCCACAAATGCATTGTGTTAGACAAAATTACTTGTGCAGGTATGTCAATAATAATAATAATAATAATAATAATAATAATAATACATTTCATTTATACCCCACCCTCCCCAGCCAAGACCGGGCTCAGGGCGGCTAACACCAGGTATTAAAAACAATGGATTAAAATACAACTTAAAAACAAGATTAAAACACAACATTAAAATGCAGCCTCATTTCAGTAGAAACTCAAATCAAAAACATTTTGGGGATGAAAACAAACATCAAGCAAAATTGCATGCAAATGTTTGTCTATCAAGAGAAATTCGCACTGATTGAATGAATTTTCGTGAGGACTTAACTTTTTTTCTCCTTCACAAACTCATATGGAAATGTGGAGATCTGCACTTGAATTGAGAGACTGAAATTGAAAAATTTGCGCCTCCTACCAGTGGGGCACGGGTGGCACTGTGGGTTAAACCACAGAGCCTAGGACTTGCTGATCAGAAGGTCGGCGGTTCGAATCCCCGTGACGGGGTGAGCTCCTGTTGCTCGGTCGCTGCTCCTGCCCACCTAGCAGTTCGAAAGAACATCAAGTGCAAGTAGATAAATAAGTACCGCTCTGGCGGGAAGGTAAACGGCGTTTCCGTGCGCTGCTCTGGTTCACCAGAAGCGGCTTAGTCCTGCTGGCCACATGACCCGGAAGCTGTACGCCGGCTCCCTCGGCCAGTGAAGTGAGATGAGCGCCGCAACCCAAGAGTCGGTCACGACTGGACCTAATGGTCAGGGGTCCCTTTACCTTTTACCAGTGTCTTCAAAGGAGGCTTCGGTCATGGCTTTAAAAGAGGGTGGGACCAGTTCATGGAGGAAGGAAGAGCTTTTAGCCAAGATGGCTCTGCCCTGTCTCCACAGTCGGAGGCAGAAATGGTTCTGAATACCAGAACCGTAGGAGAAGAGAGAGCTCTTGTGCTTGGATCCTGTTACTGGTTTCCGTTCGGGGCATCTGGGTGACCAGCGTGAGAAGAGGATGCTGAACTAAACAGCATCCCACCCCCTTGGGCCTGATCCAGGATCCAGGCTTTTCTGACATTCTTATGGAACCTCCAGGTCCAGAGGGAGTCTACCCAGTTTTCTAGGTTCTTCCCCCCCCCCAATTTTTTTATTCATTTTATAACACAACTAAACAACACAAACAGAAAATACAAACAATACAAACAAATTATTGTCTTATCCTTATTTTTTCTAAACATTGTTAGGTGGGCTTCCCCAAGTCCCCCCTATCTGATTTTCATTTTACCTCGTCTTTAGCAGTTTACATATATCATAATTTTTAACCATTTTTTTAATCACGCTTACTTTTACCATAAAAATCTTCACATTTTATCACTTACAAATAATACTGTTTTAAAATACACTAACCCTAGAGCCTATATGCACTTCCAAAGCTATTCTAAGATTTAAATATTAACATATTTTATCATATATTCTTTAAACTTCTTCCAATCGTCTTCCACCGTCTCTTCTCTCTGGTCTCAGAGTCTTCCAGTCAGTTCGGCAAGTTCCATATAGTCCATCATCTTCATCTGCCATTCTTTGATGGTTGGTAAATCTTGTTTCTTCCAATTCTTCGCTAGTAATATTCTCACAGCTGTTGTGCCATACAGAAAAAAAGGAACATCCTTTTTGGGGATTTCACCTCTAGATTTCTAGGTTCTTTGGGGCATTTATGGTCAGGGTGAGAAGAAGATTTTGGACTGGATGGAGAGCTCTCCTAATGTTGTTGTTGTTGTTGTCGTTTAGTCGTGTCCGCCTCTTCGTGACCCCCTGGACCAGAGCATGCCAGGCACTCCTGTCTTCCACTGCCTCCCGCAGTTTGGTCAAACTCATGCTGGTAGCTTCAAGAACACCATCCAACCATCTCGTCCTCCGTCGTCCCCTTCTCCTTGCGCCCTCCATCTTTCCCAACATCAGGGTCTTTTCCAGGGAGTCTTCTCTTCTCATGAGGTGGCCAAAGTATTGGAGCCTCAGCTTCAGGATCTGTCCTTCCAGTGAGCACTCAGGGCTGATTTCCTTAAGAATGGATCAGTTTGATCTTCTTGCAGTCCATGGGACTCTCAAGAGTCTCCTCCAGCACCATAATTCAAAAGCATCAATTCTTCCGCGATCAGCCTTCTTTATGGTCCAGCTCTCACTTCCATACATCACTACTGGGAAAACCATAGCTTTAACTATACGGACCTTTGTTGGCAAGGTGATGTCTCTACTTTTTAAGATGCTGTCTAGGTTTGTCATTGCTTTTCTCTCAAGAAGCAGGCGTCTTTTAATTTCATGACTGCTGTCACCATCTGCAGTGATCATGGAGCCCAAGAAAGTAAAATCTTTCACTGCCTCCATTTCTTCCCCTTCTATTTGCCAGGAGGTGATGGGCCCAGTGGCCATGATCTTCGTTTTTTTGATGTTGAGCTTCAGACCATATTTTGCGCTTTCCTCTTTCACCCTCATTAAAAGGTTCTTTAATTAGCTCTCCTAATATTAGCTCTCCTAATATTCTTCAGCAATTGCATGGTTGTCCGTTAAGGGTGCCACGTCAAAACGTCGCCTGCCAGGTGGACATGTGAGAAAATGAAACAGTTCTGGGAACAGATTTATAACGAATTGAAAAAGATATTTAAATACACTTTCCCAAAAAAGCCGGAAGCTTTCTTGCTAGGCTTGATGGGAGAGGAAATAGAAAAAGCAGATCAAAGGTTATTTATTAGCCCCAAAATGGAAAGTACCAGAATTACCAACAATAGAGGAGTGGCCGACGAAGATGGTTGATTATGCGGAACTAGCAAAACTGACCTGTAGAATCCGAAATCAGGAGGAAGCAAAATTCCAAAAAGATTGGAGTAAATTTATGGAGTACAGAAATAAGAACTGTAGAAATTTTAAGACTCTGGCAGAACTTAAATAAATCTTACGATGTAGATAGGATGGGATACAATAAGAAACTGTGGAAAAGTAACAGACCTAAGAAAACCTGTTGAAGGGAGGGAAGGAAGTCAACGCTCAGCAGAGTGTGGGGAAAGAATGTGGGTAAATGATTGTTGAATTTTACTGTATTTTGTTTGTTTGTATTAAACGAAACACCAATAAAAAGCATTAAAAAAACAAAACCTCAGGCAGCAAAAAACAAAAACAAAATGTCGCCTGCCATATTGGCAGAGATTCGCCGTCTGTGAAGATCACCTTGCTTTGCACTCAGAATGTTGCTGTTTAGTTGTCGAGTTGTGTCCGCCTCTTCGTCAATAGGAAGTGGCTTTATACTGAGCACGAACCATGTCCATCCTTACTCCCTTTATTCATTTTTGTTGTTTAGTCGTTTAGTCGTGTCCGCCTCTTTCTGACCCCCTGGACCAGAGCACGCCAGGCACTCCTGTCTTCCACTGCCTCCCTCAGTTTGGTCAAACTCATCCTGGTCGCTTTGAGAACACTGTCCCACCATCTCGTCCTCTGTCGTCCCCTTCTCCTTGTGCCCTCCATCTTTCCCAGCATCAGGGTCTTTTCCAGGGAGTCTTCTCTTCTCATGAGGTGGCCAAAGTCTTGGAGCCTCAGCTTCAGGATCTGTCCTTCCAGTGAGCACTCAGGGCTGATTTCCTTCAGAACGGATCGGTTGGATCTTCTTGCAGTCCATGGGACTCTCAAGAGTCTCCTCCAGCACCAGAATTCAAAAGCATCCATTCTTTGGCGATCAGCCTTCTTTATGGTCCAGCTCAGAATAAACCACCCCAATTGCATAAATGCTTGCACCCTTTGGGTGATTTCTTTGGGGGTGAGGGGTGGGAGAGAAGAGGAGGTTTCCCCACCACGCTCAACCATTCCGGAAGCTTCCGGCACAGAAGAAACCCAGGAAGTCCTACATTACCGGGAGGCACACTCAGGACAGAAACCAAGCAGGGTTTTCTTAGAGGGGGGAAGCTATACGAAAGGGAGCCGAGGGGTTTTTTTTGAGCGAGGGATGGAGACGGAAGACTTCAGTCACCAGAACTATTGATTTGGCATTAAATTCCCTCCTTTCTTCCCTCCTCCTCCAATCCATGCAATTAAACAGAGGCATTAAAAACAACGGAGCCGCGTTCTTTTGAGGTCATCATCCCCTTTAAAAGCAAAACTTTAAAAGCGTTGGCCCCTTTGGAAAGGCTGGTTTAAAGAGGGACGCAGTAATAAGGTGCTGTACACAGAACCAAATCTGTCTAGCTCAGTTTTTAAGGGAACAGCCTGAAAAGGCATCTGTAGGCAGGATTTGGGTACGCTTCTGTTTGAAACTCCCGAGAGCCACAGCCAGGCCATGTAAACAATACGGGGCTAAATGGCTCAAAGGTCTGACTCAGTATAAGACAGCTTCCGATATCACTATTTCTCAGCATTTTCCTCAGAACCATGAGGATTAGAGACTTGGTTTATTTTTAAGGGGACGGCTGTAGCTCAGGAAAAGAGAGCCTGCTTTGCATGCAGAAGAGTTTAATCCCTGAAAAGGCATGTCCAGGAAGGGGGTTTGGGGAGACTCCCAGTCTACAACGCTGCCGATCAGTGCAGACAGTATTGAGCCAGATCAGGGAGGTCCAACTTTTCATACCAATTGCATAATCCAATAATTTAATCTGCCAGTCCACTCTGGTAGGGACCTTGTCGTCTTTCCAACTCTGGGCAAGCAATATCCTTGCAGCTGCTGCGGCATACATAAACAGTCTTTTCTGTTCCTTCGTTCTCTCTGCACCTACAATTCCTAGCAAAAAGGCTTATGTTAAACATTTCTTTTCAATTCATTATATATTTCCCAGAATTCCTTTATTCCTTTACAATTCCACCACATGTGGTAAAGTTAGAGGTAAAGGGACCCCTGACCGTTAGGTCCAGTTGTGGATGACTCTGGGGTTGCGGCACTCATCTCGCTTTATTGGCCGAGGGAGCCGGCGTACAGCTTCCGAGTCATGTGGCCAGCAGGACTAAGCCGCTTCTGGCGAACCAGAGCAGCACACAGAAACGCCGTTTCCCTTCCCACCGGAGTGGTACCTATTTATCTACTTGCACTTGATGTGCTTTTGAACTGCTAGGTTGGCAGGAGCAGGGACCGAGTAACAGGAGCTCATTATATATTTCCCAAAATTCCTTTATTCCTTTACAATTCTACCACACGTGGTAAAAGGTGCCACCAAAATCTTTGAAGTGCTTAGGGCCTCTGAAGGTCTTGATCCAGCCCTGCATGAGGCTCTGGCAGGCTCCCCGAGCCCCTCCACCTCCTTCCCAAAACTGGAAAAGCGCTTACCAGGCTTTGGAAAAGAGTTGGGAGGACTCTAGGACCCTGCCAGAGCAGCCATCACACCATCTTCCCAAAACCCAGCACCTCACTTACCTGGTTTGGGGAAAGGGCTGCAGGGTGGGGGAGGCCAAAAAAGGCCTCAGGGGCCACATTGAGTGAGATGACCCAATGATCTGGCCCTACGGTGCGTCACGAACGCCTTCTCATTTTCTCTTTTCTTCTCCGTTTTGCTGCCCCCCACCAGCCTGCAAAAGGAAAGAGCAAGATCAAGGCAAAGCCGACCGAAACCACGTCCCTAAGCGCCACCGCCTGGTCTTCACAGACATCCAGCGCCGCACACTCCACGCCATCTTCCACGAGAACCAGCGCCCTTCCAAAGACCTTCAGATCACCATCGCCCAGCAGCTGGGCCTGGAGCTCTCCACCGTCAGCAACTTCTTCATGAACGCCCGGAGGCGCAGCCTGGACAAGTGGATGGAGGAGGGCCGCTCCCCGTCCTCGGGGGGCCACGCAACCAACCCCTCCTCGGCCGTCACCTGCACCAAAGCGTAACGGGCCTCCCTTTGGCACCTTCCGGCCCACCGCGTCCCCCGACCCTCCGTTACACCAAAGATGGCAGGATGGCCTTTGGCCAGGAGACAAAATGGCGGAAGGGCGCTTGGCCAATGCGCTAAGTGGGAGGGGAGAAACCAGGATGCGGGCGGTGTGTGGGGGGGTGTAATACGACTTTACGGTTTCATTCCTCTCTGGATCTGACCTCACGGCAGAAACTAGCCGGATCCTAAACGAGAGCAAACCTTTTTGCGACCTAAAAGGAGGGTTATGGCAAAAACCGGACGGCGGAGAGCGAGGAAGGTGTTTCCCAGGCAAAGGACGGCGTCTACGGCTATTCCAAAGACTTTCTGCGTATGTTTCCCCGCTGAGACCTTGTTCTGTGTTGTTCCTACTGAGGAGGCAGTGCCATCTGGTGGCGAGAGGGGAAAAAGAAGCATGTTTGGCGGTGGGGTCTATCGGGGAGAAACTAGGTTATTTTCCATTTTTCTCTTTCAGTGGGAAAGCGGCAAGGCTTAAAAAGATGGGAGCATCCTTGGTTGCCACCACCCTGGGAAAGCAAGCCAGGAAACTGATCTAATATGTTGCACATCTGGAGGAGGAGTATAAATACCACGTACCAAATCCCAGGATAACCAGGAGGGGTTGAATTGAAAGCCTCCTTCTCAATGCAAAGGGAGAGAACCAATGTTTTCGGTCGAGGGCCACATTGCCTCTGTGGTGATCTCTCGGGGGCCGCGTGCTTGCGGTGGGTGGGGCTGCTGCCACGAGTGGGCGGAGCCAGCACCCAAAATGGGCGGGGCACTTCAAGGCACAGAAAATGAGGTGCCCCCCCCAGTTTTGTCAGAATGGTGATAAAGGCCATCCATTGACCAGGGAAAACCTAGGGTTGCCATATATAATAATAATAATAAATAATAATTTATTATTTATACCCCACCCACTCTGGGCGGCTTCCAACAAAACACTAAAATACAGTAATACATCAAACATTAAAAGCTTCCCTAAACAGGGCTGCCTTCAGATGTCTTCTAAATGTCTGGTAGTTGTTTTTCTCTTTGGCATCTGGTGGGAGGGTGTTCCACAGGGTAGGTGCCACCACCGAGAAGGCCCTCTGCCTGGTTCCCTGTAACTTGGCTTCTCACAGCGAGGGAACTGCCAGAGGGCCCTCGGCGCTGGACCTCAGTGTCCAGAATTTCCTGGACATAGCCAGAAACAATGTCCGGATGGAAATCGCTGTAATGTCCTTTGTTTTGAGATTTTGCAAATCTCAAAATACAAAAAACCCTCAACAACTTTTGTGTCTGGGTTTCCACTTTTTGAAATACGGCAGCCCTGCCCTGCCCACACCTGTGCCTTCGAAGAGCAGCTCAACCTGCCAGCAAAATACGTCAAGGTGTGGAAATTAGCATAGCTGCTACTAATGTGGGCAAACTGGGGCAGGAGGGGGTGATAAAAATGGAGAGCCGTACCAATGATCCACTTTGATACAGGCCCTGCTGAAGCTTTTCTGATTCAAAGTGAAATATACTCGGAGTCGAGTGTGGATTTCATGCTCTTTATTCAGCTCATAGTGGTGAGGAGGAATGAAAATCCCCCCAAAGTATCTGCTTTATATACATTATTTACACAATGGGCTGCACGTGATTGGCTAATTCCAGAATTCTCCTGTAGGCCAATCAGGTTGTGGATTCACTTCCATCTGGAGCTGGATTGGGTGGCTCCTGCAGACCAATCATACTGCTGCAGTCTGGATCCTGTTGTTCTAGGACCAATCAGACTGCTGCATTCTGGATCCTATTGTTCTAGGACCAACCAGACTGCTGCATTCTGGATCCTATTGTTCTAGGACCAATCAGACTGCTGCATTCTGAATCCTATTGTTCTAGGACCAATCAGACTGCTGCATTTTGGATCCTATTCAACTCAGAACATAACACAAAGCATGTTCAAAGTGCTCGTTCCCAGATGGTGTGTTGAGAGAGAACAGCCTTGGAGGCGTCTGATGCCCGCCTGCGGCATCCCTGGGCAAGTCAGGGGTCTGGCTTTTGCCTCTTTGGACCAGCAGGGGGCAAGCAAATACCGGCAGTTTGTAACTTACACGGAAAGGGTGTCCCCCCCCCCTTCTTCAGGTGATTTCGGAAGTAAATTCGTGGGCCGGCAAGCTGAGGACTGCCAGCGATTCTTCAGCTGTGATTCTTGCATTGCAACTTCCTGCATTCCGGCGTATAAGACGACTTTTTAACCCTGGAAAATCCTCTAGAAAGTCGGGGGTCGTCTTATACGCCGGGTATGGGTTCGCTGGGCAGCAGCAGTGGGTGGTGGGCTCCACGCTGGGAGGAAGCCATCCAGAGAAGCCAGCTTAGCATCGCTGGGCAGCTTCCTCCCGGCGCGGAGCCCGCCGCCCACTGCCGCTGCCCAGCAAAGCTGCTGTGTATAAGACTGGGCGTGTAAGTCGACCCCCCAAATTGGCAGCTGCCAATTTGGGGGGTCATCTTATACGCCCAGTCGCCTAATACGCCGGAATCTACGGAAGTTGAAATGGATTATTTGTGTTTGTAGCATCAGACCCACCTCCCGCCGCAAACCAGAATGTCTGGTTCTTCTCTGTTTTAACTTGGGCCTTGTTTATAACCTTGGGGGACTTCCGTCGCTGGTCAGGTGGGCAGACCTCCAGGGCTGACCTGAAGTTTCCAGGTGTGCCTGCCCCACTGCAGGTGAGGGAACTTTTGTTCCATTATTTTATGCACAACAAGAGCTGTTCTCTCTCACAACACGCCTCGGCACATTCTGAGAGCGATTTCCCCAAGTTCTTCCAGAAGCTGACACCCAAGTCCCATCTGCCTTTATCTGTAAGGCCGGGTGATAAACCTCAGGCCCTCCAAGCCTCTCTATGTGGCCCTCAGACGCCTCTCCAGGCCACCCTGCTCTCTAGAGAGGGCTGGGAAAGGGTGTGCAGAAACTAGCCAGCTGTACAAAGCCATTTACATCCGTTGTTCCACCCACTTTTGCTCCTGGACACTATTGGCAAGCGGCCCCTGGAAGGTCGCCAAGAGTAGAATGCGGCCCCTCAGGTGGAAAAAGGCCTCCCATCTGTCTTAAGGATTCCTCAAATAATGTAGGGGATGCATTTTCAACCCTTCTCGTGGGCCACACCAAATGAAACTTATTTTAGCTTTGGAAGCCCTCCTAGGTGAAATTGCCATAACCGGCTTTTGCTTTTCTCTGATTGGCTGCTGACATGACAACATATTCCCGGGTGGGTGGGTGCAAGGATAGCTTCTCCCCTTCCTGCCAGAACATCGCGCCACTGGTCACTGCCTCCTCCTCCCTGTTTCCCTATTGGGTGTTCCCACTGTCCGAAATCTGACAAAATTTGCTGGCGGGGGGCGGGGGGAACGAAAAGAAACTTCTACCTCACTTTGTCTCTTGCACCGAAAACGATACCAAAGATGATTTTTGTTTGTTTGTTTCGTTTTGCAAAGGAAGTCTTTTGTGCGTCCGCGTGGGTGAGCATGTGTTTTGAGGATGCGTGGGTAAGGTGGGCGCGAGTGTCGTGACATAGATATATTTCTATCTATTTTTTGCATGGCTTCTCAAAAAAGAAAAAAAAAGGGGGGGGGAAACGTTACTCTGTTTCGTGTCAGAAACTCTCAGCTTGCGCCGGGCAGAGAGGGAGATGGACTTTCCTGCTGCGAGGGAACAACCACATCCCTGAATTTGCCACGATACAACCCAAACCCCCTTTCCCCGCTACCACGATCCGTGCAGGTGCTGTCGAGAAGAAATAAATGCACTTTAGTATTTATGCCACAGGGTTAGGAGCTGGAAGGGCCTTCTGAACAGATGCTGAGCCACAAAGTTTTTATTTTAAAAAAAAGCAAAGCAAGCCACAGCGAGGTTTTGTCCACCCATCCCTGTTCCAAAATTTAGCAGCTCTGTGGCTTAGGAAGAAATAGGAAGAAACAGAGCGCAGCCCAGGTCATCCCGTCGAAAGATGTTTATGCAATCTGCACACTTTCCACTTTGTGTCAGTTTGGGGGTTTTATTGTGTGTGAGAAAACTTACTGGTTTTCCCGGTCCTATCATGGGGCAGAGGCCTCAGTTGGCAATTGCAGGGGGTAGGATGGAGGGGGAAGCAGCAGCAAGGCAACGGGGGACAGAGTTGCGTGTGTCCTCAGGTGTGATGGAGGTGGCCCTCCTGACCCATCAGCTCAGGCACCAAAAAGGAAAAGTCTTGGGCTGGTCTTGCCTCCAGCTCCCAAGCCGGCTGCTCTGACAAAATCTACCAAATCAGGCAAAGCCACAGTCACACCACATGTTGAAAGCAGTATGGCGGCACTTGAAACAGCCGCTGCTGCGCCCAGAGGATCCTGGGAGCTGTAGTTTTAAGCATACTGATAGTTGCTAGGGAAACCTCCCCCCCGCCTTTCACCTCAGAGAGCTACAATTCCCTGAGTTCCCTGTGAAGAGGGATTGATCATTCAACCACCCTGAGAATTGCAGCTCCGGGATTTCTCCTAACAGCTCTCCCGCACTCTTAAACTACAGTTCCCAAGATTCTTTGGGGGAAGCCATGACACTTTAAAACGGTATCGAGGGTGCTTTAAATGCATGCGAATGTAGCCTTTGCTAACAAAGCACTCCAGTGGATACACAAACACCATATTGGTTTTAGGTTGTGGGTGAGCCAGTGGAATTTGGCGTGCGGACCTGCACTGATAGGTGACTGCAATAAAAACTACCTTTACGATGCGGCAGATAAGGGAGCGGATACAGGCAGGAGGAGATTTTCTTTGACGTCTCACCGACGATGCAAAGCTGCCCCCCTCCCCTCCTACCACACACCAGAATTACCTTCAAAACACAAAGCACACTGGGTGGCAAGGTGCATTCTGGAGACAGTGCAATACCTGTGGCGTTTTGGAAAACTTACAACTGCGCTTTGTGCACGATACCTGGAGTGCTCGAGACGGGTGTGACATTGCCACATCAAGGCAAGAGGTTGGGCGGCCATCCAGCAGGGATTCTTTAGCTGTGATTCCTGCACTTCAGGGGGTTGGGCTAGATGACCCTCGGGAGCCCTTCCCAACTCCACAATTCCGATTCCCGCAATTCTTAAGAGACACAGCTCTGAGAGTCAGACTTTGAAATGGCAAAAGGACACTTTCTGGAAACCAGTTTTTTTCCCATCGTTTGACTGCTCCACTAGTTAATTCTCCTCTACATCAAAGTTTCCTATAGCCTGACCCTGGTTCTGAGCTCTGGGACCTCAGAAGGTGCCTTCTGGCTTTGATAATCTCTTTCGATGTTTAAAAGCTCCCTGCTTCCAAAACAGCTGCAAACCAGGAGACCTTAATTATATATATTTTAAAAATCCAGACCCTGCACAATAATGTCTTCATTTTAAAGAAGAAGAAAAGAGCCCCAACTTGGCAAAAAAAGAGAAAAAATGAAGTTTTGTTTAAAAAATGGCAACCCTGCAAATCGTTTTGCCATCTTTTCCAAATTTGGCAATTGCTCCTGTGCCTTTAATAACAGGCAGACAAAGCACCAGAGCAGCTTTTCCAGACAAGGAGAAATTTCACCTGCCTCGATTTCGGAGTTCAGGCTTTCTTTCAGAAAGGTACAGAGAAGTTAGAAGTTTGTCTGAAGGAAGGGAAAAGATGGCAACCTAACAAATGCCGATACATTTCCCACAAGCCCTTTCTTCTTCTCCCCTCCCCTCCCCGCTCCCTGGCCGGTGTAAGCTGAGTGACGTGGTCATGTTTTTAATCAAAGCAGTGCATTACTATATATTAATAAATTGAATGTTTCTTCTTTGTTTGTCGACCGAGCTAACTTAAAAAGAGAGAAAACCAAAGTCGCTTTTTTGGCCTGTAAACGAGAAAATGAAAAGGAAAAAAAAAGGAAGAAGCTGTACATTTTATACCAAAGGTTTTTCTTTTCTTTTCCTTCTTCTTGGATACCTCATCCTGTACCTGTTTGTGGTGAAATGTTAATTCACAAAAAGTAAACGTCCTGAATTGAAATACAATGCAGTGCTTTACATTTAATGGGCAGAGGGCGAAAGAGTGTGTTTGTGTGTGTGTGTTTCCTCGACAGAAGCATCTGCATTTAAAAAAATGCATCCTTATAAAATCTCAAAAAGAAAATTCCTTTAGAAAGGCAGCCAAACTGCTAGGTGGAATTTCCAACAGCAAATCTCCACCAACAAACTCACCTAATTTGCAATCCCCTAGCCTGAGTGGAGATGAAGTCCTACTGTATCTGAGGGTGCCACAAGTTCTCGAGTCCCACTGAAAGACTCAAAGCACAGCCATTTATTATATATATTTATGGCCTGTCGTTCACCATGCTGCCCCATGATACACTACAATTGCATCGTGTCTCACCTTCCATTGTTTCAAAGGAGCAGAAAGGTGAAAACCTCAACCCAACGTCAAAAAGTACAAGAAGCGATGGGGCCAGAGGGAGGGGCATTCCACAATCTGGGGAGCCACCACCGTAAAGACCCTCTCATGCCCTGCCACCCCACAAACTTCACAAAGCAGTGGAGGCCCTGCTGGCGACTCAACACCTGGGCAGGTGTCAGAGGAAGCATCTGTAACTGAACTCAGAAGCATACAGGAAACCTGTGCTGGTCCTCAAGAACTGGTATAATACATGCCCAGCAAGCAATGTCATTGCACAGAGCAAGGGTAGCCAATGACGTGCCTCCAGGTGATGCTAAACTACAACTCCCATCATCCCAGGGTACTGGCCATGCTAGCTGGGGCTGATGGGAATTGGAGTCCAAACCATCAAGGTGTCACCTCACTGGCTAATCTTGGCATGGAGTGTCCACTACACCTATCACAATATACCCAACCAAAATAGCAGCCTAGGCTTGGAACATTAATGGGTTATTTTGGCAACTCAACTAAAGCTTGGAGCAGCCTTCTTTACGTGATGGCCGGCCCTCTCTCTACACCAGCAGGGTGTGGGTAAGCACAGCTCCGTAGCAGAGCACATGCTTGGATTGCAGAAGGCTCCTAGGCATGGCCTAATAAAAAGGATCTCTGTTAGCTAGACCAGGAAATAGCTCCTCTGTTCAAGAACCACATCCCAGGCCATGGAAGATAGAACAATGGTTGGATCGGATTCTCTCTTCAGGCAGCTACTTTTGGTTCATCCTAAGGAGAGCCTGTAGGATGATGGCCGTGGCCCACCTAGGCCAGCATCCTATTCTCACAGCGGCCAGCCAGACGCCCGTTGGGAACCTGTAAGCAGGACCCAAGCACAAGAGCACACTCTCGTCCTGCGGTTTCCAGCAACTGGGATTCGCAAGCAAAATTGCTTCCTCCAGCGGTGGAGGAGACTTTCCCCAACTTTGGGGAAAAGGTCACAGCTCATTGGGTGCAGGACACACACTGCAGATGAAAGGATCTTGGGAAGGGTGTGCCCAAGACCCCAGAGACCTGTGGCAATTCAGAAACGGCTCTGGGAAAGGCAGACCAGCAGCTTCACTCCGCCTGAAGCAGCTTCGCACACTTAATTCCAACAAGTGGTTCAAGGCTCCTAAACCCACACTTCTGGGTACAGAGCTCTCCCCAAAGATCCTGCATTGCAGGGGGTTGGACTGTGATTCTATGATTCCGTAAAAGCACTGCAGGATCAGAACAAAAGGTCCGTTTAGTCCAATACAATTCTTACAGTACTTAGCCAACATGAGATGCAATATCAGCAACGCTGCACGTATCATGCTGTGTTGCCAAATCAGAGTATGGAGTTCAGTTGGCTGGAATGTCTGGTTTCGTTTAAAAAACAAAACCAAGCTTCTAGATCTTATGAACATGAAAACATGACCTATAGCGTATGGGCAACACCTAAAAGTCTCAGAAGCCAGGAAGATGACGGAAGAAGATTTTAAGAGCATAGGTCATGGTTTGCCAGCGTGGTGCCGCTCTAGGTGTTTTGAACTACAGCTCCCACCCAGCAAAGACAGCCGAGTCAGGGATTGCGGGAGATCCAAATATCTGAAGGGGGCCTGGCTTGGGGAAGGCTGGTTAAGGGAAGGGGCTCCATTATGTAACAATCAAAAGCAGAATAAAATTATATAAAGAAATCATGCAAATCTGCCCTGTTCGCATAATCTGCGCAGGTCCCAAGAATTTAGCGGTTGGCTGTGGGTGCAGAAATTCAGGGCTGGATCCAGAATAAGATGAGCAGCACTGAAATGTTTGTGAAAAGTAATATAATGATTTTAACGCAATCAGAGGCAGCAATGCTTCTGAATGCCAACTGCTGGCAACCGAAGGAAAGAGTGCACTTGTGCTTGGATCCTGCTACTGGGTTTCCCATTGGGGCACCTGGTCAGCCACTGTGAGAACAGGATGCTGGAACAGATGAGCCATTGGCCTGATCCAGCAGAGCTCTTCTGATGTTTTTATGACTTTAAATTAAAATTTCATTGATTTCAATCAATGCAACTAAGTCTTGATCCAACACTTGGCTTTTCATTAGCCCAGAACACACAGAACGTCACCAGTTTATGGGTATTCTCTGCCTACTTTATAAACAAATTGCCACTGGGAAGGAAGTGGAACCGTGAGAATCAAAAGCATGGGGGAAAAATAACACACAAGAGATTGCATAGAGATTTGTGCTGTAATGGTTTTTTTTTCCAGCAGAACACAAGGAATAAACAGCACAAGGGAAAAACTGGGTCGAGAAAATGAGACAGGGCAAAACAGAGGTTGGGATTGTAAGATTTAACACACAGAGAAAAAAAACGGAACAAAACAAAACAAAAATCCCAAATGCACATTGTAATTTGTTCCTCCCTAAAACAGTGGGGGGGGGGAAGAGTTTGAAATAAATGAGGCGGCTCACTCCACTTCTAGCAGACACAGACCTTCATTTTAAACTGGGGGGGGGGGGACAATGGAACGGAGGGGTGTTCCCAGGGGGGAGGAGAAAACGGCGCACAAACTTCTTTGCTCGTTCTTGCAACCTAACAAGTCCCCAAATCCGAGGAAGAGGAGATGGTGGTGAAGATATAGGCGTTCCTGTAACAGAATGTCGCCTGCCATGCCCAACATCTGTGGTGGCGGCTACGGGCGCGGCAAGTCACCAATGCCCACCGCTAAGGAGCATGGGAAGATTCCACAGAACGGAAAAGGTTCAGTCCTAAAGAGGAAACGAGGGCCAAACCCACTCAGAACAGCCTCGCCCGACTCGGGAGGCTTTTAGGACTTGTTGAAGGCTGCCAACACAGCCCAGATCATCTCTGAGCCCCCCGCCTTGGCCGCTTCCGCCTCAGGGTCTCTGTCCATGAGGTCCTTGGACCGGTTCATGGCCACGTCGTATTTCTCGTCAACCAGGCTGGTGAAGACGTTCTCCAGCACGTCAGAGGCGTGGGCCAGGACCAGCAGGGCTAAGGTCCGCCTGTCCATGCGGTGGGGGTCATTGACCCACCGGTCCAGGACGCTCTCTTGCAGCTTCTTCACCAAGCGCTGCTTCTCCGTGGTGTTGGTGACCGGGTGGGTGGTCATGTCAAAGAGGAGGAAGTTCTGCTTCTCGGTCGTCAGGATCCCCTTCTCCACTAGGTTCTTGGCGATGCGCTCCCGGACGTTGCGGAGCTGGTACTGCAGCTTGAAGGGGTTCCAGGTCTCACCTGCGGGAGGCGAGGAAGAGGGTCAGCAACAAGGTCAGAACCTTGAGGGCCCATCTAGCTCGGTATGGTCTACTCTGGCTGGCAGTGGCCTGCTAGGTTTCAAGAAGGAGTGTCTCCCAGCTGCAGCAAGAGAAGCCAGAGATTGAGCTGGGCCCTTCTGTGTGCAAAGCAGATGCCCATTTACTGTGCTATGTATGTTACCTTAAAAAGAAACAAAGATTCTAGTCCTCACTGTTTTAGCTACAGATTGTTGTTTGTTAAAACAATCAAATTCATTTATTTAATTTTAGGGATTTATATGGCCTTTGGTTTAGACTCAGTCTGACCCTTATGTCCCCCCCCCCCCATATGGTCTTGATCTATTGGCTACTTTTAAATGAGGCTGCATTTTAAATTGTTTTTAACCTGTATTTTAAATTGTTCTGTTTTTGCCCCCCCTTATGTTTTTACTGTGATTTTATTGGTGTTAGCCGCCCTGAGCCCGGCTCTGGCTGGGGAGGGGAGGGTATAAATAATTTTTGTTATTATTATTTCTTATTATAGGTATGGGAATGTCTTTCAACCTATGATTTGCTCAGGTTCATATTACAATAATCTACAAAAGATGACCTATAATACAAACTTGGTTGAGAGGTGGTTGTACTTTAGCTACAGAATTTTGCACTAACACCTTATGCCCATCCAATTTTGGCAGCGGGGGTGGTGGTAGTGGAACGTGTTGTCTGGGGGCTGACTGTGGCCCCTGAAGCTTCTCTATTCCGGCCCTTGGGACTATCCCCAGACCAAACCAGTCACTGCCCTTGCTTCACATCCTCCTCGAGTGCTTTTGCTTGGGATGTGTCCTTGAACTGTGACAGGGTCTCTTGCTCACCTGGAGGAAGAGACTGGAATGTAGCCTACAGTACACCCACTCTCAGCCTGCAAAAAAAGGTTCCCCACCTCCACATTATTGGAGGGAGGGGTAAGAACGCAATAGGTTGTGAAGCTGGCTTGTTTCAAAAGGTAATACTTAGGGGATTAACCACAGTTTAGGGTCTGAACACAGGTCACTATGCTTTTTTCTTCAGAGCACTGTAGCAGCCCACAGGCATAATTTCAGTGTTCCTAATATTTTGCTTAATGTTTTACTGGACTCCTATTTACCCAGGTATCATGTACTGACTTTTTTTGTTTGTTAATTTACTGAAATATACAATGTCAACCGCTTAGAGATTCTGTTATAAGAGGCACGTAAGTTCTTAAAATGAGAAGGAATCTGTAGACGCCCCAAAGGCTTAGCAGCCCCGCAGTGCTCAGAAACACTTCCGCCCTCACCTGTCAGCAACTCAATCCACGTCTGCACTGTCTCGGCAGGTTCGGTGGCTTTGAGGTGCCGCAGCGTCTCGTCTAGGAGGACGTCTCCCGTCGGGGCATCTGACTTTAGGAGGACCTAGAAGGCAGAAAGAAAGCGAGAGACAAAGACTTCTGCCAGGCGCCCAAAGGCGCACTGAAACAGGCCATAACAAACAGCCTTAGGGAGGCCAGGGAACAGAAAAACCCTCTCACCTTCCGGTCCAGCAGTCGTTTTTTCCTCATAGTCTGTGGCTCCAGCTGTATCCTTCCCCTCATTGCCAGCTCAATGAGGATGCCGCCCCGGAGGCCGGAGGAGATGCAGTCGTTCCAGAAGGACGTGTAGCCCTGAGGAGGAGATCAGGAATGGACATCAGCAAAGACCCAGGAAGAAACTGCAATGTCGGGCCATAAAGAGCTTGTGGTTTGGTGCAAGTCACAGACTTTAGAGGTGACCAAAGACAGGATTATTAGTCAAGGCTGTCATTAAGTAATTTGAGTGGAGTTTTTTTGGAAGGGTGGTGATGGTGATGGTGATGGTTTTATGCTGCTGTTTTGTCTCTTTCATGAAACAGATGGGATAAAAGTTTCGGGCTGTATCCGAAGTTAAACAACTCAGAGCAGAGTTTAAAAAACATCAGATATAGCTAACTTAGGTCTATTTCAAAGAGTATTCCAAGAGCATAAGAAGAGTGTGCTTGATCTGGCCAAGGGCCCATTTAGTCCAGCCTCCTGTTCTCACAGTGGCCAACCAGATGCCCCAAAGGGAAACCAGCAAGCAGGACTCGAGCGCAAGAACACTGTCTCCCCTCCTACAGCTTCCAGAAACTGGTTTTCAGAAGCATCACTGCCTCCAGCACTGGAGGGAGAGTACAGTCACTGTGGACAGCAGCCACTGATAGCCTTGTTCTCCTCCAGGAATCTATCTAATCCAGCGGTTCTCAACCTGTGGGTCCCCAGATGTTGTTGGACTACAACTCTCATCATCCCTGAGCTCTGGCCTTGCTAGCTAGGGATGATGGGAGTTGTAGTTCAACATCTGGGGACACACAGGTTGAGAAACACTGAATTCTAATCCTTTTTTAAAGCCATCTGAGTTGGTGGTTGTCACAGCTTCCTGTATAAGTCAGTTCCATGGTTTAACTATGCACTGTGTGAAGAAGTCCTTCCGTTAATCTGTCCTGAATCCTCCAACATACAGCTTCATTGGATGTCCTTATTGTTACAAGAGAGGGAGGGGGGAAATTCCATGTATAATTTTATACACTTCTATCACGCCACCTCTTTCTAAGCTAAAAAGTCTTTTGATCACCCAGGTGTGGGCTGGGGGAAGGGAGGACTTACACACACACACACACACACACACTGCTCCAATCCAAACTTCTACCAGTTAGGGATTAACTTTTGATGAAGCTGTTCCAAGTTGAAGAACAACTCAAGTCTTCCTTTATAGAAAAAGGAGAGGAGGTGCTGAGCCAAAAGGAGCTGCAGCCTGCCAGATGGAAGGCAGCGCTTCCTGTGCAAACACCCAGCCCATTATTTCAACAGCTACACCGCTTGTTTTAGCCTAGGCAAAAAGCAAAAAAAAAAGTGTGGCATTTTAAAAGCCTATTCACTCCAATATGGTTAAGCTTACGCAAGACACCCTGCCCTCACAACCATTTAACAGCTAGAATCAGGCCTTTATTTACTTTTAAAAAAACAACCCTCCACTTCCTCATAGCAGAACATGCTGGATAAGAGTGTAATTGGAAAGACCAAAGAAAGTCTCTTTTCCACCCATGACCTTTCTTGACGTTTCACAAGGATACAGACAGCAGCCTGAAGTTCAGGAGTTTTATTTCTTATGCAAACAAATTCTGTGACATCAGTGGCTGTGGGTTCGGCTGGATTTTAACAGTTCAAGGTATCACAAAGAAACCTCTTGGAGTGTCTTCTCAAAGAGGGAGGCTGTGTATGTTCAATGTCAGTGCAGAATTTTTGACTGTGACAGGCTCAGCTTCCATTCTGGGGTCAGAGCAAGTTTCTAGTCCTCATTGCCAAGGAGTCACTCTGGATGTGGTTTCCTTAATGGAACTTGGTGCCTCAATTGTAAAGCTAAAATCCAGATTTCTAGTAAAAAACTAGGCAAATGCCACCCATACATGTCTCTGTACAAATTCAGCTGTCCCCTCAAGACCTATTTATTTTTGCAGCTGTTTGGGGACATAGTAAAAGTGGCACTATGGATATAATTGTCTCACTAATGTATTTTAGATTATGACTTTCCTTTTTTAAATTTTTTGCATTTTTAGATGCTGCTGGCTGTCCTGGACTCTTTATAAAGGTGGGCTATAAGGAATAATGATGGGCTGCATCCAACTATTCAGAAAAGACCCAGTGAAATCAATGAAACAAGCTAGTCCTGTCCATTAATTTCAACGGTTCTACTCTGTGGTTGTGCACCACCACAAAAAACTCAATATCATGTTACTAAAGACCTGAAAGGTATGCCTCAATTAAAGATGTATTGTGGAAATCAAAAACCTAAAAAAAAAAAAAAAAAGCTTTGGAATTTGAGATATTAATTCTGACACTGGCATTCTAAATTTCAAGAACGATAGTTCAAATTACAACTTTGCAACCTGCATTCTTGCACCAGACCGGTTCAGAATAGGCCTGAAAAGCACAGAAATGAAATTGCACTCTACCCAAATCTATTTTACTTTGGCCATAAAACCTGTTAATTTTATTGGAGTGTACCTACAAGTATGCATGCTAAGGACCACAGACTCTGACAGCAAACAGAGTGGACCAAGGATAATTCCAAAACCTTTTTTTTAAAAAAGGCCCCCAGCCACACCGGTACTGGGGCTTCAACTCTTACATGTAAAGTCAGTAAGTTAAACTCTCGGAATGATGCCTCGCCCCAGCAAAGGAAATGAAGTTGAAGAACCAGTCTGAGTCAAACCACTGGACGGGAAAAACAAACACGGATCAAGAGTTCCGGCAAGACCAGGGCTTTAAATCAAATGCAGAAGTGCCACATTTCCAAATCGCTTCAGCTCTTCTGGGGGTGCCTGAGCCCCACTTCTCTCTCCAGCTACAGCTCCAAAGGGAATCACATTTAGGCTGTGTAGCCCCCATATGGCTCTGCCCCCCCAAAAAAGAATTGGGGGAACGATAGTTTACCCCTGACTGAGCTACAATTCCCATCATCATTAACAAACCAGTTTCCAGGTTTCTTTGGGGGAAGTCATGCACTTTAAATGAATGCGTGTCTGCAGCCCAGTCAAAATGGATCAATGATTGCTTAACACGGGGGTAGCCAGCAAGGGGCCCTCTAGGTTATGCTGGACTACAGCTCCCATCATCCCTGGCTGATGCAGCCGAAGCGGGATGTGGCTCAGCAACAACATTGGCGGACCCTGGCATAACACATTTCAGTTGTCCCACAGCTCGTGCAGGTGCAATGAATAAGCACATCTTGCCTTAATCCTCAGGCTAAGTCACTATCTTGGTGCCCAGTCTACCTCAAAGGGTTGTTGAAAGTATAGAAAAGGGGGTAAACACTGATCTGTGACCCTAGAAGGAAGATAAAACTTCTACTATGATGTCAGTTACACTCAGGGTCCACCTAGCGTACAACTTAGTTTATGTATTTATTTCAGATATGTATATACAACATTAAGAATCTCTAAGCAGTGTAGATAATAAAAAAGAGAATAAGAACAATTTAAACTCATCCTAAAAGCTACAAAACTTCAAGATGCCTGCTGAACTAAGGAAGTTTTTGTTCGTGCCTGAAGTTCAGCAATGAGGGTGCCTGTCAAATCTAAGGAGGCAGCTTTGAAGATCAGCCAAAGCCCTTTTGGCTGCATCCACAAAACTATCTGTGTTCCTCCTTGAACCTGTTTGAGAGGACAATAAAGACGTTTGCACTCCCTCAAGCATTTGGGATTTAGCCGGGAACATGATTTCAGTTGCTTTGCTTCCTGGTGGCGTGGCAGTAACAGGGGTGGTTAGGAAGCCTATCTGCCACAAATTTCTCCCTATGCACCCTTGCTAAGCCACAGTTTAGGCTCAGTGCTTTGTGAGAAATCAGACCATTAACACTTAAAACCATGGTTTGTTTTACTAACCACGGTGAAATGTTGCCCATGGTTTGTTTCACTAACCATGGGGAAATGTTGTGTCAATATACCTACACTGAGAATTAAGGACTGGCCACAAACCAGCTGGTGAAATGGGCCTGGAGCAAACTTGCAAACCAGGTTAGGAATTAATTTGTACTAAACAAGCCACGGTTGTGTCAGCTCCCCTGGCTCCATGTCTGGATTAACCAAGATTAAAAGACATCCAACTGTGGCTAATGCTAACTATGCTTAAGTGTGATGGGTGCCCTGGGCTACTGTCCCTGCACCATTGCAAAAAAGTAGTGGGGGGTTGATGCTGTTAAATATGCTGTTGTAAGACAACCTGGGCCAGCTCCGAGGAACAGAGGAAGCTGCCTTATTCTGAGTCAGACCGTTGGTCCATCCAGCTAAATATTTCTACGCAAACAGCCCTCCAGGATTTCTGGCAGGAGTCCCTCCCAGCCCTACCTGGAAATGCCTCCTGGGACCTTCTGCTTGAAGGCAGATCCTCTATCACTAAACTATGGCCCTTCCCCACAGCAGAAGTCAACCACCTACGATATAAATGCAACATGAGCATGCAAATCAGTTCCTACAGTTCATGCCCTGGGGGGGAAGAGTCACAAGACAGGTGCAGCTGGAGTCTTGACGCCACAACTTCATTTAAAAGGGTTCCCTAAAGGACAAGGAGTCACTTACAGTATGCATCAGGATACTATTGTAATCTAGGCTAGTGACAGACTAGCAAGCTAATGCAGCTCTCCCTGACAGAGCTTATTCCCTCCCCCTTCTTATATTGTACCCTATGCCTGCATGCCAAGAAAGGGACTCCAAAGACAGGGGTGCATCTTTAAAAAAGTCAGAACAATGTGACCATCCTTCTAAGCAGGACAAAGGAGGGGAAGTCAAATCGTGTGCAGCCAAGGCACGAACCAGCAAGGTCTACATGGTGTCACAAGCAGCAGTGACAACCACCAACCTGGATGGCTTTAAAAGAGGGTTAAAGAGATTCCTGGAGGAGAAGGCTATCAGCAGGCTACTGGCCACACTGGCGTTGCTCTGCGCCAGGGTTGGAGGCAGCAGGCTTCTGAACACCAGCTGCTGGGAAATAATAATAATTTATTATTTCTATCCCGCCCATTTGGCTGGGTTTCCCCAGCCACTCTGGGCAGCTTCCACCAAAAGATTAAAAATACATTAAAACATCAGTCATTAAAAACTTCCCTAAACAGGGCTGCCTTCAGATGTCTTCTAAATGTCATATAGTCGTTCATTTTATTGACATCTGATGGGAGGGCGTTCCACAGGGAAACACACATGGAGAGAGTTGCTGTTGCACTCAGGTTCTGCTTGATGGCTTCTCTACAGAACAGGATTCTGGACTAGATAGGGCATTGACTGGATCCAGCAGGTCTCTTTCAGTGTACTTATGGAACCTCCAGGTCCAAGGGCAGTCTATCTAGATTCCTAGGTTCTTTGCGGTATTGGCCGCTATGAGATCAGGATGCTGGACTAGATGGGCCCCCTCTGGCCTCATCCAGCTGCAGGGCTCTTAGATTCTGGCAGGCTCTAAAAACCTAACATTTACTGGTTTCTCGCCAAACCGGCTTCTATTTATTGTGGACTCAGTCAAGACAAAGGTTCTCTCTCGCTCACTACAAATGTCTCAGTACAATATAACAGAAGGTTGGCAACTGCATGACAAGAGCTCCAATGGTCTAGCAGTTCTGAAGAGTAGTCCTGGGCAGCAGCGATCCTGTGATATGACTCCCAACTTCCACCCTCTTTTGAGGTGGGAGGCGTATGTCACTAGACCTGATCAGTGGCAAAAGCTTCGACAAGTATCTGTAGAAAGCTGTGCAAATGAGCAATTCCAAACCGGTTTACCTCAGTAATTACTAACCAAGGACTGCCCAGGTGCAGGCCTGACACACCTTTGGACAGAGGATTTTCTGCAAAAAAGGAAGAGAACTGAAACCAATGTATAAATGGTAAAGATACCAGTTGGATCAGTCCGGAACTGGTTTTAAAATCCATCATGGACACTGCCCTCTAATAAATTTCTGCTAAAAGAAAGAAAGTAAGTAAAGAGTCCTGGCAAAGTCAGTTATAACCTTTGCGAAAAATCACAGAGTCATAGAATGGTAGAGCTGGAAGTGATCATAAGGGTCATCTATTCCAATTCCTTGTAATTCACGAATCACAGCTATGTTGTCAGAACTAGAATCTGTCCACAAGCTTGATTCAATTAGTTTACGGACACTGCTGAAACCAAGCTTCTCTGACTTGCAACGGGTATTAATTGAGCATAGCTGGTTGTCTCCTTGGTGCTGTTTGGCAACCTTCTGGAGTTTTATTAGTTACTGTTTTGAATTTCTGCTTTACAATGTTATTTATTTCATTTGTATTTTGACAGCTGCCCAGGGTTGTTGTTTTGGCAAGATAACACAGGATATTTATTTTAAAATCTACAACCACAAATACATAAATATGAAGAGATTCTCTTCTATCACCAATAACTACTGGAATCGATGGCCACTATGCTTACCCTGTAGATATGTAAACTTTTCAGATTGAACGGATCACATTTTATGGCCTTTTCACACACACTGCACATATTTTTTGCTAACTTCATGCACCTCACAAAATCTTATGCCATAATAAATGGGGAGCCATTAAAGACTATCAAGAAACTCTCTTTTTCTGGTGGGATATAATGGAGCAGGGGTTATAAGGATATCCAACATTCTGGGCCAGAACAAGGGGAGAGAATCTGGCAAAATGTTTGCCAATGTGCATACAGACACTTATTATGCCCAGCCTTTTCAGTTCACAATAAGCGACAGGCTCAAATCAACTGAATCCCACCACTGGTAAACACTGGCAATCTGGCTCTCGCCACACACCTCCACCTTCTTCGCTCTGGCTCCTCAAATTTCATACAAGAACTGCCCACACATCTCTGGCTTATCTTAACCACTATGGCAGTGCAGTGTAGTGGTCAGAGTATCAGACTAGAACTGGGAAGATGCAGATTCTAACACTACACTCAGCACAGAGTCCATCAGCATCTCTCATCCTGACCTACCTCATAGGGTGCAGTGTGGGCAAAAACAGGAGGGAGCTAATTGAAGGAAAAGTCGGATATAAATGTAATAAATAAGGAACTGCCTTATACCAAGTCAGGCCACTGGTCTGTTTAGCCAGGATTGGACCTGGATCCTTCTGTGAGCGAAGCAGATGCTTTGCCTTCAAAGCAGATCCTCTACCACTGCCCTGAACAGTAAGGTTCTGGTCCTCATGGTTCTGAAGAAAGGGCTAATTTTAAAAAGGAAGCTGCCGTATCCAGGGTCAGGCTATTGGTTTGCCTACCTCAGCATTGTCTACACTGACTGGCAGCAGTTCTCCAAGGTTTTGGAAAGGAGGTCTCTCCCAGCCCAACCTGAAGATGCCAGGGATGGAAGCAGGGACCTTCTACATGCAAGCTGTACCACTAAACTACAACCCTTCTCCCATAAACAATCTCATGCAGAAGAGAAAGCGGCGAATACTGAAGACACAGCTCTCCAACCTGACCCTTGACAGGCAAGCTGTCTTGCTTAATTTCTACTGTCCTGTTTTGGATAGTGTGGTTTTATTTGTCTTTATAATTGCGCACCATATTGCTATAAACCACTCTGGGACCTTATGGTAAATGGGTGGGTAAGAAATCTTACAAATAAGATAAATAGTAATAAAAACCTTCTCAGGACATACATGCTGGGTTGTTTTCCCCAGGGAATCTCAGATATCTTCTCCTCTAGATCCCCAGCTGATTGTGCAGTTAAGGAGTCACTGAGCTTACCTTCTGCCAGTCAATAGCAGTTAGGTGTGCTTGACTAGGACCTGGGAGATCAGGGTTCAAATTCTGACTCAGCCAGAAGGCTCACTGGGCGACCCTGGGCTGCTGTCTTGAGACCTAGCCTTCCTTGCAGGGTGCTTGTGAGGGTAAAACGGGGTGCACCTGGCATCTTCACGATGCAGCTTTCAACAAATGCTGAAGATGCAGCTCTTTACCCTGGCCTTTGACGCCTGAGATGTGCCTGCCCTGCTCCTGCAACTGCAATCTGCTCTGTTTTTAATTCTGAATTTTAAATTGTTGTACCCCTCCTTGCGAGCTGCTGCTGAAGGGCGGTTAATCAATGCATCAACAAGGCTTTTGTACCTCCTTATCCTTCAAGCCGAGGAGCAGCACCTCCTCCATGAGGGTGAGGCGGATGTCTTTGGAGTCTCCGGAGTCTTCCTCGCCCAAATTCTTGTCTGGTATGGAGTCCTCCTCACCCTCCAGCCGCTTGTCAATGTTTCGCCCGACATCTGCGCGCCGACCCCGGTGAATTAACGTTGTCATGGTCTCTCTGTCGTGCCTAGGAACAGAGAGAGAAGAGGGGGGAAAGATATATATGTATCTCCTGCAAATAGTTCTTTGTGATGCTCCCGGTTTCTAGGGGAAGGGCCGCAGTTTGGGGTCAGAGGAACTGCTCTGCCAACAGAAAACCAACGTCTCCAGGTAGGGCTGGAAAACCCTCTCTCTCTGAAACCCCACGCTGCCAGTCAGTGTAGATAATAATGAACTGGATGGACTGATTGTCTGACTTGGTATAAGAAAGATTCCTATGCATTTAAGTATTCAGAACAAGCAGGGCTGGGATCTCACTGCACGGTTAGGGGAAGGGCTGCAGCTCAAAGCCAGAAGATTTGACTTGTGTGCAGAAGGTCCCTGGTTTAACCAGTGGAAAAGTACAGCTGACAGTGTCCAAAACCTTGGAGCATCGTCGCCAGTCTGTGCTAAAATGAGCTAAATTTAAAATTCAATATCAAAAGCTACTGAAAGCAAATAACAGACACAGGACTAGCGTTCATACTAAACCACCGTCTTGCAAAACATCCTCAGGCAAACCCCTCGTTTTTCAGCATTCCTGTCTGCAGCAAAGATAACATAAGGATATGCAATTATTAAGACAGGCAATATAAAATAAAAATAATCTAAAGCAGCAATTTTACAAACGCCGAAGCTGCCCTCCTAACCGAGCCAGTGTGGTATAGTGGTTAGAGTCTTGGACTAGGGCTTGGAAGAGACCAGGGTTCAAATCTCCACTCGGCCATGAAGCTGCGTGTGACCTTGGGGGACAGGTACTGTTTCTCAGCCTGACCTGCCTCAAAGGGTTGTTGTGGGGATTCATGGGGGTGGGGGGGAGGAGCCTTGAGCTCCTTGGAAGAATAAGGTGGGACATAGATGCAATTAATAAATAAACTAAATGAACAACCATGCCTATTCAGAACATCTACTGAATTGAAGGGGGCTTATTCTCAGGTAACTTGGGTTAGTGTTGCAAACTTTCTGGGAGAAGTATATACTGGTGTCTACTGCTGAGTAAACATAGATAGCATAAGGTTGCACACATGCCTGTTTTTTCTTTTCATTTCCCCATAAAACCACTGCTTCTGCTTGGCACAAACTAGACACGAGGTGGGTAGGTAACACCACATCCTGTGCCTCTAAAGAAATGTAGCTTTTCCTGACCCACAAATTAAACTGAGTGGTGCATGTGTAACTTCACACTTTTAACACGTCACTTATTGCAACAATTTGCATACCACTTAATCACAAAATCAAAATCCAATAAAAAACCCTGCTGGAATAATAATGCAAAAAAAAATATTCAGTTTTACTGCATTGAGGTATCACCTTTGCCTTCAAGATGCTCAAGCTGGCCTACACAGCTCTCCCCGCGCTTTGTATTATTGTGACAACAACCCTGCGAAGTAGGCCATGCTGAGAGGTGGCGACTTTGCCCAGGATTGCCCAGGGAGCTTCACAACTGTGTGTTGGGGACCTCCCCTAGGCCCTAGCCTAGGACTCAAACCTCTACTGTTTCAAACTGCAGCTAAACAGGTACAGATTATATTTAGCTGTCTGGTTATATTTCGGTATGCATTTATGAGAACCAATACAATCACTTAAATAAAAATTTAAAAGGAACAGAGGCGTGGGGCCGAAGAAGCAAGGAAGGGATTGGAACCGTAAGCAGCCACCTCTCTCTCGAACACGTTGCAAACAGGTCATTTTAAGAAGAGACGCAGCTATAAGATTACATTTAATACCCTCTTTAAAATAGGGTGTTAAGATAAACTCAAAGCCTCCTGTAGCCTAAACAACGAAGCAAACACAGCAGCATAATCAAGATTTATCAAGTGCACCAACACAATCAGGATTACGGTTCCCCCTCTTAATTCCTAGATGTGGGGCAGAAAGCCACTGCCTTTGTCCACCCCTTAAAGTGTACACATTAAAACGAGGGGGGGGTTCCCTTATGCACCCAAGGGTGCCAAGGCTTTAATCGCGCCTACAAAGTCCTTTCCCAGACTCACCTGTAACAATGCCCTGTTCTCCCCTCCTCCTCCACCTATTGCTCAAGTTGCTCGCTTGCTTCTTAATGGGAAAACTGGGGAATCCTAAGCCGAGCAAACTTTACTTCCTGGTTCATCGGCAAAAAGGAAGGGGGAGGAGGAGAAAGGGAAAGGAGGGGAAAAAATATACACCCCCAGCACATCAGCTTCCTGGTTTCCCTGGAAAACCTATCCTGGTGTGTATGCAAAGGGCAAATGAAAAGACCTGCTGCAAAGGAATTCACCAATAGGCTCCTTGGGAAGGCGGGTTTTACGCCTCTCTTTGTTTCAACAGACAAACTTGGAAAAAAAGAGGGGGGGCACGATTAATTAGGTAAAAAAAGATGGGAGGAGCTAGTGGGATTGACAGCAGAGGGAACCAATGGAGAGGGGGAGAGCGCGCCTGGCTTTCCAAGGCCAAGGAACCAATGGTCTTTTTGCACACACATGCACAACATTGGTGTGCACCACGGGAAAGAAGGAGGTGTGTCCAAGCAAAGGTGTTAAGGCGCCTGCGCGGATGTTTGCATGCCGGGTTAGGGATTGCAAGGTTTTTTTGGGGGTGGGGTTTTGCATCTAGGTCCTGCGCCTGATTACTCGGGAGTAAATCCCTCTCCCCGAATGCAAAGCAGGGCTTCTCCCTCCTTCCCTCTTTTTCCCTCTTCATCAAGTTTGCATGGGATGGAAGGTTTTGCAGGCTGCGCCCAGTGCGTGTTGCGTCCACTTTTCCTCTACCCTCCCCGCCCCTGTTTTCCTTTTGTATAATAATAATAATACTAAATTTTATTTATACCCCGCCCTCCCCAGCCAAGACCAGGCTCAGGGCGGCTAACAACCAATAATAAAAACAAGTTGATTAAAATACAATTTAAAAAGGTTAAAATACAACATTAAAACCTTAGGCTGCAACCTCTTCACAGGAGGAGAAAGGAAAAAGAAAGAGAGGGAGGGAATCAAATTGGCTCCAAGCCAAAGGCCAGGCGGAACAACTCTGTCTTACAGGCCCTGCGGAAAGAAATCAGATCCTGCAGGGCCCTGGTCTCATGAGACAGAGCGTTCCACCAGGTCGGGGCCAGTACTGAAAAGGCCCTGGCTCTGGTTGAAGCCAATCTAACTTCCTTAGGGCTCGGGACCACTAGGGTGTTGCTATATATGGAACTTAAGGTTCTCCGTGGGGCAGACCGGGAGAGGCGGTCCCGTAGGTACGAGGGTCCTAGGCCGTGTATCGTGTCAGACCATTGGCCTGTCTAGCTCCATATGGTCTACACTGACTGGCAGCAGATTTCCAGGGTTTAAGGAAGTGGTTTTCTCCTAGCCCTATGCGGAGGATTGGACCCAGGACCAGTGTCCCACTGACTTTTGGCCCTTAAAAAAGAAAGTAAAATTTCACTTCTGATGAAGGGCTGGTTTCGGGGTTTCAAATTTGGGGACATCCCCAGCCCACCCGGGGATGCCAGCGAATCAGCTACCGCTTATGCTTCCCTTATAAACCTTCCCTGTTTTGAAAATAAAACCCCTGAAGGCGTTAAGGCGGGAGAGGGCGGATTTTCGGACTCGACAGATCTCCTTTTGCTTCCACCTGATCTTCAAGATCCAGCAGCTAAAGCCACCTGTCAGGGATTCTTTCAGCCAGGATTCCTGCATTGTACGGGGTTGGACTGGATGACCCTTCCGACTTCTGGGATGCAAAATGGGAGAATGGATCTTGCAATCCCAGTTTAACCGCTTCTCTGCTTTATTTAAAGCCACCTAATTGGGGCAAGCGTGGGTGTCTCTTCCTTCTTGCCTTATTTATTCCATTGATAATAAAATTTATATCCTGCCTCTCGCCGCCACTCAGGGTTCCGCGTGGGGCGGAACAATTTAAAGCACCCGTTTTAAAAAAAGCTTTTGTTGAGCCATTTGGGGGGTCAGCCAGCGACCCTTGCAGATCGACCCACGGGCGGCCATGAGATCTCGCAGTGGATCCTGATCCGCTTTCTGCTGCAGGGATACATTTCCCCAAGGGAATATGCTTGTTCTGGGCTGACAGCTGTGTCCCTAGGAAAGCATCTTTTCCAGTGCCCACTTTAAAAACTGCAAACAAGAACAACGCTATTATATGTTACATAAAGATTTCCTGATTTTTTGCCTCCTCATTTGCTATTCTCATGCCCGTTCACCCGTCCTGGAGAACCCGCTGGCTCTCTGCTGCTTCAGGGATCCCCCTTTCCCTGCAATGCAGTAATAAAATGGGAGGTCAAGCTCAACCAGTAGATTTCTTAGCTGGAATGGAGATTTGAACTCGGGTCTCCTTTTCTTTTTTAAACGGATTTTGGTATTTTTATATTGCCTGTCAGGCCCAAAGTAGTTCAGAACGGAAAGTGTAAAAACATGTTGAAGCATAAAACAGTAGCCATCTAACAAGGCATAGGTGAAACAGCGGCAGTTAAAATGACAAATTAGCAAGCCTTGTACTTTGTTTCTTCTTTGTGTGTGTGTGTATATCGTATTTTTTAAGTATAAGACTAGGGTTTTTTAACCAAAAAATTAGGTTTAAAATTGGGGCTCGTCTTATACACGGGTAGTGCTGAGGGGGTGTTTTCTTAATTTGGAGTCCCCAAAAATAGGGGGCGTTTTATACATGGGAGCATCGTATACACGGAAAAATACGGTGTGTGTGTGTATATATGTATATGTATGTGTGTATATATACACACACACAAACAGGCCATAATTTGCTCTTCCTTTTCCCTCTCCTCCATTAGAGCCTTTTGAATTTTAAAGCCTTCTGGTGTGGCTCTTTAGTTTATACTGACATGAGCTTCTTTGAGAGGCAATAGTCCCATTTTATTTTTACGCAGTACTGTATAGAAGTTGTTTGTTATAAATGTGAATCACTTTGAGGTCACCCGCAACAGAAAACACTCAATAAGTGGATACAGAAATGTGGCCGAATTTTTCTCCTCAGGAACTTCTGCTGGGCCTGAGAGCCTGTGGATTTATCTTGTCATGTCTGAGGAGGAGCAGCCATGACAGTCCCTCTGACTGCTTTTTGATATGCAAACAGGGCAGCCTTCCTTCTTTTTTGACTAGGGCCTGGGAGACCTGGGTTCAAATCCCCACCTGGCCATAAAGATAACTAGCTGACAGGGTTGTTGTGGAGGATAAAGAGGGGAGAGAGAGACAAAATGCCATTTTGAGTTCCTTGGAGGAAAGACAGGATATATATATATATATATATATATATATATATATATATAAATAAATAAATATATTTTTATTAATATATAATATATAAATATAATAAATAAGATATTGTGTGGTGTCTAATGATCCAGAGACCCCCGCTTTATGCTTTGTTCCTCAAACGCTTCATGAACGATTGAGATTTTGACAATGACTAGAACCCCCAGGCACTTTTTGTACGATTTGACGTTCCTTTATCACTAATACTGCAGAACCCTCATTTTCAAGACAACCATTGTCACACAAGCCTGGCAAATCTGGAACTAGACTTGGCAGCCAAATAGTGCAAAACCGTATTTCTTTCTTTATGCGAAGACCGTTATTTTCCTTTCCTTTCATGACCTAGACTTTGTTACTTAATCCATACGTGACTGCAATTCTTCTACATGCCTGTTCTATGGTTTTGCTTTGGTTTACATCTGTTATTAGAAATATTCTCTCCAATTTATGTACGTCATAAAATGAAATAAAATAATCTTTACAAAAGAAGAAGAAGAAGATAACTATTCCTGAGAGGAATGGCCCCTAGTCTCAGTAGCTGCTTGCTCGGGTCAAGAGACAGGGAGCCATTGTCCCTTCTCCATTTTGTTTCGGACGCCAGCGCCTCAGCGCAGCCCTTTGGCTTTGACAGTTTTATGGCTTATTAATTTATATACCGCTTAAAACCAAAATAGGCTTCTTGCCACATTACGGCCTGATAAAAGAGAAAGAGGGGAACTGGCCACCTTCCTTCAGCCTGCCTGGGCTGTCACTGTGAGGAGAGGGAACGGCCGGTAACCCTGCTAAGGTTTATTTTTTAAAAGGCGGGAAAATAAGAAAGGCCTCATGTCTTAATTGACAACCCCTTCCTTCACTGACTTCTTGGTCGCTGCTGGAAGCCATTTTTGCCAAGGCCGTTGGCACATTTGAGACGCATGTTTTTCAGGACCCACCCTATTCCCGTGACCTTAATTTGGCTGAACTGTTTTTAATTTCATAATTTTTAATTGTCGCAACCTGCCCTGGGACTTGCTGGGGAAGGGCGGGTCACAATTATAATAATTTTGTGGCCGCTGAGGAGATGACAAAGATGGCGCTGGCCCTCCAAATCGACCACAACTGTGCCGTACATATAAAGCGCTATTATACTAAATAATAATAATAATTTTTTATATCCTGCCCATCTGGCTGGGTTTCCCCAGCCACTCTTCCAACAGAAGATTAAAAATACATTAAAACATCAGTCATAAAAAACTTCCCTAAACAGGGCTGCCTTCAGATGTCTTCAAAATGTCAGATAGTTGTTTATTTCTTTGATATTTGATGGGTGTTCCACAGTGTGGGCGCCACTATCTATAGAAGTTGTGGCTTTCACCAGCCAAATAATCCTGGGAATTGTAGTTTATTAAGGGTGCTGAGAGTTTTTAGGAAAACCGCCACCCCAATTCCCCTCACAAAACTACAATTTACAGAGTGGTTTAACAACCAGTCCCTTTTCCCAGGGAACTCTGGAAATGGTAGCTCTGTCAGAGGACAAGGGAGTCTGAGGAAAGGCTGAAGGAACATTCAGCCCAGAGAAGACACAGAGTCCATGGATAAATTGGCAATAGGATGCTTCAGATTACCAGACAGGATGTCACAAAGATGAGGACCAAATCTCGTTTTCCGCTGCTGCAGAAAATGACATATAATGGGCTGAAGTTAGAGGAAGGATTAACTGCAGTTGAACACTGGGAGAATTGTATGAACAGGAAGAACAGTTTGGAAGTGGGGCCCGAGGGCCGCATTCAGGTCTGAGCAACCTTCTGGGGGCCACATGTTTGCAGATGGAGCCAGAGGCAAAACTGGGCAGAGTAATGAATGCTAATTTTCTAAATTACCAGAGGCTAGTTTCTACAGGCAGTTTTCCAGGCAAGCAAAGGGCATTATCAAGAGGACAGGTGCACATTCAGGTTGAGGAAAAGCTTGCAAGCTTGTGCATGAGGTGTGGGAATGGTGTGTGGCATAGCTGTCAACTTACAGATTTGAAAATAAGGGACCAGCAGCCTCGAAAAGAAGGGATCAGCAGCCAAAATAAGGGATTTTGGCTTAGCTTATACAGAAATCCGCCACTGATGGATCCATGCTGCTTTGGCTGCGACTGTGTTTTGCAGGGGGTTGGACTAGATGATCCTAAGGGTCTACAACTCCCACCAAAGAAGAGTGGCAGACAAAACTGATGAACGACGTCAAGATGGCAAAGCTTACAGGCAGAATTAGAAACCAGGAAGAGGACCTCTTTAATAAAGAATGGGGAAAGTTTATAATTTAGTTGAAAAGCTATTGTAAAGAGTTACATACATTGGTAGGACTGACAGGAAACTTGTAGTAAAAATTTGAACTATGGATGGACAAATGATTTATAAAAATAGAGTTATGAAAGGGATGCAGAGGGGGAAATCACAACATTAAGATGCTGCACTGGTTGGAGGGCGAGCATGAAACCTGGGAAATTTAAGGGACAGCAGCGGGACAGGGCGCTGGTATAAGGGAGTTTCCCACCAAATAAGGGACGGTTGACAGCTATGGTGTGTGGCCTGGGCTGAGTCCCGAGGGCCGGATAGAGATCCCTTAAGGGCCACCATCACTGGCTTAAAGAAACAATGTGTGGGATAACCAGCCTCATGTAACCAACATACTTAAGTCGAATTAATGCATGAAGGGGGAAGACCATGAAATAAGCTGTCCTGGCACGCTTGGCTCACCTTGGTTGCAATAAAGATATTGTATATCGTAAATTAAAGTGTTCTCAATATAGTTAATCTTATTTAATATACACACTTAATTGATTTAATGTATTTCTTTATTAAGCCAAATATAATACACAAACAGATTTATGCACTTTCACTCTCAATGAAGACTTTGAGTCCCTGTCAAGATAAAAAGGCAATACTACTAATTTTACCTGAACTCATCATGTAAAGAGGTCAGAGTTGGTTGCTGCAAGCTCAGACCGCATGGCTCTTACAAACTATTCTTATGTTCCTATGTCCATAATTTAGGAACTTTTCACCACTATAATGCGCCAAGTTTTACAGCCTATGCAATTTTTTCTGAATGCCGTGTGGAAAAGCACACGAATCTGTCCCTTTGGAGAACTTGCAAGTAAACTGTTTTTAACTTACCATGCATGTGGTCTTTTTCTTTGCAGGGGGAAGATGAGACTATTTTGGAACTTACTCACAAGGCCATATTTTTAAAGGTCTAACAGTCTATATTTCCACACTTTACTTTGCAGCATATTTTGTGACTTTAAATCTCTGCTGGGGTTCTCCCACCAAAGAGTACTTGACCCAAACTTGGATCTTGGCATCCAGGAATTCTCCTTTTATACTGTTATAGATTCTGGTAGAATTAGCAAAAGTTAGAATTAATGATGGTTTGATTAAACTGTGCCAAACATGGAAATTCCTGTACTTGGCCTATGCTGGCAAGGCAGGCTGAGTGCAGCCATTAATAAACATAGAACAGTCAGTACCCTAACAAACAGGTAAGACATTCAGCAGGAGACAAGGAAGGGGAAGGTTGCCAGGGGGAAAAAGTGTCTTTTAAAATGAGGTTTTGAGCAGCAGCTTTTGGAAAGGAGGGGCCAGAACTCCATGCAGCAATTGGCTGGAGGAGGCTGCACCGAGAGACTGGGGGTGGGCATGACTGACTGCTGCCTTGGAAACAAGCTGGCTGAAGCTTTGAGGTGCAACGAGAGACACTATTGGGATATGATATTCTGCAGCACATCATAGACTCCAGGTATAAAGATGTGTAAAATAAACCATATTTCTTACAAGACACTAGCCTCAGCTGTGCCTCGATTTTCCCAATGGAAATGCAACAATGGTTGAGTGCCTGGAACTCCCTGAAATTTTGCTACAACTTGCAGAGATTGGGCTTTCCCTTGCTGGAGGGAACAGATGCTGGATAGCTATCTGGATGTTGTGTGCTGAGCAGGAGAGCCTAGATGCCTAGAAGTCTCCCTCCAGCTTTGATTCATTGACTAAACAATTTCAATCTATTTCAGTTTCTCATTTTTCCCAATCCTAACTTTAGTTATCCATATTTCTCCTTCAGCTTGTGTGTGTGTGTGTGTGTGTGTGTGTGTGTGTTTTAAGAAGCCCCTTAAGATATGCCAACATTTTAGTTTGCATTTCTCCCAACTGTTTTGTATGCAGTTTTCCAAAATGCGCATCTTTGGAAGCAGTTTTTCCAACTGCAGATTTTTCTAGGTTATTTTCACTAATATACACATTTTTGTGCACAGATGCAGAACTGCATTGCAAAATTAGGAGTGGGAATTTCAAAAGGTAAGTGAGCCAAAACACAGCTATTATTTTAGAAAGTGTTAGGTATGTTCACAGTAAAATGTGAACCAAACTGAATTTCTACCCCATTCCTACTCCACCGTGGCATTCAAAATGGCAGACCTGCTTATCAGGTTGAGTCAGTCCTGGAAGCTGAAGGAAAGCCTCTCCTCCCCACTTATTTAAGCAAATGTATATCCTGCATTTCCATCCACGTTGGCTAACAATATAAAATCCAAGAAACAATATCAAAACCCAATACAAACCAACCAACAAGGACTCCTGGTGTTATTTTTGAGGATGCTGTCTGTCAGCCATGGTGCCCCCACCCAAATAATCAATGAATCATTTTGTATGAGGTTTGTGGCATCCAGAAAATAAATTATTGCAAGATGACTGTGGCTGGCACTAGATGCCACTGCTTACTACAATCATCTTTGGATGCCATATAATTTTGCTTCCTGTGGAGTAAGGTTCCAAAGAGTTATTGCGAAAATATCAGTTATTTCTTTACAGTATTCTGAAAATGAACTTGGCAATCACAGAAAGATTGGGAGCACCCAGTGATGAGGCAGGAATCAACATTTAAAACAAACATTCTGAAAAGAGGCAGCTTGTTCAAGTTGTAAATATTTTATTGTGGCTATAAAATTGGAAGGTCTAAAACAAAGCACATGCACTGCAGACCTCTATAAACATTTAATCAGAAATCAATATGTTCTCGAGTCATACTTCCATTATGTTTCAAGAATTATATAGCATAAAATTTTTAAACATTTTCTCTACATTTTTTATAACACTTCTAGTAACAGAAAACAAAGTAACAAATGCTTTAAAAGTTAATTGCTAGCTCCAGAGAAAGTAAGATGTGCCTAAGAACTGTTGGAATCCATGGGGCTTAAGTCAATTTTGTGACATCTCATTCCACAGTACTTAGATGTGATTAACTTTTTCTGTGGATGAGGCTACTGGTTACAACATCCTTCCCCAAGCTGGTGTCCCGTCTCCCCCCATTTTTTGGACTACAACTCCTATCAGCCCTGGGACTGATGGGAGTTGCAGTCCCAAAATCTAAGAGGCTGAGTCACAAACCTTTAGCTTTTTCCTTCTTTTAATTCACATGGCAGTAATAATATTGCCTGAAATTTTTCCATTTGGAATCAATTTATCATAGTTTGTTCTTAAGGACATTTCCCTCTGGCCCAATTTAAACTGCTGTTGGGTCTCATTTCGCCTGTGCATGCAACATTAAGCACACTTGAGATTCATTGCCTGGGCACACTGTACAGGTAACAGCTCAGAGCCCCAAATTTAATGTGAGCCTGACTACATGAAATGCCACATGGGTATATTTTCTTGCACGCCCAATATTACATTTAAATCAGGCCTCAGATAAAGCAGCAGCTCTCTATCCACGCTGACAAGTGAAATTTACAAGACTAGATTTTACGTGTATCTGAATTAAAAGCCTGTACTCTTAACTGCAAATAAAAGCACTGAAAAATGTTGGCTGGTTTTAACAGGTTAAACTATACCCCCTCTAAAACATCAAAATACTGGATAAAATGAGAAAAACATTCTAGGGAGGGGGAGAAACGGGAAATAATAAACATTTGAAAGCCAATATCTAAATCCGCTCTTTTGGTTCACTGATTTTTCTCCGTTTGGGAACTGAGTCTTCACCAGAAAAGAACTCAAGATGATAAACCTTTTTTAAAAAGACAATGAAGTATTATTTAGTTAAACTCAGAGTAGAACCATTAAAATCAACATACTGACTTACTCTAATGCACCTAAATATTGTCCGGTAGAGCCCAATAATGCTGAGTTACAGAGAACAAAGAACTTTGTGTCCTCTCTGCTGGTTTTTCAGTGAAGGGTTTGCTACAATTGCCCTATAAACCATGCATCTGTGATATGTCATTGATCAAATGGGAATTTCAAATCTATCTGATCAAATAGGAACTATGCACTTTAACTGAGCAGAATTGTAAATCAGCCTCCCCCCACCCCAAAGCCTGACACCAGCACCAGGCTGTCACGATGACCCTGGGGTCAGATTCCTCATCTGCAGAGGATGAGAACAAGGACTCTGAAGCAGAAGGGGAAAGGGCATGCAGGGCCAGCCCCAGAAGCACTTTCAGATGAACCTGCTGGACCAGTGCGCCCTTGCCCCAGCCTGAGGATGTGGCACTGCCATTCTGTCTCAGAGGACTCCCCTGCAGAAGACTCAGAAAGGCCTGTAGCTCCCCTGCTTATCACAGTAGGAGACCAGTGCTGAAGGCCGGGTCCTTTAAGTAGAGCACCATCTTGCAGCACAGATGGCTATATCAATTAGACTGTCCCTGCCACTGCTATTGCTGCTGCTGCTACTACTGCTATACAGTGGTACCTCGGGTTACATATGCTTCAAGGTTACATACGCTTCAGGTTACAGACTCCGCTAACCCAGAAATAGCACCTCGGGTTAAGAACTTTGCTTCAGGATGAGAACAGAAATCTCACAACGGTGGCGCGGCAGCAGAGTGAGGCCCCATTAGCTAAAGTGTTCTTCAGGTTAAGAACAGTTTCAAGTTAAGAACGGACCTCTGGAACGAATTAAGTATGTAACCAGAGGTACCACTGTATAAGGTCTCAGTTTCAGCTTGTTCTCGTTGCTGGAGAAAGCTCAGAGCTCCATGTTCCCCAGAGCACAGCCTGAACCCTGCCTTGCATCCATCCAGCCTGACATTTCCCCCACCTCTTCTGGATTTTGCAGTGCTGTTCTCCAGCCAAGTATTGTGTACAAAAATATGTACACTGTGGCAAAGTGCACATATTATGCACAGATATTCCCCAGTATACACAATAATGTGTGCACTTTGCCCCAGTATACACAAAAATAGGTATACTGGGACAAAGTGCATAAAAGTGTACAAATTAGTGAAAAGAACATACAAAAGAGTATTATGTTAAGAAAAATTGTTTTGCAAAAATGTGTATATTCTGCAAATGTGTATAAAAAGGTAAAGGACCCCTGACAGTTAAGTCCAGTCACAGACGACTTTGGGGTTGCAGCGCTCATCTCGCTTTACTGGCCGAGGGAGCTGACGTTTGTCCGCAGACAGTTTTTCCGGGTCATGTGGCCAGCATGACTAAGCCGCTTCTGGCGAAACCAGAGCAGCACACGGAAACGCCGTTTACTTCCCACCGGAGCAGTACCTATTTATCTACTTGTACTTTGACGTGCTTTCAAACTGCTAGGTTGGCAGGAGCTGGGACCGAGCAACGGGAGCTCACCCCGTTGCGGGGATTCGAACCACCGACCTTCCGATCGGCAAGCCCTAGGCTCTGTGGTTTAGATCACAGCACCACCCAAATGTATATATAAGAAGAAATTGACACTGAAATTCAGATAAATTTTCATGAGGACTTTTAAAAAGAATTTCACAATTACCGCTCACTCTTCCAACCAGTGGGCGGGGTTTGCGACTCTGCATTGGCTTCCCATGCCAGGGTGACACCCCCTTTGGTTGCTGGCTTTACTCCACCCCCTCCCTGGCTACCCAATCGGCTGCTGGCTGGGGGGCAGAGCAAAGACCAGGTAGTGCAGGCTCCAGCTGACCATCTCTCCATTCAGTCTTTGGAGATGTAGAAATGTGGAGAAATCAACTGAAGGCCGGAAAAAATGAGGGGAATTGAGGGAAACCAAAACTGTCAGACTTGCCCATCCCTAACAGCAGGTAATACTCACCATTGTCCTAGATCTCAGGGTAAACAGGTTATGGAAAAGCAAGCCATAGAACTCAGTACCTGCCAGCAATACCTTAGCTCCAACCAAACTTTAACTAGCAAAGCCAAAAACAGCCAGTCCAGAAAAAGCAAAAACTTGTGTAGGAAAAGGATGTCACCATACTGGTTTCTGGAGCTGTCTTGCAACGTAAGCGGTTGTTGAGGGTCCTCTTTGGACAAGTTGTATTGAAGAGATATATATTTTAAACTGTCTGTCTCTCAGCAATTGTTTGGGCATCCCTGGGTTATTTGCCTCTTTCTCACTTTGGGAACTGCTGTTTCTGCTCTGGTCAGCCTCCCTGCCTGTGAAACGGAAGCTTTGAAGATGCAGACTGGGTGACAGCCAGCACCTTCAGAGGCTCCAGCTGGGAGGGAGAATCCAGAAGAAACACATCCCACCTCCACAAACCACATTTTGTTCTGTGCAGCCTCATTTGTTCACTATAATGGCTGCAATTGAAGGCATCATTTTGTCCACTTAAGGCCACAGTCCTAGGCACTGTTTGAACCCAATGAAGCACAGTGGGACTTCACCAAGTAAACATGCCTAGGGCAAGGTTGCACAGCAGGTCTCACTCAAATCAACAGGACTGACATGAGTGAAAACACAGTGGACGACAGCCCTATAAAATCACCTAATTTTCCAATATTGTAATTGCCCCTAAACAAAAAACTAGCAAACCAAGGCTTCTGGTTTTGCATAGAAATGTTGGATTGATAAAGACTGGAGATGGGGGCACCCACAGCAAGAACTCTTGTTACTTTCCTCATAATGCATGGAAAGAACTTACTGGCTTGCCCGATTCTGAGTTTCTTCTCTTCTGGGTTTCTCTGGGACACTTTGCTGCTAACTGAATTTTGTTGCTGCCTCCCTTGTCACCCTTGACAGAGACAGAAGAACCGTTAGCTCCAGGAGAGAGGTCTGCAGATGGCTATTAAGAAGCATGCTGTGCATCCGTAGGCTGTTACTCTTCCTCAACGTGTGTTAAAAAATTAATGAAGGACTCTTTAAGAGTGGCGACAGTAAGGGCAAGTCTTAGCTTGGTCATGACAACATTATGATTTACTTTCACCGCTGTACATCTGAAGGGCATTTCCTAAGATGCTGATTCTGGTGGAATCTTCCCCCACAATGTCTATAAGGTGAAAATGTCAGTAAAGCAACTGGCAGATGCCTACGAAGGTATGTTTCTGTACTGAACAGAGCGAAACTAGGAAAGGAGTGAGGGTAGAAACAACCTTAGTCTGATGGACAGAGAGTGTGGATGGACCCTCACTGTCTGTAAAAGAAATGAGCTGAAATCTTTACAAAACTTTTTCAGCTCAAAAGCAGGACCTTCGGGTTGTATGGTTTCATGCAACTTTCTTCCTAGGTTTCAGAGTCCAAGGCCTCCTTAGAAGCACAAACTATCAAAAACTTGTAGTAATCTAGTCCTGCAGCTTGTACAAAACTCAGCTTCTTACATTTTTAACATTACCTCCCTCAAAATCTTGCTATGGACAACAATAGCTTTGTCTATCTTTCACAAAGCCTAAGCTCTGGTATTTTATTGTTGAAAATAAACTAATGAATATGCTGCCCTACTGGTGCTGCTACTATTTATAATAAATGTTTAGGTTACCTCCAGACTGTTATTATTTTGTGGGACGGATTCAATGGCATATTAGGAATTTAGCTTTATGAAATTTAAGTTGATTTAAAGCACTCTGGAGCAACAAATCCACTTTAAAAAGACAGCAGACCCTTTGTGGTAAGGAACGTGATGGAGAAATGCACTAAAAAAGTGTGGGATGAATGATCAATTGATGGGAAGAGGTATATAACCTCCCTGCAAACAAATCAGGATAAATGCTCAATAAATAGGGCATCTGAAGGAGCCTTAGTTAGTGTCCAAACATGCTGGACATGCATTGGCACTGGAGCCTAAATCAAATATTTTCCAAGAGCTCAGTATGAAGCTGTGAGAAGAAATCTGGGCTTTGATGCTGAGCACCTAGGTTCAGCTGTGCAGCTTATCACGTGGCCTTACGAAAATCACAAGCTTGCTGAAAGGATAACTAAGGCACTGCATTTGGAGTACTATTGCGGAGGAAATGCTATGGAAATAAATGAATACATTATTAAAAATAATAGAATTAATAATAATCCTGACTCCAACTTGCGCAACAGTAGCAAAATTGAGGTAACCTGAAAACTGAGCTAAGCCTTAAAGAACAGGGTTTGTATTGTAAAAATCTAAGTTATGCATCCCTTAAATTTTTTATCTCATTCAGATCATGCAACAGAATAGTTCGTTAATTATTTTAAAAATGACACTAACTGTGTTGCCTTTAAACTTCCTTCCACTTCGGGTCTTTCCCTCAGCTACTTCAAGTTCTGATGTCTTATTAATTAGATGTTCCACCTAAAAACAGTTAAATAAACAAAGAGAACAGCTTTTTAAAAGAGAACAGCTTTGGTTTGGGCTCTTGGAATGAGGACAAACATACCTACACAGTTTTGTATGTGATTTTGCCAAATATACACCCATACAAACAATATCTACATACATTTTGCAGGAACTCTTCCGCTAATTGTCAGATTGTGTTGCACTTGTTAAATCTAGTAAATATTTATCCAGCCACAAAAAAGTAAATCCAAAAAACTAAATGAGAACAAAACATTGGCAAAGAATAAAAAGGCAGCTTTATACCTGAGAACTATTGATGGAGAAAGTTTGGCTATCTTCTATCCTCATGTCTTCATCTTCTTCACACACTAAATTAAGTTCTAGGAATGGCATTGGGAGAAAATTGTACAAATTCTCAGAACACTGAATAAACAAAGAGTTTAGATTTCTGTACATAAGTAGAATGTTCTTAAAAGAGGATTGACAGATACATTGACAAGGCTCTAGTCTTCTCTGAGTGAGAGGCAGGCCTCTTCCAGAAGGCGCAGGCAGTTGCTAAGGAGACAAAAACTGCTGAAGATATTAACTGTGAGGAATGTGGTCCTTCCTCCTCTGCTGTCATTACAAGTTCAGGATGTGAAAGTAGTCTAAACATGTGGGAAGGTTCATTCTTGGGGGAAAGGACATCACTAAGTGGTAGAGCACACATATTGCATGCAGAAGGTCCCAGGTTCAATCTTTGGCATCTCCAGGTAAGCATGGGAACAACTTCTGCCTGAAATCCTGCAGAGCCACTGCCCATTGGTGTAGACAGTACTAAGCTAGATGAACCAATGAATGTGACTTAGTCTAAGGCAGCTTCCTAGGTTTCTAAAAGCAATGGTTGTAGCTCAGTGGTAGAGCACCTGATGTCCAGGTTCAATCTCTGGCATCTCCAAGAAGAGCTGGGAATGACCTCTTGCCTGAAACCCTGAAAAGTCATTGGCAGTCAGTGTAGGCAATACTGAGCTAGATTGACCAATGGTCTGACTTGGTATTTAGCAGCTTCCTGTGTTCCTATCTTCTAACCCAAGTCCTGAGCAGAGTGTCATGCACAGTTTCATAAAAATAAAGAGGTGTGCAGAAAAGGTGTTGCCATGGAGAACACATCACCGTGTACCAATATGAAAGCAAAACACTCCTAGATAACATATGCTCTGTGTACCTTTAGTATGAGGAACCCTGTGTGTGTTTTGCTGCTCCCTCATTCTGTTTTCTGCAATAAAATCTTCCTGTGTAAAGAACACAAACAAGAACGTCTTCAACAAAGCTGAAATGTACCTGTAAAAGCATTTTGTTAAGGATAGGCAATGCAAATACTGTCAAAATTTCAAATAATAATAACTCCATACATCATTACAAAACTATAAAAATAAATTTCAAACCCTTACATCCATTTTATCAAGATGCTGTGGCTTTGTGGAAGTCAATTCCTTCCCTTGCCTTAATAAGTCTGCATCGATGCACTCCATTCGATCTTTTTCCGTCGTCACTTTAACTTTCATCGTATGAAAAGGGGTTGGAACCTCACCAACGCTTAGGTACATTGGCTCCCCCTCGAATGCCACTGCTTCACAATGACCCTCTTTGAATCCTGGAGGGTGGTAATCAGGAGGCGTAACTAAAAAGGAAAGTTGGTGATATTTCATAATGGGAAACATTTGTTTCATCAGCAATTATTCTGACATATTGATGTTGAACAGAATTAAAATTTGAAATGGTACCTTCATCATAATAGAACAGCTTCATCGTCAGACAGACATCACCAGGCAGAGGGCCCAGGTTCTGCATGAGGACATAAATCTTTCGTAGCATCAGGATACTAGCTTTCTTAGTACTTGTGCACGTGTTGTTGGAATTACTTCCATTGTTTTTACTAGAAAAAACAAAACCATCCATTATTTGAAAGCAAGGGCAGCTGGTGCCTCTACTAGCAATACTGGAAATGGAAACAGGAGAATTCTTACATCCCTAGCCCTTACCCACAAAGAATGGCTTTACTTTCCTTCTTCCCATCCTCCACTCTCCTGATCTGTCTAAGCAACATGCCCCAGCCCACCATGGTTTAAAGCAGTCAGGACCCACTATTGACTCTGAGCCTGATCTAAACTAGATAACAATGGTAGCATTACACTCCCCACATACAAACACATGGTAAAGTATTTAAGAAATTTTAAAATGCATGTTTGGGTTAAAGGTAGGTCATGGGCTGAAAATGGTGAAGACAATTGTTTAAAGTACTGTATCTATATTCTGGAAGTCAAATCCATTAGGTACAGGAGAAATTGGGAACCGATAAAACTGCATATTTGCTATTTGATAATATTTCCTGAGCCTTTCTAATAAATGTGACTAGAAACCAGTTGAAGGCTGATTGTTATTGAGCATTTGTTCTGCAGCAATTAAATGCCTTCTCTTTGGTGAACACAGGGACATATTAACATCCAGTTTCTAGAATCAAAGAATACATGTTGGCTTTTCTCAGCTTGCTAGAACAGCCTGGCAGAGAAATGTCTTGTATAACTGCCTGATGAAAACAGTGGGGTAGGAGAGGAGAGAATACCTTGTGAAATCCATAGATGGTCCTTGATCACTGTATTTGAACTTAAATTGGTAGCACTCTGTAACAGTCTAAACACAAAACATAGTAGTTACGTATCAAGTGCCGAAAATTGGAAACAGCAAGTAGAATGCAGCACCAAGTCTAACAAATCCTCCGCCTTTGAATGTCCTCCAGTAAGCTCAGGGTGGAGGACATGGGCTCTCTTTCCCCTGTTTTATGGTCATAACAACCCAAGTGAGGTAGGTCAGGCAGAACAAGAGTGACAGGTCCTGAAGTGAGTTTCATGGCTGAGTGGGGTGTTGAATCCAGGTCTCCACAATCTGAATCTAAGCACTTTGGCTCTCAGGAGTAATGTATACTGATAGTTAATAATTTTAAACTCATTGTATCTAAAGTGAACAAGCAATATGGATACTTAACTGCACTACTGAACACAATGGGTTGCATCTGGTGTTGGTCCTAGACCCACTGAAATTAATCAACATGACTAACTTATGTATATCAATTTCAACCTAGCTGGATATCACTCATTGGTCTGAAATCTCTTTTAGAGCCTTTGATGACAGAAGGCTGGGTTTGACTCTTTTAAATAGACTTCATCCAGAGTGGATGTTAATGATAGCTTCCAGGCCACCCAAACTGTCAATTCACAAGCCAAACCAGCAATTTGTTTCAAGGCTTCCCTGCACCATTCACTTTCATGGAAGAAAGATCCACTTTCTTTAAACAACATCAGTATAAAAAAAAATGGAATGTCCTTCATCATGGAGTTTGATTTGATGCTGGCCTAAGTACTGCATTCCAGTTTTAATCCCTTTTTCATTACCAGCTTTCCTTTGTGATCATTTGGATATTCTTTTTTAAAAAACAATGCACACTTTTCTAATGGAATTAGGGTCAGCAGAAGCAAATAATAAGAGAAAAGATTGCCATAAAGTTTGGGCTGCAACATTTAATATGTAGAATTCATCTTCTTTAATATTATTCTAATTATCACATCAAATAGAGGAAGAGTGACACCTAGTGGCTGGATTTTTTAATCCTTATCTGTGGCAAGGGATATACCTGGGGAAGAGAACTTGCGGTTCTCCAGATGCTGTTGGACTCCCAGCTCCCATCAGCCTCAGCCAGCCTGGAAAATCATCTGTGATGATGGGAGTTGTAGTCCAGCAACACCTGGACTGCCACAGGTTCCCCCCCTCAGCAATATACACTTGATACACTCTTCCCTTGTTCCCAAAGAAAGGAAGAGTCAAACTCGACAAGAAGTGATTGGCTCTCCTGAAGTTTCCTCCCCACCCTACCCCTTTAGCCAAGGGGATGAATTAGATGAGGACCGCAGCCGCTGGTTTCCCCCCAAACAATGTATTCCCAATCTGAATCCACCACTTTTATAAAGCTGGTTGCAGATTAGTGTTTGAAAAAGGAGGTGGTGTTGGAATGTAGAGATGGTGAGAAAATAGTCCAATTACAGTAAATTTCAGAAACCGTTCCCTTCAAATGGCTGTTTAATGATTTATATTAGAGCTGTCCTTTGATCTTTCATAGTGGTCACTGTCAGATGCACTGAATGATCTTACAATCCACATTTGTCGACATGTGTCTCTTACAGCATGTCTCTTCACAAAAAGTATGTATTGATCCAGGACAAAACATCTGCAATATAAAATGTGCACTTATGAATGCAAAATCATAAACTTACCTGAGGATCATCCTGGTTGGTGTAGACCTGTATTTAAAAGATAAACAACATAATCAGGACAATACCAAATACAATACAGCATATGAATTATTAATTAATTTTGAAAGGTGGATGTGTATAAATATATATTAAACTTACTGCTAAGACGATTAATCTGAGCTATTTACACAAAACAATAAAGAAAATAAATTAGAAATTAAAAGCATTATAGTGTGTTTACTATAATGAAATTGCTAAGATGAATCTGTGAACACAGTTACTCATTAAAGATAAAACCATATTTAACTTACATATTTTTTCTGCAGTGCATCATAGCATCCCAGCATCCTGCAAAAATCATAAAATGCTACTGCTTCACACAAATATATGCATTTTGGGTTTTTTAATCCCATTCATCTGTATCTATTGTGCAATTTTTCAATCCTGCTTTTATTCATTAAATGCTTACCATTATTTTATGGGCCTGACAAAGACAGCAATTGGATTCCTATTTACACTGAGTGAAATCCTCAACTACACACACACACACACACACACACACACACACACACACAACTTTCATCTCTAGCCAGCACCCTGAAGCCAAAATCTGCTTTGGCCACATCACTGTCCCTTAAATCTCTGAAATGCCTTCCTCTCCACTCCTAAATCCTGCACAAGCCCCTTTATCATTCCACTCTTCTCCCCAGAAAAATCCCCACCTACAGTACAACCATTTATCCTCCAGCTCTATCACTCTGAAATGTCTGAAGTTCTTCTGCTCTCTCAAATGACATTTTTGTTCTTCTCTTAGTCCTTCTGAAGCCTGGAACTGTTTCCCAGAATGCCACCATCATGCCACCTCTCTTACTTCCTTTAAATTCTAGCCTTTCCATTCCCTCATCTGTACTATACATTTAAAGCAGTATCATACCATTTTAAACAGTCATTGATTCTTTCAAAGAGTCCAGTGAAATTTTCGCCTCACAGAGCTACAATTTCCAGAGTGGTTTAAATATCAATCCCTCTTTCCAGGCCAGGGAACTCTAAGAATCTTTGTGAGGGTTATGGCAGGACGGGGAGTCTCCTAACACTTCTCAGCACCCTTAATTAACTACAGTTCTAAGGATATTTTGGGTGAAGCTATCACTGTCTAAAGTGGTATGATACTGCTATAAATGTATAGTGCTGTGTTAGAAACTGAGATAAGAAAGCTAGGAGCTAAATGGCACCCTAAATCTAGGTTATGGGTGCAACAAGGGAAAGTCTAGGCATGGTGGTTTTTTTTAATAACGAGAATACAAAGCTGGAAATGAACTGCAGCTACAATATTATGTTCATTTTTCACATGGTCTAGTCCTTCGCCTGCCCACCCCCTAATATTCTTAAGAGGGTCTCATCTCCAGTCTTCAGAAAGCGGCTGGAAGTGGGGAGGAAAAGGTCTTCCTTTCCTTCCACTCTGCCGTTTTAATATGAAATCTTTGGCACAGTACTGGGCCCAGAGCTCAGAAACTGCTCACACTAATGAAATTCCCTGTCGCAAAATGAGCCTAGAACAATGGGAGTTTTGAACACTGGTATAGTGCGGATGGGGGCAGCACATAGTACCAAACCTAAGCACATATACCGGTATGTCACCTCTTGTTCCCTTGTTCAAACCTGACTCCATTTCCCTTCATCTGTTTTCTCATGTTGAATTACAGACTGTAAGCTCCCTGCGGTAGGGACCTATTCTCTAATTATTTGCAAAGTGGAAATCACAAAAAACCTACCATTTCACCAGCTGACTGGAGCCAGGGCAGTTTTTATCTTCCCGCAGTATTTTCACACAGAGGTCTTAAAATACAATCAAAATACATTTGATAAATCTTAACTACAACATTGATAATGCTATTACTGACAACTTTTTCTGTTCTTTACACAAGCACAGAATGGAAAGGGAGAATCACTCAACAGCAGTTTGCAAAAATAACCCTGCACTTTCAAATAATTATTTGATTACATGTTTTTGCATATTTTAAGGATTGTCCTATATTGATTGCATGGTTTTATTGTTTTTTGGGGATTGCACCCTGCTTTGGGATCATATTCTGCTGGAAAGCAGGTCACAAATGTTTATAAGTAAATACATAACAATAGCTTAAAGCTCTGGGGTATCACTGTGTAGTAACTTCTGAAGATCACAGTCTGGTGTGTTTATCAGCTACACTACAGAGAAAGTTTGCTCTTTTTGGAAAAGTCATTACCATCAATATATCTTGTTCCATATGCACTTTCTGGAAATATCCCTCTTAGGTAGGTAATGCAGGATACAGCTATTGCCAGCAGTCTTTTCACTAATACTAGAGATTGCTGCTCAGTTGATATTTTGTTGGGAAATATTATTGCACTCTAAAAGGTAAAGAAGAAAGAATTAAGAAGAGCATGGATTCAGATTAGCTCTACACATTCTTATGTCAATAAATATGCAAGTGCCTAACTCACTGCAACCTTCTGTGCATCATACTGAGTTGATCTAAACACAATGGTTACCATAAACATATAATTACTGTAAAAAAAAACAACTTATTAAATGGTAAGAGAAATTAAATTTTTGAAATGGAACTATACCAGAGAGGTTCTTTGCTTCTGAGCAGTTGCCATATTTCCTGGTCTTAGTCACCTGTTGATAAAAAATGTTGTGTTAGTATATACAGTGTTTTGGTGAGAAATTCGTTTCTCAGGCCTGAGTATTCTTGGCATTGACAGAGGCTATTCATTAGCCTTTAAAAGTAACATTTTGCCTATGCACAGCATCTTGTGAGAAAAGCGGAGAAAAGCTGTTTTGGATTTTTAGAAGACAAAAGAAGTTTTGGACAGTTTTGAGGCCTGGGGCGATTATTGAAGCCTGGGGTGATTTCAGACAGGATTTGGGTATCCTGTCCCTTCACTGGGAGTAGACTCTCTTTTTATAAAATGCCCCACTTGGTTTAAAATGAACACATTATTTATTTAATATGTATTTATATATTATTAAAATGCTTTATGCTGCCTCTAATATCACAGATGAAGAGTTTTAATAGTTTTAGACTATATTTTATTGGTTGTATTTTTTCCCCAGCCGGGACCATACCTCTTCTGCCCTGCCCTGCCCTGCCCGCTCCTTGAGGGTAGTAACCAGAGTTTGTTGAAATTAATGACCATGACTAGCTTCAATGTATTCATTTCCGTCTACTCTGAGTAGAACTGAGTTAGGATACAACCCAGAGTGCTCTTGGCCTGGCTGAAATGTGTTTTTGACCTGTGATGACCGTGCATGCCTCTTGCTTGCCTGGGTGAACGATAAAATCACCGAGGCTTTTCATTTAACAATTCAGCAGTATATAAATTTTATGGAATAAATAAATAGAGAATCAGAGTGGGAAAGAACCTCGAGGGTCATCCAGTCCAACCCCCAGCAGTGCAGAAATCTCAGCTAAAGCCTCCATGACAGACGGCCACCCAACCTCTGCTTAAAAACCTCCAAGGAAGGAGAAATGTGTGGGTCTGCACAGGACAGAACCTCTCCTGGACAATGACAGTTCTCTTTCTCAAGCTCTGGGAGGAAGACCTTTCATTGCCTACAGACAGCCACCCAATCTTAAACAACTCCTAACCCACAATAATACTACAACCAGACGTAACACGGACACTGGCACCAGAGCCTGCAATAAACCCAGATGCCAACTTTGCTGCCACATACACCCGGACAACACCATTACTGGCCCCAACAACATCACACATACCATCTCGGGACTATTTAATTGCTCATCGTCTGACATTGTATATGCCATCAAATGCCAACAGTGTCCTTCAGCTCTCTATATTGGACAAACAGGCCAAACCTTACACCAAAGAATAAACGGACATAAATCGGACATCAAGAATCACAAGACAGAGAAACCAGTAGGAGAACACTTCAATCTCCCAGGACATTCTATACAAGATCTCAAAGTAGCTGTATTACTACAAAGGAATTTCAGAAATAGACTGGAAAGAGAAGCTGCTGAATTGCAACTCGTTACCAAACTTAAAACCATGGAGAGACCTGGTCTGAACAAAGACATTGGGTTCTTATCTCATTATACATGACAAAGCCATTTTTCACCTTCTCACCCCTTGCTTTTTCCTGTAAGACCTATTGCAGTCGTTAAGAGTCGTCAACAGGCTCATCACAGCTATCTGCCAATCACCCATTCCCACCACCCTTCTGAGTAATACCCCTCCCCACCTTCTCACTATATAGAAGGATCTGGCAACTTCTGTTTCAGTGTATCTGAAGAAGTGTGCATGCACACGAAAGCTCATACCAAGAACTAACTTAGTTGGTCTTTAAGGTGCTACTGGAAGGGAAAAAAATTTTTTGTTTTGACTATGGCAGACCAACACGGCTACCTATCTGTAACTGGTCTGCACAGGAACACTCTTGTCTTTTTTGTGTGTGCAGAAACTGCCCTACTGCTCAAAGGCAAGAGTCAGATCCGCTGCAAGTTTGCCTCTGGCCCACCCACCCGCCATTGGCGGGGCAAAGCTAGGCTTTATTTCTCCTGGGTCAGAGACCCAGTTTGGCACACACAACCCACACCTTTACGTCATAGCTGTCAATTTTTCGCTTTTCTTGCGAGGAATCCTATTCGGAAGAAGGGAATTTCCCTTAAAAAAAGAGAAACGTTGTCAGCTATGATTTAGGTACACATGCACACAGGCTGAGGGCCTCATTGGTGCCCTTCTGGAAGCTGCACCTAGGACAAAAAAACCCTGCTAGAACCATAGCTGTCAACTTTTGGATTTCAAAATAAGGGATCAGCAGCCTCACCTGTCCGGGGGACAGTCTATGGGATATCAAACAATCTGGGATAGCAACGGGAAGCAGCGCTGGAATAAGGGAATTTCCCACAAAAAAAGGGAAGGTTGACAGCTATGACTAGAACCCCCCATAGCTACCTGGAAAAAGGAACATGGCTCCTCTTTCCCATCTGGGCATTCTTATTATCTCTTACACCAGGAATGTGGAACCTTTGCTCCCTGCCATGGGCATAGCCAGGATTTATGTTGGATGGGGAGAGAACACTATCTGTGCTGGAATTGTTCAGTTATAGTTAAGGTTTTTTAAAATTTATTTACTTGATTTAGTGTGGGGAGCAGCTGCGGCCGGCCCCAGATGTTGATGAACTACAACTCCCATCATCCCTAGCAAGCATGGCCAAAGACAAGGGGTGATGGGAGTTGTAGTCCAGCAAATATCGAGCGAGCCAAAGTTTTCCCACGCATAACCTATTTGTTGTTGAGTCTTTTCTCGATTGAAATTGTTCCCTCATCCCCGCCAGCTATTTACTCCACTGAGGGAGGAAAAACACCACTGAAGCTTGGGAGGGACGAGGGGAGCAAATTAGATCTAAGAAAAGTATAGGACGAGGGAAGGCTCGCATATTATCTACCAACCTCTGGGCATTAAGAGCCCAGCTGCAAAAGTCAACTGGGAAGTTGGCAGCAGCAGCCCTGAGGTTTACGATAGAGATGGAGTGTAATATATAAAATGGGGGGAAGTTCAGGTGCAGAAGCACTCCTGAGAGACCGCGTCTGACTTGAGGCGATTAAAAACAGCCAAGCCATGTAGCGCACGATGCGGTTTTTTTGCCGTGGGGCGGGCGGGGTGGCGATTTAGGACGGCCGTGCTTATAATAATAGTAGTAATTTTTATTTATACCCCGCCCTCCCCAGCAAGGCCGGGCTCAGGGCGGCTAACAAGCAGTAATAAAAACAAGTTATAAGCAGACGACGTTAAATAAAAATCATTCAGGGGTATTAATTTATTTAAAACAGACGCCCTTACATCATATATACAGACTGTAGTATTTTGTTTTATTTTTAACTATTTCATGGCGATTCCCGCACGCTTTTCAAAATCCTTTTTCCTCTCAGCAAAAAGCGGGGATTTTTAGGCTCCTCGCGCGCGCGCCTCCCGCTTTCCCGCCTTTTTTCGCTCCTCCGACGGTTTAACGGACGGCCGCCCTTCCCGCTCCGCCGCCTGAACTTTCCCGCCTTTTTTACACCTCAGGCGACCCAACTCAGTCGCTCAGGGCAAAACCTATTCAGACTGAAGGGTGTACACTGTCAACAACAATAATTCTTTCCTTCCTTAGCTGACATTTTATTTACCCTCTCCGGAGTTACTTAATAAAGCCACACTTCTGTTTTTTCCACCAAAATGGTCCCCGTCTTATGGTGACTTTTAACGCTATCAGAAGCAAATCGCCACCAATCACTATTGTAATCTGGCGGTTTTTACCTTATCATAGATGTTAACTATTTTTGGAAGGTTTTAAATAGGTTGATTTTTTTAAAAAACTGAAACTTTCATTGTCTTATTCTTCTAAACTGCTTTGAGGTTCATTCGTTTTTACAATCAAGCGACATAAATCTCATAAAATCAAAAAAATAATTATTACTGGGTTGCATTCAATGCTAGTTCTTTTCAGAGCAGGCCCATTGAAGTTAATAGACCTAACTTGCTTCCCTCAATTTCAATGGCTCTACTCTGAGTAGAACTTGAGCTGGCTACAACCCCTTATTGTTTTAAAATAGTTCCTTAACAGAAGTGGGGTGTAAGTATAAAATGGCATTGTTCTTTGAAACCATGTCTCACTTAAAAGAAATATCATCTTTTTCTCTCCACCCTCAGCTCTGTGCCTTTCTATAAGCGGAGCCTGTTTTAATTTCATGCCAGGCATGGTTTGAAAAGCACACAGAATATTTTTTCGGTGGAGAAGCGCTGCAGCCCCCTCTTAGACAAGGGAAAATACACTTTTAAGGACATATATATGTACACTTCATGCCCACATACTCAGAGGGACTGCCCTCAACCTCCGTCATGGCTAATAAGTTTGCAAACTGACCAGAAAAAAAATATATAGCAGCTTCTTCTCCACCTTTAACAGAAATCAGAATGTGACATTTTTCATGGCATGGAATTCAAATGATTTTAGCCCTAGCTACAGATCAAATTGCTGCTCAAGACAACCCTACCCTAGGTCTGATATAGATATAGACAGCAATTATTTTATAAAGTCAAGAGTAGTTGAATAGGATGGGCTGTGCTGGTTGAGTACCCTATAAGGCCTTCCTTGTATCTGTGTGTCCAAGTTGGCCAGTTTCCCACTGGTGAATGAAAAAAACACTCTGCGCATCCTCAGAGAACATTTCCTCAATTACCTTCTTACCTCCTCTGCTAAACTGACATTGAAAACAGGGCAAAGTCAAGTACGGCTCTTTCATGCCACACCTTCCACAAAGAAAGTCTTTTCACACATATTTTTGAAAGAACAGGGTTAACGTCTAAACCAGGGGAGTATAAAAGGGTGTTAGGGTATTTTTGTGTGTAGAGAGATATATGGTAGATGTGAGAAGGGAAATTTATCCAATTACTGTTCCTCAGAGATACTGAATGAAGAGGAGAGTGCTCAGTTTTCTTTACTGTGAGGCATTAGAGCTCAAAGTTGTTTAAAAGTTAGTTTAACCTGGAATCCCATGTGTCCAGAGTGGTTGTGATTATTCAGTGGTGTTCAAACGTACTTTATTATTCCTTAACACTGTGCAACGGCCAAATCTGGGATTTCAAAGTATGTCCTGGCAAATGTGTTGTATGTTCAGAATGAAGTGAAGGCATTAGCTGGCAATAGCTATATACGTCCTTGGAAAACATAGCTTGACCTTTGCAATGCACACACATTCCTTAAAAATTCCAGGCAGTAACAGCCCATGATATTTTGCAGCCTGATGTGGAATGGCCAATGGCCCCTTCCATACCAAGTCAAGGTGCATGATCCCAAAGGCCGACCAATATATTCTGGCACCTGGGGCAGAAAATCCCACAAGAATAATAGAATTGTAGGGTTGGAAGGGACCACAAGGGTCATCTAGTCCAATACCCTACAATGCAGGATAATAAACAACAATTGGTTGTCCATTCTTAACACTTTGAGTCACTTTACCCAATGGTAGAGCCGTCCCTGATTCCAGGTTCTTTCATGAACTTTTGCTAGGGGTGTGGCCCTTCAAGTCTCTCTATCTGGCCCTCAGAACTTTCCCCAGGCCACATACACTCAATAGCCCTGTTTTTGCACCTTGGGTGTTTTTGCTTCTGGAAATGGGTCTTTGAACAGCAATAATGCCTCTTCCTTACCTGGATGGAGGATAGAGAGGTGTTAAGTGTGGAGACTATTAAGTCTATTGTGCAAAAGTAATATTTACATGTGCTGTCCCACCCACTTTTGCCTCTGGTCATGTTCACTACTTGGAGTTCAAGACGCTGAGATTCCCTTCCTCTGCCTAATCCAGGCATATCCAAAGTCCATTTTGGGGGCAACTAAAATCATCATCATCATCATCACCACCACACCCTTTCCTGCTGAGTTGGCATTTTATTCGCCCACTCCAGAATTATATAATAAATCCACATTTCTGCCTTTTCCACCAAGATGGTTCCAACTAAAGTGGCCTTAACCCATATCAAAAACAATTAATCATCAATTATTAGTATTATTGTATTGTCTCCAGAAGTAGTCCATAACCCTTTTTCTGGGCCTCAGAACTTTCCTCAGGCCACACTCATGCATTGGCCCTGTTTTTGCACTTCGGGTGTTTTTGCCTGGCTGCAAATGTGTCTTTGAACAGAAAAAATGCCTCTTCATTATTTGGATGGAGGATGGAGAAATGTAAGTGTAGAAACTGTAGTCTACTGTGCAAAGGTAACATTTGCATGTGTTGCCCTGTCCACTTTTGTCTCTTGCCAGTGCTCACTACTGGTATACGGCCTTTAATGGTTATGCAGAAGGAAATGTGACCCTCGGGCTGACAAAAGGATTCCCCATCCATCATTGTAAAGTGGCTTGCTTGCCATTTCTGGAGCCACAGAAGGTTTTTGTTTGTTTCTGTGTTTACCTGACACAGCTTTTATTCCAACATACCTTGAGGTTGTAACAGTGATACTATCCGGCAATTACATAAAGCTTGGGCTGTTCAGAGCAGGACTACAGACATTACATTATTAACTGATTAAGCCCCATAGCGTCCAAGGGATGCTCAGCAAATACCAAGATAAACCAGGATAAATCATCATTTTGGCTGCTTGTCTCAGATCTACCAGGTGGAGCTGACAGGAAGACCTTGCCTTTGGAGACCAATCACTCTTCTTAAAACAGAGCAGTTTGATTTTTTAAAAACTCTAAAGATTAGTTGCCTAATGGGCTGTTCTTTCAGTGACGAACAATCCATTGTGAGCTGGAAATCCTCTCTAGATTAGTGGATAGGAGCACTGGCTGGCAATGCCACAGCGATTCCCATGATTCCTTGCAATTTTAATGAATCCTTCATCGCCAAAACTTAGACCCCAGCTGTTGAAATAACAGAGAATGAGACATTAGGAGAATAATTAACACTTTCATTGTGAACAAGGGGCTTTTCAAGGGTCTTACGATTCTCAGTAAGGAACTAAAAGTAATTATCATGTAGCATTAATATCTCATGTTACGGATGCTTCCAGTAACATGGGCCAAACTTGGGCCCCAAAATGTTGCTGGACTAAAACTCCCATTAGCTAAACACTGAGTCCTGACAACAACTCAACACCCAAGGTTGAAGAACAATGCTTTAGACCAGGCTTCCTCAAACTCGGCCCTCCAGATGTTTTTGGCCTACAACTCCCATGATCCCTAGCTAGCAGGACCCGTGGTCAGGGATGATGGGAATTGTAATAATAATTATTATTATTTATTATTTGTAAGAGGGACACGGGTGGCGCTGTGGGTAAAACCTCAGCGCCTAGGACTTGCCGATCGTATGGTTGGCGGTTCGAATCCCCGCGGCGGGGTGAGCTCCCGTCGTTCGGTCCCAGCTCCTGCCCTCCTAGCAGTTCGAAAGCACCCCTAAGTGCAAGTAGATAAATAGGGACCGCTTTATAGCGGGAAGGTAAACGGCGTTTCCGTGTGCTGTGCTGGTGCTGGATTGCCAGAGCAGCTTCGTCACGCTGGCCACGTGACCCGGAAGTGTCTGCGGACAGCGCTGGCTCCTGGCCTCTTAAGTGAGATGAGCGCACAACCCTAGAGTCGGACACGACTGGCCCGAAAGGGCAGGGGTACCTTTACCTTTACCTTTACCTTTATTATTTGTACCCCGCCCATCTGGCTGGGTTTCCCCAGCCACTCTGGGCAGCCTCCAACAAAGTTTAAAAATACATTAAAATGTCACACACTAAAAACTTCCCTCAAGTTTGTCTTCTAAATGTCAGGTAGTTGTTTATCCCTTTGACATCTGACAGGAGGGCGTTTCACAGGGCAGGCGCCACTGCCGAGAAGGCCCTCTGCCTGGTTCCCTGTAGCTTTGCTTCTCGCAGTGAGGGAACCACCAGAAGGCCGTTGGCGTTGGACCTCCGTGTCCGGGCAGAACGATGGGGGTGGAGATGCTCCTTCAGGTATACTGGACCGAGGCCATTTAGGGCTTTCAAAGTCAGCACCAACACTTTGAATTGTGCTCAGAAATGTCCTGGGAGCCAATGTAGGTCTTTCAAGACTGGTGTATGTGGTCTTGGTGGCTGCCCCCAGTCACCAGTCTAGCTGCCGCATTCTGGATTAGTTGTAGTCTCAAAACATCTGGAGGGCCGAGTTTGAGGAAGCCTGTTTTAGACTAAAGTGTCTCAGAATGGATGGGCAGTGGACTCACTGATATACAATGCTGGCTTAGCAGCTGGTTCTCTAAAGGGTATCCTTACCTATTCTTCACAAGCCAATATTCTTTGCCTTCTTCTGTTCCATATCCAATTACGACAACTCCGTGATTTATATGCTGAGAACACTTTGGATCATCATATACACCTACATACAAAGGATATAGAATCACTTTCAGGTGTGTATGAGCATATGGTACATTTTTGAAACTGAAGCAAATGAAAGTTGCTCTTGAAAAATAGCCCTCCTAGTTTAGGGTCAACAAAATGTGCTATATTCCACCAAGAGGATACAGGAAGCTGCCTTCAGGGCTGCCAAATGAGAAGGAAGAGATGGCACCCATTGATCCCATGTACAGAATCTGATCAGGTTGGTAGCCTAACCTTACTTCAGCAGTGGTTATCTGTTAACATCTTCCACTATAGTGTCAGGCTAGCCTTGTGGGCACAGAGCAGGCTAAGTTAGGAAACCTAGGGGAAATAGCGGGGGTTGCTGTTGCCCTTGGCACCTGCATCACTCTGCCAAATAGCAGGGCCAGCCTTTGCTGCCTCATAACAATTCAGACCATTGGTCCATCCAGCTTAGTATTATCTAGACTGACTGGCAGCAGCTCTCCAGGGCTTCAGGCAGGGGTCTGTCCCAGTCCTACCTGCAGACACCAGAGATTGCACCTGGAACCTTTTGCATACAAAGCAGGTGCTGTACTGTTGCGCTACAGCCCTTCTGCAAACAACGTTGGGGGAAGCAGGTATCAAAGATGCAAAGGTAAAATCATAATGGGATATTAATTGGAGGAGGGGAGGAAGTAATAATACTAGAGTAGTAACCTAACTCCTTACCAAGTTTGGAATTGGTGTTTTGGTAAGGGGGAGTTTTGAGAAAATGTTAGTAATGTCCTGGGAAGTTATGTAGCCTGTTGGTATTCAGTTGGTGGGGTTCAGGACCAACTAAATGTAGGTCACATCAGCACTGGAGAGAAAATGAGATTGGTACACCAAAGCAAGAGAGAGGGAAGAATAGTTCTAGACAGGCCAACAGTAAAAGTGAGAATAATACAAGGCATAATTTATTTGTTCTTAGTGGGTCCTGCATTGCTGTTTGGGGTTAAAAATGGGTCAAGGTTGTGGAAAGCTTGAAAAGTATCTATGGAGAGAACAGCAAGGAATTGTCAAGGATCACACCCAATTGAATAATTTCTTGAAGGAAAGGTAAAATTGTGGCTTTCAGAAGACCGTTAATCTGTGTGCATGCATGCAGACACACACAACCAGCCCTGTCTGAACAACTTGCCTGCACAAAATGGTTGACCTCACTGGGATAGCAAAAGAGTCTGCTTCTTTGCATGCCAAAGAGGGTTGAATCCAACTAAGTCATACTCAGAGTAAACCCACTGAAATTAGTGGACTTAAGCTAGTTTTGATGGGCACAAAAGAAAGCACTGATTTTGGTGCCCACCCATGTTCATCTTATTCAGTGCTGTTTCAGTTCCACTGCAGTTCGGCTTCCAAAAAAAGTGACTTTACTTGTAAATGTGAAGGCCATTCATTTCCATGCAAACAAAAGATAATAAAAATGGGGTGGGGGGTGGAGAAGAGAGAGTCATTGATTACTGTATATATTGTTCACAGACTGAAAACAACAACAGCTAATACTGTTTGTATTTACTGGATGGATTTCCACTCCAGACATGAAACAAATAAGTAAGTGAACAGCTGGCTATTTCTGCTCCTATTCCGTCAGAATTCTCTTGTGTCCCTTGATTTCCAATGAGTCTATCCAGAGTATATTTGCAGGGAAGCACGGTAGAACTCACCTCGCTTAAACAGGAAGAATGACATTAGCCTTGCATCTATACCAACCGATACAGGGCCAACATTGGCTACGGCATCCATCAGGGCAGCTTCATCTCCATATGGGAGAGTAACATATTTAGAGCAGGTAGCAGCTCGTGCAGAGGGGTCATAGTGACACGTTCCATTCTGAAAGAAAAAGAAGATAAAGTTGCTTCTTTGGCCTCCATGGGTTTCTCTAACAGTATAAGATCTTAAGAAGAATTCTGAAGCTGGATCAGATCAAAGGGGCCCGCCTTGTGGGTAGCAGGTTTTTAAAAGGTGTGCAGTAGTGACTATTGCTGACACTTAGGGCTGGATCTACGCTGACCTGTTTAATGTTGTTATAACGATATTAGATGTATCTAATCTATATCTTAGTTAAATAAGTCAAATAATTTTAGCTGATTTGGCAACTAAGGCACGGGTTTTAATTTACACAAATATTCAGGTGAAAGCAACCATGTTCCTGAAGAAGAAAAAAGAACAACTTTGTTTCAGATGCATACAATAAGCAAATATCATCTTAGAAGAGGTACGTCTTTGTATGTAAGTACAATAAATGTAATTTATTTGCAACAGTCTCTAATGCATTGCTAGCAATCATGGCAGGATATATTCTGAAATAAATCTGAAATAAATCTGCAGATGCACTCTGTAGTGTTTAATGTTTACATTCAATCTAAATTAAATGATACAAACCTTGGCTTCATATGGGTAGGAAGCTTCCGAATCAATGCCGTTGTTGTCTATGATATACTGGAAGGCAGCCTCCATGTAGCCTCCATTGCACCCATGGTTTCCATACTTACTGGAGCAGTCAACGAGGTTTTGTGCACTGAGAGACACCAGTTTCCCTGTTCTGAGTTTTAGCTGGCCTTCCAGGGCCCCAACAGCACTAAAGGCCCAGCATGAACCACATGCACCCTAAAATGGAGAGCATCAGTTTCAAAGGAAGAAATTGCTAAGTTCCAGAGCCTTCGTTCTCATTTGTTTGTGGAGAGATTAGACAACATTGTAGCAGGCATTTCCCCACACTTTCCAGTGCACTTGCCAATCACTTTCCTTATCGCAAAAAGTCTGATTTTTCTGGAAGCTGGTTGTTGTGCAAGTCCTCGCAATCAGCTTTAATTGCACAATTTGAATTTGCTGAGGTGTGATTGAATCCCACCCAAAGACAGTGATGGTCTGGAAATGCCAAAAGACCCTCTCTTACCTGGTTCTTAACATCTGTGACACACCCTTTCTGCCTCCAGTCTACAGTGTTGGGGAGGACTCCCAGACTTCGCACATAATATGTTGAATTGTGCATGCGTGAGTCAGGAACTTTCAACCCAGTCAACATAGCAGTCACCTCCTCGCTGGTCTACATGAAGGAACATATTCCAGAGATGTTGCTGTGTTAGGTGGTAGCTTCATGAAGCAAAAGCAACCAAGAGTCTTGTGGAAACTTAAAGACTACCAATTTTATTATGGCATAGAAACTTTCATGGATTTCAATAAGATGCATAAAGGAAGTTCATTAAATCCAACCCATCACTACTCGGTGCTAGCTCTGTAACACAGCTAAAGCACCCTCCTTCAGTAAGATGAAAATGTTAATACTGAAATCTACGTATGAATTGGACTCCCCTCCCCTATTTCACATTTAAAAAGTAATGTTTAGGAGGAACCCTAGAAATGAAATGAAAATTTTCCACCTCTCTCAAAATTTTATTGCTGTAGTTTTCCTCAATCCCAGCAGGAAGTTGATTCAGCCAGTTCCAGTTATTTGGTTTCAATCAGTGGCATATTTGTTCTAATATGACAGAATTACCAACATACCCATCAATCATGTTAAACATTCGTTTACTAACCATATCCCCCAGATGATTCATGCCAAGTTCATAGGAATGTAACCCCAGCGAATGTTCGAGGTTATGCAACATGATAAACTGCAGATTCCTTTCCCAAGTCATACGTCGACCACCTTCCTCTTTCTTAAAAAAAAAAAGAAAAATGCAGAAGCTCACATTGTTTATGAAGGGAAATTTATCTATTATTATTACCATTGCTATTTTATAAATTTATATGCAACTTTTTCATATAGATGTGCTGGAAGTGGCTCACATGACAGAAAAACAAAAATGCTGATTGATACATAATTCCAATAAGAACCAAATGCTACATCATTTCAAAACATAACACGGCAATCACACAAATCACTCAGTTTGATTATGTGAAGACGATAACATTTTAAGGTTGTCATAAGGCAAACTATCAATAATTAAAACATACCAAAATGTATTTATTATTTAAACTAACATAAGACTGTTTTCACCTTACAATTTAAAGTTTGGGTCAATATTGCCATATCTATACAAACAGAACCCAAACTCATCCCAATGCCTGCAATTAAGGTCACATCTACACTTAGTGCTGAATCAACAAACGTCAATCCACAGAAAGCACAAATTACCATTTGCTCTGATTCAGCATTAAAGATGGGGTTTTCCTGGGGAAAACAGTGGCAGGTGAGGGAAAATGCTCAGACACAGACGAGGAAATAGGAAAGTGTGGACCTGTGCCTAAAAAGCACAGGGCAAAAGGTAAGTATGGATGAGTCCTAAGTATCCCACTACATCAGAGTTGTTGATTAGTATCTGTACAAACAGAATCGGTCCTTTGGGCCTGTTGGTTTCTGCCCACAGCCAGCCCATAGTGGAGGATGTTGCAGAAGTTTATACTTATTATTGTGATATGTGCCGTTTATTGCCCTCTGCTTCAGTTTTCTAACTGATCAAACAACTGTTATATCTACTTAATGTCTGCTCGTGTTCTCTAGGACAGGAATGGGGAACTCAAGTGCCTGCCCCCCCCCCGATCTTAGCAGCTGAAGCTGGTGAGAACTGGGGTCTAGCAACATCTCAAGGGCCCCAAGTCTGCCTCCCCTACTCCATTATCAGACCGGGCTGCCTTTGCATTAGGACTATCTTGGCTCTCACTCCAGCTGCCTTGACTACTTGGCCTTGCTGCAGACCTGGCCTGATACCCCTGGAATTATTATTCTGTCTCAAGGCTTTCAAAGCCTTCTGTGTGGGCTCAGTCATTTGACCCAGACTTGGTTATGCTAAGCACATTTCCCTGTCTATGGGGATGGACAAGATGGTGCCCTCACTACACCCCATGTACAGAGGCCACCTGGACTTGTCTTTATCACACTGACAGCAGTAGTCTATCTTAGGTGGGTTGTGTGGCACACAGCTGTGTCCTCCCACCACCTTGCAGCAGCTTCTCACCATCACCACCTCTATGTCTGCTACCGGAGGTAACTGCCTCACTCTACCCAACTGTAGGGTCACAACTGCTGAAGCATCTTCCTCAGACTCAGTGGATAGCAGTTCTAAATTAGCCCTTGATGGCATCCATCTCTGTGTTGTATCCAGTGCTAGTCCTACTCAGACTCATTAATGGACACGACAAACTTAGGTTCATTGTTTTCAGTGGGTCTGCCCTGAGTAGAACTAGCATTGGAGACAACCCTCTGACACCTCTTGATTTCCTGCTACTTGCTTGCTCCTAGAACTGGTGGGGCTTACAACTACAGTGGTACCTCGGAAGTCGAACAGAATCCATTCCGGAAGTCTGTTAGACTTACAACATATTCGGGAACCAAGGCGCGGCTTCCGATTGGCTGCAGGAAGCTCCTGTAGCCAATCAGAAGCTGCAACGGACGTTCGGGTTCCAAAGAATGTTCACAAACGGGAGCAATCATTTCCGGGTTTGCAACATTCGGGAGCCAAAACGTTCTACTGGCAAGGCGTTCGGCTTCCAAGGTGTACTGGAATTTCTACACCCAAGCTCCAATGCCGACAGCTTGTGCCCATACCTCATTTTTGTATGTTTTGCCATACTTTTTCTTCCAAAGCTCCCAGTGCCTGTTGAGTGTGGGGTCCTTCTCCCAGTATGCAGACGAAGCAGCAGCAGCAAATGCCAGGAAAACACAGGCCCACAGTTCCATCCTGCTGAGGCAGACACAGAAAGCTGGTAAGTACGGGGTTGCTGGTGTCATAGCGATAAGACAGGTGGCTTCCAGGGTGAGGTGAACCCTGGGTAAGCACCTGGAACCCCTGGAATCTCTCACCACTTGGAGATTGAGATGCCATTCTTATGTTCTTAATCTGGTATTTCAGCACCTGGGAGAAACATAGCCTGCAGTCTTCATTGTAAGCTCAGTCTATATCCAGCCCTCGTGGCTATGTGTATATTTTAGGACCCACCCTATTCCTCAAATATTAATATGCTATAAATTGTTGTTTTTTAAATTACTGTGAGCAACCCTAGGACCTTAGGGCAAAGGGCAGGTACTAAATAAAATTAACAACAACCTCTAGCCTCCTTTTCCAACTTTCCTTTTGTTACCTACCTCACCTGAATAGTCTTCCCCTTTCCATAACATTTTGCCCAATAAAGAGTTCTGCAGTGCCTAAAAGCTGGCCACAGTTTATGGGTTGTTGTTTTTTTTTGTTGTTGATCCTAATAAAAGTTACCCCTATTTTACTTATTTAAAAGCATTTCAAAACCCCTGTGTGTGTGTGTGTGTGTGTGTGTGTGTGTGTGTGTGTATCTCAGCCTTTTGGAGGGTCCCCTCCCCTCTTATGGACCTACACCCTTTTCAAAAAGAAAAAATTAAGTTACTTCCTCAATTGCTCTGAAAGAGATCAGTAAAGGCGAGAAAAAATCTCTTTCTCCAAGTCTCTCCTTATAAATACCTACCTGAATGCCTTTCAGCAGGCTGAGGCTGGGTGTTCTCTCTTGACCTCTTCTTTAGAGTGTAAGAAACCTTCCTGTTCCAGGAGCCCCTTTCTTATGTTGTTTCTCTGGCTGAACCTTTCAACAACACTGCTCCTGCTTCACCCGCATGCTGTTGATAAAAAGGCTACTTTCGATTTCTTATGCTCAATGTCACATGAGCCTCCCCACCCCAGTAAAGGAAATGCCTTGCTTTCATTACAATGGTGAGCAATCTGAGCATGCAAGATGACTGTGAATAGATTTGTTACATCTTCAGGCTTGCTAGGAGATTATGAAACAAGGAAAGTTTAGCTTGGTTCCCCACTTCACAGGATGCCCTGCATTTGTTTTCTGCATCTGCATCTCTCTCTTCACAGATTGTGCTCACACAACCAGTAACTGGGCTGCTTTCCCCCACTGGATGTGTGTCTATATTATTAAGATTTAAACTAGTTGCGAAACACATTGAAGGATATATGATCTGGATCAAGCCAGATTAGAAATGGATGAATCTGTCAATTTCAGTTCCTCTCAGTGTCTCTCCTTTTTTCCTGTACTGAATTTAGTTTACAATTATTTGTGCATCAGTTGCAATGGGTTTTTTTTAAGTCTTCACTAATGTCTGTCAGCATTTTTCTTAATACATACATTTTTAAAATACAATTTTCCATAATACAATGCATTGTTGGTCATTTCCCACTAATATTTGAATTTGTGGGCAGATACTTTTCCCTAATGCCCACAGTTTTGATTGGTGAACTGCACTGCAAAATTTGGAGATGGGCAGATTTTGAAGGACAGGTACATCTCAGTTTGTGTACTAAGTTTGGGAAATGTGACCTAGGAAGTTCACTGATAAATGTGACCCAATCCAAATTCTTCCCCCATCCCTAATCCAAGTAAAGCAAGTAAAGTTACTAGTACTGTACAAGTAACCAGTAACAGATCTGTCCTCCCTGAGTCAATCTGTTAGGGGCAGAGGAAGCTGCCTTATACTGAATAAGACCCTTGGCACATCTAGCTCAGTGCTGTCAACACTGACTGGCAGCAGCTCCCCAGGGTTTCAGATGAGGTGTTTTCCCAGCCCTTTCTGGAGGCATCAAGGATCGAACCCGAAACCTTTGCTTGCAAACCACGCGCTCTTCCACTGAGCCATGATTCTTCCTTGGCCTTCCTTCTTCCAGTTTGATATTGGTGATGTAAACAGATGGCACAAATTTAGGATGCAGACGTCTCTCAGAAGTTGTGAGTCATGATGGCTATGTGAAGCCTCCAGGTCTAGAGGCAGCCTACTACTGAATGCCAGTTGCTGGGGAGAGACAGTGAGAAAAGGTTGTTGGCATCCAGCCACACTGGTAAGCTTTCTGGAGGCATCTGACCGGCCATTGTGAGAAGCAGGATTCTGAGTAACATATACCCACTTTGGCCTGATCCAGCCAGGCTTCCCAAGCCTATAATCACAGAATGGTAGAGTCGGAAGGTACCCCTAATGGTCATCTTGTCCAATCTCCTGCAGTGCAGGAATCACAGCTAAAGAAACCAATCAGGAGGTCAGGCAAGGAGTCAATTGACTTTGCTGGAATGTGGAGAAGCCTTTATAAAAGACTCTAAAGGACCCCTGACCTTAGGTCCAGTCGTGGCCGACTCTGGGGTTGCGGCGCTCATCTCGCTTTATTGGCCGAGGGAGCCGGTGTACAGCTTCCGGGTCATGTGGCCAGCAGGACTAAGCCACTTCTGGCGAACCAGAGCAGCGCATGGAAACGCCCTTTACCTTCCCGCCGGAGCGGTACCTATTTATCTACTTGCACTTGACGTGCTTTTGAACTACTAGGTTGGCAGGAGCAGGGACTGAGCAACCGGAGCTCACTCCGTTGCGGGGATTCGAACCGCCAACTTTCTGATCAGCAAGTCCTAGGCTCTGTGGTATAACCCACAGCGCCACCCGTGTCCCATAAAAGATCTCTAGCCCCTCTCAAAAACCTGAAGCAGGAAGGAGTCCCTAGAATTTGGTGGGCCATGAAAATATAAACTGGTTTAACTTTAGTGTGGCATGGAGGGAGCTGGCTCATGTCGAACCCAGAGACTGTAAGAATTTGGCTTTGCTGTACAAGAAGCAGCTGGGCTGAGGGAACAAGTGGTTTTTGACACTTGCCACAGCGAAAGGTCCTCTTTCGCCCACACGTATGCACTGGGGCCTGACTCTTGAGTTGAAAGCGGACCAAGTCACTGCACTCAACAAAATTCAGCTGGTGCCCTTCCTGTAATCACCAGAAAGGAGAAGCAAAACTTGACCCAGCTGCTGCCAGTTTTCTCTTCCTGAGCTCACTGATGCTTTCTGCACCCATGCAGACAGTTCAAAGTCCTTGTTTTAACTTGCAAAGGCCTGAACAATTCAGGTCCAGGAAACCTCAGGGACCGCCTGAACCCTTATATATCCCAGCTCAATCGCCGAGATCATTTGCAGGAGTGTTGTTGGTCATCCCCCAAGTTGGCAAGGCTCATTTGACATCAAGAAGAAACCAAAGTGTCTTCTGTGCCAACTTTTAAACACCTGCTGAAAACTTTTCTATTCTGCCAGGCCTATGCAGGAAATTAAGAATATGCCATTGCACAATGGTTAATTGATGCCTGTTTTTAACTCTCTTTTTTAAAAACAAAAAAACAAAATTATTTTATGGTTTTATGTTTCAATGCTGTGAACTGCTTTGGTTTCTTTTTAAATGGCATAGTGGTATAGAATTAAAAAATAATAATAGTAAACATTTCAAAAAGCCAGGCCAAGTTGGACCAAGTCTAGAAGTTTTGCTCCCTGCAGCGAAGGACAGGATGGCATGCTTGTTTCCCACTCATGTTCAGGACTGGTACTTGAATCTCACTTAGGAGCGCAGCCCTAAGGATTTGAATATGGAACCTTCTGCATGAAAAGCTGGTGTTCTATCACAGAGCTACAGCCCTTCCTTTAAAAACAACAACCTCACGGTTTTGAAGAAACGGCCAGTTTGAATAGGAACTGAGAAAGTTGCCTTATGCTGAGTCAGGCAGTTTGTCCCACAAGCTCAGCATTGTCTTCAGTGACTGGCAATAGCTTTCTGGGGTTTCAGGTGGGACATTTCCCTGGCCCCATCTAGAGATGCCAGGGATTGGACCTTCTGCATGCAAAGCAGAAGCTCTGCTACTGAGCTAATTGCTAGTAAATCCAGAACAAAAGAAAACTCTTTGACACAAGGTATTGCTAGTTTTGGGAAATCACCCCACCCCACCTTGGTTGGTGGCCACTGGTTCACATGGCTTTTTCAAAAATCCAAAAGGTTGAGCAAATTCATGGAAATCCATGGCCAATTGCCAAGACTGAAATCAAACCTCCAAGTCCAGATGCACTATATCCCTGAATACCAGGCAGATGGCAGGTGACAGCTGGTCCCTTTGTGCCCTGTTTTGGGGGCTTCCCAGGGGCACCTGGCTGACCTGAATTGGAAATAGGATGCTAGATGGACTGGACCCCAATTCCTCTTTGTCATTATGATCCCAGCTTGTAGCTGTAGCAGCGATCCAGTGGCAGCAACTGAGTCAACCTGAGACCACTCCCCCACTCCCTCCCCGAGAGACTGCTGCCCCCTTCAAGATTTCATTGAAGCACCACCTCTTCACCTCCAGGCCTCACACTCCTCTAGCCCTGCTGGCCCAAGCAGATAATGCACACAAAAAGCATTCATGGAGTATAAAAAGGACTTCGTTGAGACTTGCTTTTAGCAAGTTGCCTGCTCCTAGGGCTTTCTCTGAGTCCCTTAAAATTCTGTCCTTGACCACCTTTGTTCACTTGATTGCTGGACCTTGCTGGGCTGCTTCATACCCACAATATGACCTAGCACGCCTGCTGGATCTTGCACCCTCCTGACTGTGGGCTCCACCTCACCAGGACTGGTCATTCATGGAGGATGTGGCTTGGCTCACTTGCTTGAGTGATCTACTCTGTGTGTTCCTTCCTGCTTTCTCTGCTTGAGGATGTTCTGATGCCCTGATTTGCACGCACCAGGCATGTGGAACCTCAGGCTCCGATGCAGTGAGCAAATGCAGCCCTTCAGCCCTCTCTATCTGGCCCTCAAGACCAAGTCACACACCCCTCATCAGCCCCTGCTTTGCATCCTCCCCTTGTAGGTTGTTGCCCTGCAGGGATGTGTCCTTACACTCTGAAAACGCTTCTCACTTGCCTGGATAAGAGAGGAATACCCAAGTGTAGAGACCCTGGCTCTTTCGCGTTGGGAAAATTTTCATTCTGGGATCCAAGAATCAGCTCAATAAAAAGATCTGCATTAATCTATGCTGCATTTTGTATTGGCATTGAAGTTGGGGTAGAGAGAGAATGTGTTCCTAATATTAGCAAGTTTCCCATTTTTCTTGCAGAGGAAGAACCAAGAGACATTTTGTGTTTAAAAAAATGAAAATGAAAGAAAGCTTTTTAATATGCTGTCACAGACAACTGCCTATATCATTGCAGCAAAACAGCTTTCACGGAAGTCCCTTGTTAGTGCTCCTTAATGTCAGCTCAGGAAGCCAGCCATTTGCTGACACGAGGGCCACTTCTGGTGTGGCAGTGCATGCATGGACTGGTCACATCTTTGGGAAGCTGGCCAGGTTGGCAATCCCGCAGGCGTTGTCCATATTCCGGGCCATCAGGATGTAGCCCTTGTTGCCCCAATCGTCCCCCCAGCTATAGGGAGGAGAGGGAGAGAAAAAGAAAGAGAGAGAGAGAGAGAGAGAGAGAAAGAAAGAAAGAACGTGGATGAACATTCTCTGTCAGCCAACACATTAGAAAATTCAGCTAACCAGGCAGGTGAGATGTCACTTCTGTTTTGTTTCATCTGCTCTGGGTATCTATTCATTTCCTGCTTCTACTTAAAGCGGTGGTGACTGCTTTCAAAAGCCAAAATCGCCTGGGACCAGGAACGTCAGGAGTGTAGAGATGCAATTTTCATGTGCAGGAGTTGCCCATGAGTACGAAAGAAGCCGGGTGCTGGATCAGGCCTATCAGGGGCCCATCTAGTCCAGCAAGCTGTGTTCACAGCGACCAAAGGCCCCCAAGAACCTTGGAATCTAGACTGCCTGCCTCTGGACCTGGCAAGCTGGAACATGTCCAGAGGAGGGCTGATCCTCTGGAAACCAAGTCTTATGAGGAACGGCTGAGGGAGTTGGTTATGTTTAGCCTGGTTGAGAGGAGATGGGATAACCATCTTCAAATTTCTAAAGGGCTTCCACATCAGGAATAACTTTCTGACAGTAAGAACTGTTTGACAGCGGAACAGACTCCCATGAAAGGTGGTGGTGGACTCTCCTTCCTTGGAGGTTTTTAAAAAGAGGTTGGGAGGCCATCTGTCATGATGTATGAACTAGCTGTGATTCCTGCACTGCAAGGGGTTGGACTAAATGAACCTTGGGGCACCTTCCAACTCCAATTTTTTTATTCTATGATATCAAAAAAGCTGGATCAAGGCACTGGGAGCCCATCTAGTCCAGCAACCTGTTCTCACAGCGGCCACCCAGATTCCTGTTGGAAACCCACAAGCATCTGCCTCTGACTGTCAAAGAAACATAGGAATCTGCCTTATACTGAAGCTCTGTACACGCTGTATCTTTAAAGCACATTTGAAGCACATTCTTTCACCCAAAGAATTCTGGGTACTGTAGTTTACCCCTCTCAGAGTTACAATTCCCAGCAAGTCCTTAACAAACCACAAGTCTAAATATAGAAAGGGCAAGGGGATATTCAGGCCACTGGCTGATAGATGGTGGATGTTTGTCCTCCTTCCAGCCTCGCAGTTAAAGTCTCTTAGCCACCTATTAGAGCTCCCCAAACCCACCATTCTTGGACATACTTTTAGAAAACTTCAGATATGTACCTGTTTTTAACAATCCAGTGCTTGGTGCCTTTCTGAGTCCCATAGCCCACGGCCAGGACAGCATGGTTCATGTTGCTGGCATCACATTGCTCGTCGTAATACACACCTAAGGAAACCAGAAGGGGCAGGGTGTGACTCAGTTTAGCCTATCGCAAACTCTGTCTATGGTTCTCAAAACGGGATGGACAAATTAGTCGGTTTTAGTGCCTCCTTTTTCCAGTCTTAAATTCAGCTACTGCAGATCTTTCCTGCATAGTGTGTATGTGTTTTAAAATAAAAAAGTTCACCTTGCAGAAAAATGCCAAAATTGTACCGTGCATTTCTCCAGTGCAGTGTGGTGGTTGAACTGTTGGACTAGGACCTGGAAGAGACCAGGGTTCAAATCCTTCCACTTGGCCACATGGTGGTCCCTGGGTGTGACTTTGGGTTGGTCACTGCCTCTCAGCCTAACCTACCACACAGGGTTGTTGTTAAGCTTTGAGTGTCATACTAGGACAAGGAAGTCTAGGGTTAAGCATCCCCCTCAGCCACAAGGTTGTTGTGGGGGTAAAATGAGGAGAGGGAGAACTATGTAGATGCCGCCTTGAGCTCCTTATAAATGCAGTTAATTATTTAAAAAAAAGTGTGTAATATTTTGCCTTATACAGTTTGGCATGCCATTTCCCCAAATATTATGCCTTTCTCTATGTAACTGCCATGAATCTATGGACGTTTATGCTGACTTTCCCCCAATCTATGCATTCTTGTTTCCCATTTTGCTGCAGTAGTCCATCCTCTCTTACCTCGGCTGTAGAAGTGGAAGGAGGCCAGGCTGGCATCGATGGCCACAGCGATGGGGCCTATCCGGGCAACAGCTCTTTTCAGGGCCTTCTCGTTCCCCTCAGGGATCTCCCTGTAACCACGGCACTTGGCAGCTTTACCAGTTGGGTTATACATACAGTTTTCATCCTGCAAGGTGGATGAACAGGAGAGGGTGAATACAGAGCATGGCAGATTGTGCAGAGGAGCAGTAGAGTTTGGGTTTGGAGCTCAGGTTTCCCATTACCTGGCCGATATATGGGTAGGAATCGTCCGAATCAATGCCTCGGTTCTCCTTCACGTATTCAAAGGCATGGGTCATGTAGCCGCCCCCGCAGCCATCATTGTCGGTGACGCAGTCCACCAGGTTCTGTGGGCTGAGGTTAAGCAGCTTGCCAGTCTTCCTCTTGAGCTGCCCCTCCAAGGCCCCCACGGAGCTGAAAGCCCAGCAGGACCCACACTGGCCCTGCCAAGAAAGAAGGGGGAAGAAACTCAAAACGAGAAGCGGTTGTGGTCAAAACAGCCTTTCCCCAAAACGGCGTGCTATTTGGCCTTGCTTGTGCTCCAGGGTGAATAAGTCTTCTGCATCTCTGCATTGGGTATACAGTATGATTGGATTAGTCCATGGCTCCCAAAAACAGAATTAGCATTTATTATCATTACCACGGCTCTCAAAACACAATTCTTCTTAATTATCATTAGTATTGCTCCCCAAACAGAATTACTCTTTATTGTCATTACCATGGCTCCCAAAACACAATTCTTCTTTATTATCTTTATCATTTGGGAGTCATTATCATGGCTCCCCAAACAGGATAACGGCTATTATTATTTGTGCTTATTATTTGTGTCTTTCCTTCCGAAAGAGCCCGGCGTGGTTCTGAAGGAGCATAAAGACACAACCACCCACACACAACAGCTAAAAAATTCTCCTCTGTGAATTTGTCTAATCCTTTAAAGCCATTCAGGTTGGTGGCTCTCACTACCCCTTGTGGGAGCAAATTCCAGAGTTTGACTATGCTGTGCAGTGTGTGTGTGTGTGTGTGTGTGTGTGTGTGTGTGTGAAGAAGGCCCTCCTTTTGTCTAAAGTGGGATCCTTGGACCAAAGGGAAGGAGCAGAAAAGCATCACAAGCCATGCAGGGATGACTTAAGGCCCACCCAGCAAGAAGCTGTAAACAGAAAAAAGAGACGAGGATTTTCACCTGATTCTTGACGGGAGTAACATAGCCTTTCTTTCTGTAGTCCATTTCGTCAGGAACCCTCTTTTCCCAGTCTGGGATGTACAGGGTGTCGTTGGTTTGTTTGCGTGAGGAAGGGACTTTGAGCCCCGTCATCTTCTGAACAACTTCTTCACTGGTCTGGAGAAGGAAAAACAGCAAGCGAGTGAAAGGTGGATGGATGCATTTGTACTCTGTGAGTTGCATTCTTCATTTTTTCCAACTATATTCTGCTTAACTCTGTAGTCTTTAAGCGGTACGCAACAGGATTACCCCCAAATGCTGTTGTTGCCCAGACAGGCTGATAGCGCAACAAAGGGTGTGGGGACAAAATAACCCGAAACAAACACCAGAACATTAGTGGTATGAAAAGTTACAGGATTTCAGCAAGAAGTTACAGGGATACGCACTGATTGGAAATGAAGCAGTGTGACCGCCTCAAACGCTTGCAGGTGCAAATAGTATTGAAATTAGGATCACGTGTCACAGCCTGGATATTCATCATAAACATGAATCGTCATACGTGTGCTGTAAAAAGAACTTCTAGAAGTGTCCCAGGTTACTAGGTTTTTCCGAAACTGGAGGCCAGGGAGACATTTATAAAGAGGTGGTGGAAGGGTAACAGAAGTGAAGCTGGATTAGCAGTGGAGGCAGGTGGATGTAAAAATAAGTCAGCCTTTCGTAAGGGGTTGGTCAGCTAAAATATTGGCAGTTACCACCATCCCCCCACCCAAGTTAAAAGGTTACCAATCTTCACTTTTGGATTATTTCGCTGCAGAGATGTCCCCAGCAAATTTCTACCACTAGCATTACCTACCATATCTCCCAGGTGGTTCATAGCCAATTCAAAAGTGTGCCTTCCCAGAGAAAATTCCAAGTTATGGGTGTTGATGTATTTAAGGTTCTTCTCCCATACAAGCCTCCGGGAGACCTCATCCATCTGTAGGTTACAAAAAGACGAAAGGTTAGTTCAATATCTTAATGTACAGGATAACCCCTGGTGGCCCTTGGTCCAGAAGCGCCCCCCAGCCAGGTTTCACCTGGACCCCTCCTGACCACCTGCTGTTCTGCCGGGAGCAGAAACGGTTTCTATTGTGTGCAAAGGGCACAATTTCAGGTATTCCCTCTGCGTGAACAAATTGTTGCTAGCAGAAAGGTAGATCTTTGTTCCTCGCAATGCTGCACAAAAAGCAGCCCATCTTGCAACCACTAGAGTTGTTCCGCAAAGATTTGAGGAGGATTTCCAGAACCAGCTAGGGTCAATGCCCCTTCCTGCCTTGCTGCCCAGTCCCCCTACCTTGCCATTATATTCCTTCCTGTGGGTTTTCTTCCAGAGTTCCCACTGAGAGTCCAGCATTCCATCAGGAGAGCCATCAGTAGCCTTGGCTATTGGCAACAGGGCAGCTAGTATGAAGGTGGTCCACAACATCCTGGAATGGGAGAAAGGAGGGCAAGGATGAGGAAGGGAGGAAAGTATCAGGTCACATACACACCGTCCCTTTAAAGCACATGGCTTCCCCCAAATAATCCTGCGGACTGGAGCGTAGCCCTCACAGTGCTGCAATCCCCAGCACCTGGAACAAACATCTGTTCCCAGGATCCTTTGCAGGAAGCCACACGCTTTTAATGGATGCTGGATCTGATTTGGGAGTAAGGATGCACAGGATCAAACCCAGCCAGCCACCCACCCAGGAAGTTTAGAGTGGGACCTCTGGCCAGTCCTCATCTGCCAATCTTACTGACCTCACTGGGTCATTGTAAGGTATAGCACGAGGAGGGGTGTTGACTGGGTAAAACCACGTATGCTTGTCCTGAGCTCTTTGAAGGAAAGGCCAGCTCTTTAGATTGGTAAAGTTTGCTGAGTTCAAAAAGAAGTGAGCTGGTCTTGGTAAGTTTGGGGTCCCCCCTCATTCTGCCGGGTGGGGCGTTGGACTGCTGCCTCCCAAAACCTACCTGGACGGCACTTCTGCTGAAAACAAGTTATTTTTCTGTCTTCTACAGCCCCTTCCCCCCTCTCTCTCCCCAAAACCCGTCCTTTGAAAGGACTAGGAAGATAAAAGAGTCACGTGCAGCGCCACAGCTGGTTCCCATTTATACACTAAACAGCGCCATACGTCATCACTTTCAGCAAAACCAAGATCTGGTTACCTTTGTTCAGCTCCGTAGGGAGTAAAAAAAAATAAACCGAAAAACTGGGGCAAGCTAAATCTCAGTGGAATCCTGTAGGTTCAGGGCTTCAGACAGGAGCCTTTCACAGCCCTTCCTAGAGATAGGACTGGGCCTCTAAGGGGATCTTTCAGAGGATTTTTTGTTCCTCCCACCCCCCAAAATAAAGTAAGATTCTAGTCCTCTTGGTTCTGAAGAAAGGGCTGATTTAAAGAGGAACGTAAGAAGTAGCTGTCTTATCCTGAGTCGGGCCACTGGGCCTATCTAGCTCAGTGCTGTTGACGCTTGGCTGGCAGCAAATCTCCAGGTTGCCAGAGAGGGAGTCTCTCGGCAACATCTGCAGAGGACCAAAGGTCCCCCCATTACATGCCTGATTTAGATGACTGACAAACCACCGCAAGGCTGTAGCAGTGATGGCCAACATGTTGCCCTCCAGATGATGCAGGTCTAGATTACCATCGCTGACCATCGGCGACATTGGTTAGGGTTGATGGGAGGTTTGAGCCTTAAGGAAGGTTTGAGCCTTAATAAGGGATGAAGGGATCATAGATCATAGGATCATAGAGTTTTCCCCACCCACTTCCCACCCTAGAAGGGTCGTCTAGTTGATGGAGAAGACATCTTTGATTTGGCCCATGTTTCAATGCAAACCCACATAATTTGTGCTTCTCTCAAAACAACACGTAAACTGAAACACAGCCATCCTTCAAAATTCACCGCTCTCCAGATTTTGCAATGCATTTCTCTGATGCTCAGTCGGTTAGAGCATGGTGTGGATAATGCCCAGTTTGCAGGTTCAGTTTCCGTAAGGGACAGCTGCATATTCCTGCACTGCAGCAGGTTGGACTAGATAATCCTCACAGTCCTTTATGATTCTATGATATGCAACCCCAATCTCCCAAACGAGTATAAGAATTCATATGAATAAAAATGCAGTTTAGTGAAAACTGCAACCAAATGTATTATGTTAAATTCCCTGCAAACAATGTGTATATTGGGCAAAAATTGCATGCAAAAAGATGTTTATCAGTTGAAATACATGCTAAATGCATTTTTAAAAAATAAATAAATCATGAAATGATGCAGAGGACTGAAAAAAGCAGAAACCGAAATTGGTAGACCAGTCACCCCCTCTCTTCTACAGCTGTCTTACCTGAGTTAAAACTCAGCCACCGAAGTTCTCTTGCAAGGGCAGAAGTTGCTTTTTAAAATACCCAAAGATTGCAACTGAGTGGACAAATGCCCGCGGGCTGCTTGGCTTTATGCTGAGCCGGTTTTGAGGAAGTCTAGCCAGGCGGTGGAAAATCTGGGCTGTTTGTCTCAGGCAAAGTTTACTCAGGATTGCAGACTGACCCGTGGTAAGAGAACGAGGGGGGCTGGGAGTGGGGAGGCCTGGCTGCGGGAAGAGGATCAACTTCCTCACATGATCCTTTGGCAAAGATCACATCACTTTTCCAGCTGGCTCAGGCGGAACTTCAGCTCTGACAGGAAGTGGGTGGGAAAAACAGTTTCCAATCCAGTGCTACTCCTGCTCAGAGCAGAGGGATATGGATCTACTCTGAGTAGAGCTTAGTTAGCTGTAACCTAATAAAGAATAAGTAACAAATTTGCTAGGTACTTTCAAAACATTAAACTCGCTTCGCAAATAACACAAATCCCATTTTACAAAAGGAACAGTAGAAAGTCCTTCTTCATGCAGCACATAGTTAAACTGTGAAACTTAGGAGGCAATGACGGCCACCAACCTAGATTGCTTTTAAAGAAGATTAGACAAATTATTATTATTATATATTTATTATTGCTGTTTAATTAATTTGCATACCACCCTTCATCTGAAGATCGCAGGGCAGTTCAGAACAACAAAATACAAAATGAGAATACAAAATACATAATAAAACAAAAACAGACCGAGAACCCCCCCTCCCAGAAACACATTTTAAAAGCTATAGAATGTTTAATCAGCCAAATGCCTGGTTGAAGTGAAATGATTCTGCATGGTGCCTAAAGATATGTAATGAAGGGGAACCCCTGTAGAAAAGGCCTGTTCTTGTGTTTCCACCTTCCAGATCTCTCTTGGAGGAGGGCCTCTGATGATGATCACAGGGTCTGGGTAGGTTCATATGGGGAGAGGTGGTCCACTTAGAGTTATCGCGGTCCCAAGCCGTTTCAGACTTTATCGGTCAACACCAGCATTTTGAGTTGGGCCTGGAAACTAATTGGCTACCAGTGTAGTCAGGCTAGGATCGTTGTAATATGCTCAAACCATCTTGCTACGGTGAACAACCTGGCCACTGAATTCTGTACCAGCCGACGTTTCTGAACCGTCTTCAGAGGCAGCCCCACGTATAACACGTTTAGTAGGTTACTGGAGTAGATAGGGGCGCAACTGGGCCATCAACCCAAGCTGATGGAAGGAACTCGGTGTCACCGAGGCCACCTGAGTCTCAGGTGACAGCAATGGATCCAGAAGAACCCCCAAGCTGCATCCCTACTCCTTCAGAGGGAGTGTGACCCCATCAAGAGCGGGCCACCTCCCATCCATCCAGTCTAGGGAGCCACCCATCAAAAGTGCCTCTGTCTTATCTGGATTGAACTCCAGTTCGTTGGCTCTCATCCAGTCCAGCACTGAGGCAAGACACCGGTCCAGCACATCCACAGCCTCACCTGCAGATGTAAATGACAAGCAGAGCTGAGTGTCATCAGCATATCCAAAACTCTGGATAACCCCACTCAGTGGTTTCATGTAGGTGTTAAAACAGCATAGAAGATAAAATTAACGGAGGAGAAAACTTCTGATGGCTGCTAGTCATGATGGCTCTTCTTCTTCCATAGTTGGAGGCAGCAATACTTCTGAATACCAGTTGCTGGAAACCACAGGAGGGGAGAGGGCTCTTGTGCTCAGGTCCTGCTTGCAGGTTTCCAACAGGCTTCAGGTTGGCCGCTGTGAGAACAGGATGCTGAACTAGATGGGGCATTGGCCTGATCCAGCAGGCTAGTCTTATGTTCTTAATAAGATATAGCAAGGCATCAAAGCAACACCATTTCCGAGGATTGTGTTCATTTTTCATGGAATTGGGGAAAAAACTGTTTTGAGAACATACCATTTGGAAAAAATCTATACTCAGGCAGCTGGGGAGTGGTAGGTGGGAAGGGGGAAGAGGTAAAACATTTGTCTGGGCTTCTTTTGACCCAATGCAAATCTTTGATATGCTGTCTCTCAGAGCCAGTGTGGTGCCTTGGTTAGAGTGTTAGGCTGGGGGGACCTGAGAAATCCAGGGTTCAACTCCCCACTTGGCCACAGAGCTCTTACTGGGTGACCGTGGGCCAGTCTCACAGTCTAGCCTACTTCGCAGGGTTGTTGTGAGGATGAAATGGGGAGAGGGAGAAAGAACCACAGACCCTGCCTGCAGCTCCTTGGAGGAAAGACAGGATATAAACATAAGAATAAAGAAATGAATTAAGGTTTGCTTGCCCCAAAGCATCATGGCCTCGTTCGACACAACCCACACGCCTTTATTTGAGTTTCTGCCATTTAGCATAGCGGCATTGTGAGGATCTATCTTGCGTTTTCCTTCTCGAATATTTCTGCAAGCTGCCTTTGATTGTTCAGAGTGTTCAGAGCTGCAGAGATAAAAGAGTAGAATCTCAATCAAGGCTGTTTCTCCTGCTGGCTTTGAAAAGGAGATTTTGGGATTGATTTGGAGCTGGTTTTGTTATTTCCCAGCCCCATCCCTTCCAAATTCTGGGTTGGGCAGGCACAGGGCACCAAAACCTACAGCAGCAGGAATGCAATGAGCAGTTGACCTTGAGCTCACCTTGGTTTGCTAAAAATTGTCATAAGTCAATGCTTGTGCATGTGTGTATATGTATGAATAACAGGGAATTTCCAACTGGAGATTCGTAAGGCCCCACATGACACAGAGAAGGCAAGAGTCACATCTAGCAACACAAAATGTTCTGGCTCCCAAGCAAATGAAGTGGAAGCCAGGCTAATGAGAATTTGATTTCAGAATTCAGACTGCTTTTCTTCACAGTGGCTGCTTGGGGTTTATGTTGTGTTGGTGCCATGGATGCTTTGGGAGAGGGCAGCACACAATACACAGAAATTAGAAAGCAAACGAATGAATACCCCATAGGGGTGGAATCCTTGGGCTTGGGGGCTGCATGTGGTCTCAGGACTCTCCTGAGTGGTGGTGGTGTAGAAATATCTGAGTTTTGCATGATTTGAATATAGCCTTGCATGGTAAGAGTCAGATCCATGACTCCACCTACTTATGTTCTCAGCCCTTCCCACAATTGCATCTGGTCCTGCCCACCACTGCATGTGGCCCCTGAAAGGTTCCCTATTGTAATTTCTTGTAATTCATATTTGGTGTCAGCCACCCTGAGCCTGGCCCTGGCCGGGGAGGGCGGGGTATAAATAAAATTATTATTATTATTATTACTACTACTACTACTAATACTACTACTACTATGAGGGGATCTGGCCCCTGAAAAGAATGTCTCCTGCCCCTGAAATCAAGCTTAAGTATGCAAAACTGAATTACATCCTTTTTTAAAAAGTTTAGGTGGGAAGAAAGGAAAACTAGGAGGTGGGAGATCTTAAATGAAAAGATGTGACTTGAGTCACCAGCTTCACATCAGGAATGTGCTCTTTTTGCAGAAAACTACAATTCTGGCAGCACAGCAAACCAGAGAGGTTTTGATTTTCAAAGGAGAGCCTAACTGCAAACAGCTTACATCCAGCCTTCGCCAATGCGCTGCCCTCCAGATGTCTGAGGACTACAACTCCCATAACCCCTGGCCAATATGGCTGTAGAGCACAGCTGGGAGCACCAGGTTGGTTGGCCGAAATCTCTTTGGGGGACATGTTTCAGAAGCAGGACTCGATCCAGAAGCAGAAAATAACACCTGGGTGCATTTACAATGAAACCATGTGGAAAGTTAAGATGTCAGTCGCCCCCACCTGCAGGTGCAGGTGCAAAAGAGGCTCCCTTTCCCACGATGCATGACTCTTGCTAACATCTGGCAGCTGCCCATGGGTTGCTTGTTTTTGCAGATCAGGCCAGAGGCAGCAGTTGATTTTCAGAGCAGACAGAATTACACAAGGCATAATTATTAATTAACAGGGGGGATTTGACGTGCCAAGGTCCAGCAATGGTTGCTGCCTTGGATTAAGGCTTCCTAGCTGGCAGTGACCATATACAGCCACTTCCAGACAACATCTTTATCAAACATTTATCCTGATCTGTCTGCAGGGATGTCAGATGATGTTAACTATTTCAGGAGCCTTCGTTCTAATTTGTTTGTGAGGAGGTTAGATGACGTGTCAAACAGAGCACCAGTCCCACACTTCCTGGGGTGGATCTACACACAGGAAAAAACCGCTATAAATATGTCAGAAATTAAATCGTTATAACAAAAGGGGGGGAAAAACCTATGTAAATACTGCATAGAAAATTTGTTTGCTCTCTGGCATCATCTGGTGTTGCATGTTCATAACACATTCAAAGTGTTGCTTTTTGACTAATGTGGCTGAGTCCCTAGTATGTTCTGCCATTTCTTTCCTCTATCACAAGAAGTTTGATCTTCCAGGGAAGCAGGTTTTGTCATGCAAGACCTCCCAAACTGCTATGGCCTCTTTGAGGCTGCCGCTGTTGGCATGAGACGAATACTGTAGCCGTCTAGTCCAACCTCCTGTTCTCACTGTGGGCATCCAGGTGCCCCAGTGGGGATCCCAGAAGCAGGACCTGAGCACCAGCGCTGATGGGAACTGGAGTCTAACAACCTTCTCTTGACCCCATCGACATAAGAAGCATGACAGAAGAGAGAGCCTTTTCTGCAGCTGCTTCCATATTGTGGAATCCCCTCCCAAGAGAGGCCAGGCTGAGGCTGGCTCCCTCCTCGCTCGCTCTTTCCGCCAGCAAGCTGAGCGAAACCTTCCTGTTCAAACAGACCTTTGGAAACAGGGGACTCAGCTACATTGGCAAAGAAGAAACACTTTATATTCATTGCTTATGCATTCTAACACTGCGACGCCAGATGGCACTGTGGAGTTCCATTTTTGCCAACCCGATTTCTCATACAAAGTTTGCCACGCATTTAATTGAAACGCTTCTTTGATGTGTCTAGATTGAGCCTGAGGTGCAGGCGATGCTGATCACTGAGCTGCTGTCAGGTTAGGCTGTGCTTTAATATCTAGTTTTAAACGTGTTCTGATGCATTATAATCACTGCTTTTAACTAGATTGTTTTTATTGCTTTGTATTTTTGTCCTCAAATGTTGTAAGCTGCCTTGGATCCCAACCTGGGAATAATAATAATAATAATAATAATAATACAGTAATAATAATACAGTAATAATAATACTTATTACTTATACCCCACGCCTCTGACTGCTTTCACCCAGCTACTCTGGGTGGCTTCCAGCATGAAAGCTTCCTGATACAGGGCTGCCTTCAGATGTCTCTGGAAAGTCTGCAGTTGTCTATCCCCTTGACATCTGAAGGGAGGGTGTTCCACTGCGGAGGGTGCCACCACTGAGAAGGCCCTCTGCCTGGTTCCCTGTAACTTTGCTTCTCACAGTGAGGGAACTGCCAGATGGCCCTTGGAGCTGGACCTCAGTGTCTGGGCTGGATGATGGGGGTGAAGACGCTCCTTCAGGTATACTGGGCCGAGACTGTTTAGGGGTTTAAAGGTCAGCACCAACATTTTGAATTGTGCTCAGAAATGAACTGGGAGCCAATATACAAATGCATTAAACAATGACAAAATCACATTAGGAGTGTCACAGACTAGCCATCCTTTTGTTAAGTGAGACATGAAGAAGTTGTTGATTTGTCTTTTTCTGCTGCCCTGGAGCTGCTGCTAAGTCTGTTTCTTGCAGGGACCTGGTTTTAAGATCTTTCAGTCCTCTTTAAAATGCAAACCGCAGCCCAATACTCTTCTGATGTTGTGGAACTACAGCTCCCGTCAGCCCCAGCCAGTGGGAATCGTAGTTCCCAAAGATGTGCAAGGGTTGGCTGATGAGCACGTACAGAGCTACTCTTTCAGAGCTTAGTTAGTGCAAATGCAGGACCCATTTCCCCTTCCCTCTAGCATACTTCCCTCTGCAGGAAGATCATTCAACCCGGGCAGCTGCTCTGCTGGGCAAAAGCTCCACCTGTTGGTTCCACCACAACTATAAAAAGCACAGGAGCCCTTTCAGCTGAAGCAGGGGGTGGGAAGGAGGAAGTGGGAAACTTATGACTATATTGCTGCTGGTGGTGGGTTCCCTCCCCCCGAAAATAAATGGGAAATGGGTCATAGGAAGAACTGACTACTTTGCTGCAAGCCATGAAGTGGTTTTCTTTAGGCACAAAATCTGAGCTGCTTCTTCACACACACACATACCAGTTTGCTAAACTATCTCACATGTATCCCTCCTTTCCTCCAAATAGCTTGAGGGGGCGCTATATCCTCCCAGCAGCCCTGTGAGGTAGCTTAGGATGGGAGGCAGTAATGGATGGGCCAAAGTTGCCCCTGTGGGAGCTTAATGGCTGAATTTGGTGGTGGCAGTGGGGGAGAGATTTGGTCTATTGGTCCAAAATGCCACAGCCAGACTACTGGCTGGGATTCCGTTTAGATCCCACATAACCCGTCTTAAAAGCAGCTACATCGGTTGCCGGTTTGTTTCTGGGCCTCATTCAAGGTGCCATGATGGCAGGGGGTTGGACTAGATGACTCCTTTGGGTCTCTTGGAACTCTGTGTAAATAAAAACACAGCTGAATGTGAAAGTGAAGCAAGAGCACTCCCTGGTGGGACAGGCCAAAGTAAATCAATATATACCGTTCTGCACACCAGTAGATTGTGGGAAATGTATAAATTGTCCTCATTATTATTCTGGTCCCTGGGCCTCTTCAGAGCCACCCTGCAGCATCACAGAGGCAGAAACTTTAAAAGGGGTGAGAGAAGCAGAGCTTAACCTCTGATACAGGCTTTGCGGAGGCAGCTATTCAGAAGCCAGTGATGTAAAAAGAAAAAGGCAGAGAAGGTTAACTCCTGGCCAGAAGCATCAGTTGCAGGCATCTCAACTCTTCAACTGGCAGAAGCAGGAGGCTGAGAGATGGGGGGGGGGGAGGCGGGGGATGCTCTGGGGCAGTGTGGGGTAGTGGTTAAGACACTGAGCTAGGGACTGGGAGTAAAATTGACAGGCCTTTTGTTGTAGCTGCTCTGTCATCATGGCGTTGCATGTTTACCTGAGCTAGGTGAGTGTTAAGGCTGTAACCACGTCAGAGATCTGAGGGAGGGCACCAGCTGAGCGTGTGGAACAGTCCCAGATAGAATCACTGGCAGTTCCAGTTTTAGAAATAATCCCCCGAGAACCTGAGCCAGCCAGCCAAAGTAGGCATCCCTAAGTGAAATGGACCAATGTTCCTGCATTGCAGGGGGTGGGCTACATGGCCACAGGGTCCCTTCCAACTCCGTGTAAGGCAGCTGCTACGTGGTTTGTGTCCATGTAGAAGAAAGGTTGTGGCTGCCCTACACCCCATACATTTAAGGCTCCCCCCCAAAAAATCCTGGGAACTGTAGCTGCGTTTCCCAGCACCCCTAACAAACGAGTTCCCAGGATTCTTCGGAGGTTAAATGCAGCGTGGCCAAACCGATTTTTTTCTCTGTTGAGAGAGGGAAGTAATGGCTCTTATTAAAAAAGGATTAAATGAGTTTACATGGATCTCCTGATATCTATTTATGCACAACAGAGCCTCCAGATATAGAAGCAATATATCCTGGGAGTACCAGGAAACAGGGCAAGCTGCTCCTCGTTTCTGGCCGTTGTGGGGAAAGCACCCAGTGTAATGAACCATGGATTATTACGTAAACGAGCCATTGGCTCTGCAGAAGTGTCTCTGCCAGTTCACAGGTCTGCTAGAAAAAAAATAAACCTTTGTCCAGTCTCATTAAGAACCATGAGGACTGGGATCTTACTTTATTTTTTCTTGCAAGTAGCTCAGTGATAAGGGTGGTGGGGGTGGGCTGCAGCGCAGTGCACTGTGGGTAAACTGGCATTGGGGTGGGGAGGTGGGCAACGTTCAGGCTCTTGGGCAGGAGAGATGGATGCTGCCTTCTGTACCAAGGTTTCTTTCTTACTGCCAGCCTGTGCCCCATTGCATGCATGCTCAGGGTGCCTTGTGGGTCATGGAGCATCATGGGTACAGAGAAGGGTTGCAGCTCAGCAATAGAACACCTGCCTTGCATGCAGAAGGCCCCAAATTCAATCCCCTGTGGCATTTCTAGGAAAGCTGGGGGAGATCCTAATCCTCGAGGTGTCAGGTACGCACCACTTTTGAAGTACTGGTCAGCTGACACCCCCCACAACGCCCCACCTCAGGAAACAGACCCCAAAGCACAGCCTGATGAGATTCTGAATCCCAATGTCTATCCCACAGCACATGAGCCTGAGCTGGCACAGTGGTCCAAGTTAATCTGGCCCTGGGGAAACACCATACTCCTGTATTCTTAAAACCCACCAGCTGAAATTCAGGAAAAAAGAAACTCTTTTCTCATCAAAGCTGAGCACAACATCATGAATAAAACATATGGCATATCGTTTATTTTGCATAATTGCTCTGTTAAGCCAGGGCAAGGGACAAAAGGCCGACACGAAAAACAGTAAAATGCTTCTGAGATACGGGCCCACAGACATCATCAAGCTGGTCCTCTTCATCATGAGGGCCAGAAACTTGATTTTTTTTAAAGTACACAAAAAGGGGGGGAAAGAACTAGAAATTATCCAGATGCTGAATTCTGCAGTCATTACTAAAAAGTTATTGTTGCTTTTAAATCGCAAAGTGGTTGGTGCCATATTTTTGGGACGCCAGGAGATCAATCCCTGCACTTTGGCAAACAATGGCTGAGTTTTGCAAGATAGAAATGAGAATCGCCGTGGGTTTTTAAAAGAATTTGTCCTGATCTTTCATTTTTCCTTCTCAGAAAAGACAGCACTGCATTGTTACACTATTCAATATCGTACACATAACTTCTGGAACACGAGAGGAACAGTCTTCCCCTCTATCCAAAGCCTGGGGTGCACCCCACTTTCAACTGAGATTTATGAAAGAAGACAGTGGTAGATTCCAAGAATTCAGGCTTCATGACAAATGTAAGTATATTTCGATGACGATCACACATCTCCAGAACAAGGTTCCCATCGTCTCATCTCAATTCTTACTCCCCACCCCCTAGAACAGGTGAGCAGGATGATGCCTGGATTGGGGGGGGGGGGAGAGACAGGTATGTGTGTTCTTTACCCCCCACTGAAGAAGGGGGGGAGGGGAAGACATCACCAGGAACAACAGATGGACAGGAAACCTGCTCAGATTAAATCTGCTTGTTTCCAGAATTGTGTGAGCGCCGGGGGAAGATTGCAGCCCTGTCCCATTTCACATTAAGAGAGAGATGGACACAAAGGGGACCCACGTGAACCCCAAAATCCTCAACAATGCAACAACAACAAAAAGCTTTTGTTATACGGATGCTTTTTATGGCTTGGAAGTGTCCCCCGTCCTGAAGCGTTACAAGAAAAAAGGAAGCCAAGAGGGTTCCGCTAATGAGCGAGGCCCACTTTTAATTGCACAGGTTATGGGAGGAAACAGGGCCAGCTTCAATGGAGGATATCTTGAGTCTCATCATCCCAGAAGGCAAACACCACACTTGCTTGTCTGTGTTTCCAGAGAACAGAGGAACCTGAAGGCTTCCTTCAGGACAAGCCATGCCTACTTTTTCCTTGACTAGCCAGGTGCAGCCAGCTTCAATGTCCCCCAACTTCCTTGTTGTTCCCAGTGCCGGCTGGCATCCCAGTTCCCCTATACATTATGGGGAGAGCACAATGCTCTAAAGACATACACAGCATTCAAGCCCTGGTGGGGGGCTTGGCGGCTGCTGGGAAAGGGGGGCACTTGAGAAAGTTGCTAGCCCAGCAGGGTGAACTGTTGGGGTGGGGGCAGGCAGACCCCTCCATTTCATTAGCACTGCTCGAGGGAGATAACGTGCAAGACCTGAACACACGAGTGCGGACGCTAGTGAAACGAGTGTGCGGCAACGAGTTCCTCTATATGCCTCGGGTGTTCACAGGTGACGGAATTACACAGCGCTTTAAGCATCATTTCAGGGGGCAAATTCTGCCCCCATTCCCTGACATCGTATAAACAAGAATACAATTTTGATATATTTATATATATATATGTATATATGTATAAAAGGTTATGGCGTAGGGTGTTTCTTTTTTAAAAAACCAAACACCCATTGAGCTTTTAAAAATCCCTGATGATCGCACACTGAGCATCGTCCACTCATCGGGCTCCCCAAGTCCTCGCGACTGCTTTTGGACTCTGCACACGCGGCTTTCTCCAAAACACAACCGGTTTGCGGCAGGTCTTCCAGGAAGGAGGGAAACAGCGGCCTCGCCGGAGACTCCACCCAAGTTGGGAACGAGCCGGACTCCCTCTGCAACGCCTCGCCTGCAGCGCTTCTGCTTCCCAGAAGTAGGAAGACTTTGGCAGTCTTTGACAGAAGTTAGAAAGGGTGGGGGGAGTCACAAACGCTCCTCCCTCCCTGCGTCGCTACACGGGGGGCCAGGGGAAACTGCACCATCTGCACAGATCTTTTCCCATCCTTATTCCGAAAAGGGGGGGAACATGTTCAGCTCGGGAAACTCTTCGTTGTTGTAGCTGGCTCCTTGTTCCCCTAGCATGGACAACATGTCCTGTAAATGAAAGGGAATTCGAAAATGAGACTGAAATTATCGTTGCTTAGGTAACAGTGCACTGTATCTTCTAGGACGGGCAGAAAGTGGTTCCTGAATGCAGGAGAAGGGTTTCCAACTTGCAAACATTTAACAGCGCCCCCAAAAATGAACCCTCAAATGTGCTATGTAAAACCTTTATCTGTATTAACTCAGATCCCTTCTGGATCATACATTTAAAGCACCCTTATACCACTTTAGGGACGCGGGTGGCGCTGTGGGTTAAACCACAGAGCCTAGGACTTGCTGATCAGAAGGTTGGCGGTTCGAATCCCCGCAACGGGGTGAGCTCCCGTTGCTCAGTCCCTGCTCCTGCCCACCTAGCAGTTCGAAAGCACCTCAAAGTGCAAGTAGATAAATAGGTACCGCCCCGGCGGGAAAGTAAACGGCGTTTCCGTGCACTGCTCTGGTTCGCCAGAAGCAGCTTAGTCATGCTGGCCACATGACCGGGAAGCTGTATGCTGGCTCCCTTGGCCAGTAAAGCGAGATGAGCGCCGCAACCCCAGAGTCAGTCACGACTGGACCTAATGGTCAGGGGTCCCTTTACCTTTACCTTTACCTTTACCTTTATACTACTTTAATAGTTATGGCTTCCCAGAAAGAATCCTGGGGACTGTTGTTTGTTAAGGGTGCTGTGAGAGGATCTAGAGCTGCTGCCGGTCTGTGTAGAAAATACTGAGTTAGGTGGACCAACGGTCTCGCTCAGTATAGTGCGGCTTCTTGGGTTATCAGTGCTTTTAAATAAATCAAAGATGGGGAAATAGAGTCGGCTGCCGGAGGTTTAAATCCTGGTTTGGATCCCTAGCAAGAGGATCATTGGCGTCTTGGCCTCTGTTTATAAAACGGGGAGCAGGAAACGTTACTGGAATCGTGGCAGAGGGGAGGTTGACTGACCGGGAAGACTTCCGACTGGTTTGGTGGTGGCTGCTGGGCGTGCGACTCGCTTGGACTCTGTCCGTGGTGCTGACCCTGCCACTGCGACCACACAGCGACCCCCTCCGCTGCCCGGGGCTGGAACGGGGCTGGGGCCTGCCCGCTCTCTCCAGCAGCTTTGAAAGGAACAAAAATGTGGTTAGCGCTGAGTGTAGGAGACAAGACTGTTCTTTCCCCATGCCCTTGATAACACGCTTTGATCTAGATTGACTGGTTTGGCTTAGAAGGAGTTGGTGGGCAGAAACACACTGCTTTGGGCTGCAGAAAGAGGTCTAACAATCAGAAGTGGGGCAGAAGGTAGATCCCAGGTGGATTCACAGGAGATGCCCTCCCTTGTGAGGTGCGCCCGTCTCCCTTGTTATTGATATTCAGGAAGCATTTGAAAGTATTCCTGTTGGAAGACAGAAAAATACTGTTCCCAGCAACCATGAAATGATTGTGCGATTGATGACATGCTCTGAATAACTCTTGCAATGTTACAGAGACTTTGGACATATTGGAGAACTGAAATTTGGATGAACTCTAATATGCAGTTGATTAAGAAACTTAAAGCACCCACAGAGGGGAGGAAGGGAGTCCTAAGATTTGGGAGAATCTTGTTTTATTTTAAACTTTTCTTTTATTGAAAAATGTTAATCGTGATTTATTTTGTAAAACCAATAAAAATTATTTCAAAAAATTGATTATGCTTTTGTTTCCACGACAAACACATTTAAAAGGATGTAGAATATTAATCAGCCAAAGGCTTGGTTGAAGGGAAATGCTTTTGCCTGGCGCCTAAAGATATGCAAGGAAGGTGCCGGGTGGGCCTCCCTGGGGAGAGCATTCCACAAGCGGGGAGCCACTACAGAAAAGGCCCTGTTGTCATGTTGCCAGCCTCTGGACCTCTCTTAGAGGAGGCACATGAAAAAGGGACTCAGATGATGATCCCAGGGTCCATGTAGGTTCATATGGAGAGAGGCGGTCCTTGTGGGCTCTTGTTACGTTCAGGCATGGTCTCCCCAGCCCTAGCAGAAGGTGCCTGGATTTGAACCTGGGACTTTCTGCAAGCAAAGCAGATATTATTCTGCTGAGCTCCAGCCCTTCCCGCTATGCTCAACATACACGCCCATCATTTCACAGCGTTGCTTCTGCAGAACGAGGAACTGCACGGCGACAGAGTCCTGCCTCTTCAGCAGAAGGATCACCGCATGCAACTTCCAAACCCGGTAGGGAACACTCACCAAAGCTGGCGTTGCGGCTGGCAAGGCTTGGGTAGGCAGACCCGCCTGGCGAAGCTGTGGAGCCTTGTGTCGACATGGGGCTGAAGGAGGACGGGGTGCCTTGGAAGGTGCCCATGGCAAAGGAAGGCGGCCGAGTCTTAACAGCATGGGAAGCCGCCTGCTAGAAGAGCACGAAAAAGAAATTTAAACAGTGAGCAGATAAATAAAAAGCAACTGGTAGGTTACAGGAAGCTGGAGTGTATGTCCTTGCAGGAACAAAATGACCTTCCTTGGAGATTTTTAAGCAGAGGCTGGATGGCCGTCTGTTATGTACAATCTCGTTGAGATTCCTACATCGCAGGGGATTGGATTAGATAACCACCAGGGGTCCCTTCCAACTCTACAGTTCTATGATTCTATGAGGCAGAAGCTTCCTATACTCCTAAACCAGCCCAGTTCCAGCTCCTCCAGCAGACACGGCAGCTTGTGACTATTCAACACAAAACTCTGGCTAAGCCCAGTTTGTACTAGGGATGCCCATATATATGGTCTGTAGGAAAAAGACAAAAACTACCTGGGCAGTGAAAGACGTGCGTGTCGTCCCTGAAGCCCAAGTGGTCCCGGAGACCTGATCAGGATTGGAGTGGCGAGAGATCTGGGCCAGGATCTGCCCCGCCGAGGCTGAATGCGGTGCTGTGGGCAGCTGCTGCTGAATGACGTTCACGGGGGGCACCATCGTGCTGCTCCTACGGAGGCGAGGAAGAGGGCAGAGTTAAGGGAGGAAAGGCCAGTGTGGCTGAAGAGGCACGTAGAGAGCTGACATGCCATTCATTCTTTCATTTGTTTGCTCAGTTTGTCTCGCCTTTCTTCCGAGGAGCTCAAGGCGGCATACGTGGTCCCCCCGTCCCCTTTGATGTAGGTTAAGCTGGGAGACTGAGCTTGGTGGCTGAGTGAGGATTTGAACCCTCACTCACTCTAACCGCTGCACTGCAAAGGCTGGGCTAAACTGGAAAGGAACCTCAGCCAATTACAGGAGTCTTGAGACTATCCCTTGGACCTCACCTGAAGTTCTCGGTGGGACGCGGAGCTATGAAACTGCTTCCCTGGGAGAAGAGGGACTGGCTGGCGGGCAGAGAGCCAGAAGAGACGGCTTTCGTCTGGTCTGATTGAGAGAGAGAGAGAGAAGCATGGTTAGCCCTGACCTGGCCACCCAAGAATGGGATATTGGGCGGTATCCAACGAAGGCCTCTGATACTAATGGGCCTTATTCCGAGAGACTGGCTCTCTCCTTGCCCTTCCTGCTGGCAGAAGAAGATAAATTTATTCTGACAGGCTTTTGGGAATGACTGTTTTTAAGGAAAGGGCTTCTGACACTGCAGTGCTGCTTTTTTATTATCTATATTTCAATCTGACTTTATGCTACTTTCATTCCACTCTAGTTTAAACAAACTATTTAAAAATATGCTTTTAGCTTCTTGTACTTTCTCTGTGCCGCTTTAACTTGTGTAAGTTGCCCTGAGTCCCGGCCTGGGGAGAAGGCAGGATTTATAAATTAAACAGCTAAATAAGGAACAAATCCACCACCTTCGTTCATTTCAAGGGGTCCTGGTCTTAGCAGGACTAATGCTGGATCCAACTCATAGCAAAAAGGCTGCTTGGGCCCATCTCGCCCAGGACTGTCGACACTGACGGCAGTGCCTCTCCAAGGTTTCAGGTGAGGTCGGACGTCCCCAGCCCTACCTGAATATGCCCTTGGGGATTGAACTCGCGACCTTTGGCGTTCCCCAAGATTTCTCTCTTTTTTCTCCCAGGGGATGGACCGACATGGCTACCAATTACCGGCTCCGATTTCCCACCCCTGACTCCCACCCTCTCACCTGTGCTGATGCTGCTGTAAATTTCACTGAAGCGAGGATCTCGCTCCTGACTGAAGAGGGTCTCTGCTTTCTCCAGAGGTTTGCCATGGTCCGGGCCGGTGGTGGCCACCGGTTGAACGGCAGCCTGGAAGGAGATGAGCAAACACAGGGTTGCACAGTCAGCTCAATCCTACTCCTGAGTAGATCCTCTGAAATCAACGTGCCTAAGGTCAGTCAAACCCATTAACTGCAGAGTCTTGAGTATGATTAATGTTGGATACAATCTGCCAACATGTGTCAACATGTGCACACACAACTAAATAAGTGATAAGCCCAGGGATTTATTTCCATTTCCATCCCCCGCCCCGTCCCGAGAGTTCAGGACACCATACCCCATTCCTCCTCCCCTAATTTTATCCTCACAACTACCCCAAGAAGTGGGTAAGGCTGAGAGATGGCAACTGGGCCCCTGGACAACCCAATAAGCTTCACGGCTGAGCAAGGATTGGAATCTAGGTGTGTTCTAACATAAATCCTGCAACATGCCACTTAAATGAGAATGGACAGGGTGGGAGAATCCTGTTTGGATTGCCACTCCACAAAATCTATGTTTTCAGTTGTGTGCATGCAAAGGGGGCAGGCTGAAGGATGGCTGAAGAGGGGAGTTATGAAAAAAAAAGTCATTTCTTCCTCTCATGCCACTGCAGTCCTGTATTGAACGACTCCTCTAGTCGCCAATGGCGACTGGCAACTCCACAGAGGTGAGCCCCGTGAGTTCCTTCCAGTGGAGTGTGTGGTCTGCCAAAGGAGCGACACAGTAATGTGTGTCAGCGGGTGTGTTTGTGTGTGCCCTCCGCCACGCCTCAATTTGGGGCAGGGAGCTGGGACAAGTCCCCATGGAAACTCTTGAAAGCTTTGCCGATTTACCTGGGCGTGGTCGTAACTGGCTAAGCTCTCCCTGACGGGGACCACGTCGACATCTGTTGGCTGCGTCGCCTGCTGCCTGAAACGCAAGCCATTGTTAAGAGGTTAGGAGCCAGTCGTGGGTCAGAGGAAAGTGCCACAAAGCAGGGAGAGGAACTGAGAAGGGCTCACAAGGTGCTCCGACACCTATGTGCTCCGGGGGCCTTGGGATAGACCCCTCACAGAGCAAAGGGCCCCAGGGTGACTCCAGCCAGCCCCCCACTTACCTCGTCGCCAGCTGGGCAGGACTCATCTCCAAAGGCAGGCTGGCGTTCGGGCCCAGTTGGGGCCGCTGCATCTGACTGGCCAAGGCAGGCCGGGACTCCTGGCTGGCGTTCCTGGGGGATCATCAGGGAAGGGAAGGTCAGGGATCGGAGGGAGCCAATCGCAACCCTCAGAGCTTTCAGTGAGCCAGGGGATCTTTATGCCCCTCCCTCCTCCCAAGGCTGTTTTTGGCGCCTGCTAAAGTCTTTTTTGCTACCCCAGACACACAATTCTTTTTACACATATCTGTTGGTTTTCAATCTGCATTTTGATAAATTTCAGGCACGTTTGTTTTTAAAGCTTGATTGTAATCAGTTTAAAAACAAAACAAAACACCTTACACTGTTCTACATAAGCGACTCCATAATAAATGCAAAATCTGGCTTTGATTTCTCTGAACTCCCCGTCTGAAGCTGGTATATGGAAATGGGATGGATGAGTGTATGGGTGTGTGGGGTTCTCCCCACCCCCAAGTGAAGGGGCAGAGATAGATTGTGCATAAGCTTACTCAAGCCGACTGCCACAACACTCTCTCAGAGGCCACCCGCCCTTCCACACCACCACAAAATTATTTTTAAAATAGACTGAAAGATGGGCAGTGGGCAGAAAATTGAGAGCAGTCTCCAATGTTGGCGCTACTCAAACCAGAGCTACTGAAATCAATCAACATAACTTAGTTCCATTCATTTCAATGGGTCTACTCTCAGTAAAACTTAGCTGGAGATGATTCTTAGTCTTTAGCTCAACCTGCAAATGTGTCCCAGTTTCAGATTTACGGATGGTGAATGTATGGATTCACTCAAGGAAATGACACCAACATGACAATATGGGGCAGACCGAGAGGAGAGCTGGTGTCCTGATGGCTGAGGGGGGCGGCATTATGGGTCGCATCCCATGCCAGTCCTACTCAGCAGCAGACCCACTGAAACTAATGAACCTCCTGCTGTGGATGGGCCATTGGCCTGATCCAGCAGGCTTTTCTTATGTTCTCCAAGGTAGTCAGGTTCTGTAGGTCTGCTCCAATTAAGGTTAGCGTATTCCCTGACAACACAGCAGCCTGTCCAATCAAGAGCAAAAGAGGGGGATACTCAGAGCAGACAGGTGGTTTAGACCAAGGGAAGGGCAGAAAGTAGACTGAGATCTGTGGGGAGATCTCAGGGCAATTTTGCAGTAGATCAACAAGGGTTTCTGACCCCAGAGCAAGAAAAAGCAAGTTTTCCCACCTAGGTTAGGCAGCTAAAATGAAGAAATCTGAACTCATAGTTGGCAGATTTTTGTGTGTGTGCAAAAGAGCTGTGACCTCTAGCACTGGAAACAAATCCCTACACTCAGAAATGGGATTGGAGGCTCCTTGCTCCTAAATTCTAAGGGCGCCAGCTAACTAAGTTCCAGTCAGGGCAGACTTATGGAAATCTATGGACTTAAGTTAGCCTGTCCACTGATTTCAGTGAGCCCACTCTGCATATGACTAGCATCAGGTACCCAAAGGCCACATTCACACCATAAATTTAAAGCACAGTGATGCAACTTTAAAGAGCCATGGCTTACCCCCAAGGAATCCTGGGAGCTGTAGTTGATGCTGAGAGTGTTTAGGAAGAGTGCCGTGGCCCTTTCCCAGAGCTACAATTCCCAGAGAGGCTTATCCCTCTTTCCCATGAAACTCTGGGAATTGTAGTTCTGGGAAGGGAATAGAGGGGCCTCCTAACAACTCCCAGCACTCTTAACAAATGACATTCTCCCTAATTCTTTGAGGGAAGCTGTGAATTTTCAAAGTTGGATTTAAAATTGAATGTGCGCTGCCTAATTTTGCATCTGGCTGGTAGGTCTTGGGGTTCAACTGAACAACAACAACAAATAAGACAAAGGAGATTTGACAACCCAGAAGCAGAAACTTATTATAATGCATTTTGCTTAAAAAGAGGCTGGAATGAAGCTAAGGAGGAGTTTTTTGGGGTGGGAGACTGCAAAGCCCCCTCCGGCCTGCAAGCCTTTCGAGGACACAGCGAAAGAGCAGGCCCCGCTGCCAGTGGGGTCGGTGGAGGTGGCACAAGGAGTCCCCGCGTACGTACTTCACATTGGTGTTGGTACAGATGATGTACTCTATCTCATCTGAGTAGGGGTTCTGGAAGGTGAAGGAGCTAGTTCTCATCCAGAGCCATTCTTGGTTCTTGGACCGGAAACGGAACATGACGGACAGAACTTGGCCTTTTAACTTCACCACCTGGAAAAACGGGGGTGGAGTGGGGGTTTGTTTTGGTTTTACGCTGGCAACAGCAGCAGCCACAGCAGAGAGGTGGAAAGGAAGCCCCCCCCCCAAACAAGACATGCAGTTCCTGAAAAGACAGCGCTTATCCTAAGATCCAGAATCAGAAGAACCCCAAATAAAGCTCCGCCACTTTGGAGCTTCCCAATCTTAGCCCCCCACTTCAGCTTTCTAAAAAATGCCAGCAAAGGGGGCTAGGGCAAGAGATGAGATTGGGTTGGGGGCTGCAACTTGCCTGCCCTCTTTTAATGCCAGCACTGGCTACAATTCCTCCTTGCCTGGGATTTTGGAGGTTGCTTTCCCTGGGGCAGGGATTCCCCCTATGCCTCTCACTACCCCTGCTTTGCACCCCAAAGGTGGTTTTGCCTAGCTGGAGATGTTTCCTCGAACTCTGATCCTGCCTCTTACTCACCTGGACAGAAGACAGAGAGGCATCTCTCTCTGTGTGTAGGAACAAATTATTCTACAGAACTCAAATTTATGTTCTTGGCCCCACCCACTTTTGATTCTGGCCCCACCCACCAGTGGCATGTGGCCCCCGGAAGGTTGCCAAGAATGGAATGCGGGCCCTCGAGCTGGAAAAGTGGTTTCTGCAGTCCGCGCTGGGGCACCTGGCAGGTATTTATTTCCATTTTTCGCAGATGTTGATGGTTATGGGGTGGAATGCAGGATTGTGAAGGTCGTGAAAAGCCAGCTTCCCCTCCCTCCCAGGGCATTGGAAAGATGGCCTGAAGTTTGTGCTCCAGACCAGGGAATGGATTGGTCTATAAGGCAGGCGTGTGTGGAACCTCTGGATCTTGCTGAACTACGACTCCCACCAGCCCTGATGGCAAGCGTGGCCAACGGCCAGGGAGGAGATGGGAGTTGTAGTTCAGCAACCTCAGGAGGGCCCAAGGCTCCCCCTGCCTGCTCCGACGGCATTCAAATGCGTTTGCCAAGGGTTGTGTGCTGGGTTGTTGTGCAGATGCCAGGCTGAATCAGTCCTGGACTCGTGGCTGGTTTACCTGCTGGAAGCTGTCCCTCAAAAGCTGGTGGTCTTCCGGGTGGCAGAAGTCAACAATATCCTTTCCCAAGAGTTCCTAATTTTTTTTGTGGGGGGCGGGGAGAGAGAGAAAGAGTCAGAATGTCACTGCTGAAGGCAGATTACCTCTGAATAAAACCAGTTGCTGGGAATAGCAAGTAGGGAGAGCTGTTGCTGTTGCATGTGGGTCTCCTTGTGGGCTTCCCTATGGGGCATCTGGGTGGCCACTGTGAGAACACGATGCTAAGCTAGGAGCGCCCCCCTGTGGCCTGACCCAGCCGTCAAACACTTCTTAAGTTCTTATGAGTAATAGTGAGGCAGGGCTCTTGCATTCCCTCCCTACCTTCCTGGAGGCATCTGACTGGCTCCTGCAAAAACCAGGTGGTGTGCTATACTAAGGTGACCAGATTTTTTTCAATGAATCTGGGGCCACTTTTCAACTTCAGTAGGAATGATAGGATTTTGTCAGAGGACTAATTTGTAAATCCGGGGACTGTCTCCGGGAAACCTTATGCCATACACAGCTTTCATTGATTTGAAAGCTGCATTTGACTCAATTTCATGAGTAAGACTCTGGGATAAGCTGAACTCCTCAAATATAGACAAAAGACTGCTGTACTTGATTAAATGCTTATACAAAGTTACTGTGATGAAAGGCGTGCTGCTCTACAAATGGACAACTTACAAGTCACAAAGGGAGTTAAGGAAGGGTGTATTTTAGCCCCAGCACTGTTCAATTTATATATAAATGATATTGTCCAGGATGCTGGACTATGTGGGCTTTTGGCCTGGACCCAGGGAGCCAATGTGCACCCAGCTCTTGCTGGGAAGCCCCTCCTCCAGTTCCCCGCACCTGTGGCTGGTAGCCAACGGTGGCCACGCAGCGGTGGTCGACAAAGGTGAAGAGGCAGTCAGTGTTGTGCCGCGAGATGAACTCTGTGGGCTGGCACACGGTGTTTATGTCCACGCAGCTGGGCGAGCTCGTGACCTGCAAGGGAAGGGAGACGCCAAGAGGTTAGGGGCCGGTTACAGAGAGGGGGCTAGGCAGGAGGGATTGGGCTTCCCGCTTGGAGGAGAGACAGCCCTTTCCCCCGTAAGAAGGCGAGTTGGCAAGTAAGGGGAGGCAGGAAACTCTGCGGAAGGCCCCTGATTATTTCTCTTATTTCTCTTCTTCGGCAGCGGATTCTCCCTAAGAGCTGGGAGAGGCGAGGGACTGGGCCCTAATCTCTGCCATGTGCTCACCAAACTGGCCATCTCGCGGGGATTCTTTAGCCATGATTCCCGCATTGCAGAGGGTTGGACTAGATGGCCCTTGGGTTGCCCTTTCAACTCTCCTACGATTCTACGAAAGTGGCCTCAGGCAAGCTGCCAGCCCTGCCCTGGAGCAACATGGGACAGCAATTGTGGTCCGGCTTTTGAGGCTCTCAGATAAGGACACCTGCTGCAATAAGGTACAAAGAAGGCTCAGCAATCAATGGCAACCTGGTTCCCGCGTCCTTTTGGGGCTAGAAGGGAAAGGCTAACTCACCTGCAGCCTGCCGATGGCCACCAGGCAGAACTTGCTCCCCTGCCCAGCATCTGGGTCGTCATCTGGGAGGGAGACCCCTGTGGATGGCAAGAAGGAGGAGTTGAGCTCAGAGCCAGGACAGGCTTTTCTCAAAGGTGGGTTCTGGTCTTAGTGGGTTAAAAATATATATGTTATTGACCCCATGTGGCTGGTAGAGTGGGAGAAATTTGGTGGAGGTAGAGAGGGACCAGCATTGTGTGAAACACTTCTGAACCAAGGGGTAATTGGAAGCCGTTGAAAACGGGGGTCTCCGTGCGGAAACGCTCGCGGGGTAAAATTAGTGGGGATCTTGCTATGGGAAAGGAGGGAGAAAACAACTGACAGAGGGGAAGAGAAGGGATGCAGTAATTTTTTAAAAAAATTGCTAGTGAATTTAAAAAAAGAAAGATGAGGGTAAGAGGGAAGTGAAGGAACCTCAGAAAGGAAAACTGACAGTTATGTAGAAGAAAAAATGAAAACAAGGGAAAGAAAATCTGAGCAAGTTAGGATGCATGGCATTATTTATGCACAGATACAACCTGAGCATAGGATGGAGGGGCTCACAGCATTAAAACTCCAGCAGATATTGCCTCCTCATTAAGTTCCCAGCAAGATTATCAAATTGTAGCTTTGGCTCCAGAACAGAGCAGGACAATCCTGTGTGTATCCAGCTTCCAGCATCAGCCAACACATGCACACATTTTCTCTCTCTCTTTTTCACACAGAGCGCCCCCTGGCCTATCGTTCTCCAGCCTAGGATGACTTGGCATACAGACAGGTAAGGTGGGAAAAGACCCATCCATTGGTCTCTATGGCAACCAAACCAGCTCTTTAAGACATGTAAATGGCAGTACTTCAGCGGCCAGCTAAAGCTGGAATCTTGTGAAGAAACTTGTCTGGGCAGTTCAGTACCCTCTTCTATTAGACTCTAAACCCACTGGATACAAGATCACAGGCCTGGAAGGGACCCATGAACATCGTCCAGACTTCCCACCCCCCTGATAAAAACCCTGTAACACTTTATTTTTAGAACAGGACTTCAAAGTACCAGGAAATAAATGAATTAGCAGAAACATCAAAAAGGGGGTCTTCCAGAATGAGACATTCAGGTGAGGTTACCTGCCGGTGGCCAGGCTTTGATGTAGCCTGTGCAGTGGACCACGACAAAATGAGGCTCGCCATCCTTCACAGCACCCAACCCATTCCTGGAAGGAGGGAACAGAGAGAAATATGTTGCCAGGGTTGCATTTGCTGATCTTACTGGGGTGCAGGGGGGGGGGGATGAGAGTCCACCTGAACTCTCAGCAAAGCAACCTGCCAACGAAAACCTCAGCTCTAACCCCTGCATTGATTAAACAAATGTGAGAGGCAGCGGTGGTATAGTGGTTAGAGCATCAGACTATGACCTAGAAGATCAGAGTTTGAATACTCCGCTTTGTCACATGAAGCTAATATTGGGCTGCTTGCTACCCTCTATCAGTCAACCAAGCCCTGGCTCCCTGAACAACCAGTTTTACCGGGTCCTGTTTCTCATAAAGCTGAGGCGGTTCATGGAGACCGGATCCACCGTGGCATTGCCGCATCTGTGGAGCGAAGAACAGAAACAAACTCATGCTACTTCCATTTTCACCCAAAGACTCTGGTTCCTCCCGCCCCCTGCAAGACGTTGGTATCTTCACTTAGGGACCAAGCTGGCCCACAGCCCTTTGCCTGCTTCCTTGTGGCAGAACTACACAGATTTGCTTCCATGCCACCTGGCCAGGGAGCACTCCCAAAAGCCATGCTGTGGCTGCTTCTGGTCACGAAGCTAAGAGTCTACTGGATCAGGCCAGGGGCCCATCTAGTCCAGCGTCCTGTTCTCGCAGTGGCTGACCAGATGCCTCTAGGAACCCCACAAGCAGGAACTGAGGACAAGAGCCTCTCCCCTCCTGTGGTTGCCAGAAACTTTTATTCAAAAACAATGCAGTTGCCATCTATTTCTGGGGACTTTTAAGGCTGAAGGGGAGAAACCTGGAGCAGGAACCCCCAGCCCTGCCCTGCCCGGAACATATTTACCCCTGTATGTTTTTAAATTTGCTGTAAGTCACCTGGAGACTGCTATAGATCAGGCAACTGACGAACTGAATATTAATAATACTCTCTCCTTCCTCCTCACCCACACAGCAGCGACGAGTGTGTGAATTAACACTCGTTTCAAAATCTCCCCAATCCATTTATATTTTACAGCAGGAGGCTTTTAAAAAAATAATAACAATACTATTGATAATACAGATTTGGCAGTTCGCTGAACAAGTGGTTAGTGGGGCTGTCCTTCTGCGCAATAGATTTTCTACATAAACCGGGTCCCTATTGGAAGCTTTGCTTGGATTTTCTCAGGGCTGCATTTTTATTGAAAGGTTTGTTCCCTGACCTGGCTATGAACCAGCGGTGTAGAAGTAAATTCTTAATACACTACGTTGCTTGGCACATTTATTAACAGAAACATGGCCCTGAACAACGTCTCCTTTTCTGAAGGTTCAACAATGAGTTTATTACCGTATTTACTTGAATCTAATGCTCACCTTTTTTGGCCAAATTACGCTGCGAAAATTAAGGCGCGCATTAGATTCGATGGCACATTTACATTTGCCGGCAAATACTTTTTTGGGGTTTCACAGTTCTGAAAATTGAAGCGCACATTAGATTTGATGGCACATTAGACTCGAGTAAATACAGTAGCTACAATACACTTCCAAAGCACCATAGCGTACTGTTGCATCGTACCAAGGCCTCTTAGCCTGTCCCTCTCACTTTTTCCTAAACTAAAAAGCCATAGATTCTGCTAGAGGAGTTACTGCAGCCTCTGCAGCATTCTGGATCCTTTCATTCTTTGCCCTTCCCTAACCCCTTTTCCCAGCTCTATAATACCCATTAACATGGTCAGACAACCAGAACCATACTCAGTGCCAGCCTCAATCCTCTGCATAGGGGATGGGAATGTCCCCTTCCTGAACCCTGGAGAGCCTCTGCCTGTCAGTGTAGACAGCACTGGTCTAGATGGACCAAGGGTCTGACTCAGTATAAGATAGCTTCAAGTGATCCTGGGCTCATGTTTTGCAAAATCATGCTCTGGCACTGCATCCCAAGCAGGCCGTGACACTTCTCCTTGTTTGCGGTCCTTATTTACGCCCAGCTCACGCAGAAACGACATGTGGGTTTTGTACGCGGAACCGAGGAGCCCCGTCCTACCTCATCCGACAAATGAAAGACCGCCGGGATCCCATGCACATCCGCATGGATTGCTGCCCTTCCTTCTTGACGGTCCCCGTCTTCAGGTCCAGGATGCGACCTGGGAAAACAGGAAACCGTCATTGTCACAGTCAAAAATGCGAGGGCAGTTCTGCTCAGGAGAAACCTACCTTCCAAGGTTGTTGGGGTTTTTTTGCACTCCCCAGCAAAAGGAATGCACATGGCAGACAGTTAAGAATTGACTGTCAAAAGTGGACACTTGCAGTAGCTTCTATGGCTTCCAGTAACCATGCACAGGAATTCTCTGGTTTGCGCTCTATGGAGCAGTTGCAGCAACAGGGAATCACTTCCTCTCCAATTTATGTACCTGCTCCCGATGGGCTGTGCGCACACAGCCAGAGATTATGCCTGCGTGGAAACTTCCCCTGCTCCTCCCTTTTCAATTCCCTCCTGGTTCTGGGAGACAGTGGTTCAGGGGAGAATAGGGAAGCACTGGGCTCTTCACTTGCCTGACCTGCCTCCTCCTCCTCTTCTTCCGACCCATTCTGTGCTCCACCCTCCATCTCTGGAGATTCTCCGACTCTTGCCTCCTGGCTGACACAGGTCCCCCCAGATCATTGACTGCCTCTCCCAAGTTAGACTCCAGCCCTCTTCCCCCCAATGCACCCTCACCAGCACTCTGCCAGCCCCTGACAGCAGTATTCTGCAACGTAAAAACCTCAGAAGAGCCCTGCTGGATCAGGACCAAAGGGGGTGTGATGGCCTGTGACTCGGGCTTGGGCTCAGAACCAGAGGAGTCTCAGTCCGCACCGGATCCTTTGCCTCAGGCATCATCTGAACCAAGTCTGGGGCCTGATACTGAAGAGTCCGTGTCTGCACAGGTTCCCCTGCAACAAGCACCAGCTGGGCCGAGTCAGGGGCCTGAGCCTGCCCTGGCTCCAGATGCGGGGATGACCTCGTTGCCTCCAGCTGGGCCATCACTTACAGCTGCTCCACTACTGGTTGGGTCAGGAGAGGCTGAGGTAGCTTCTGGGTCTAGTAACCCACCGACGTCTCCCGAGCTGCAGAAACTGAGGTCTGAGAGAAGGAGAGACCTGAGTACTCACAGGAGGAGTGCTCGCCTCTGGGCAAAACCATGGAGGTGAGTTGCCGGGGGATCAGGACCGGTCGTTACCCTGACAGAGATAAAAGGCTGCTGGACCCCACCCCAGGTTGCGGGAGCAACATTGCTGTATGTTAGATTCTGCCTGAGATCCTGTGCCTGTCCTTGCCTTGTTTCCTGCCTCGTGTCCTGCCTTGGCCCTGTCGGACTGACTCCCAGCAGAACCTTTGGATTCTGGACTGGTCCTGGACTGTGTTTCAAGGGTTACCCCCGGGCCCAGCACAGGGGGCCCATCAAGTCCAGCATCCTGTTCTCACAGCGGTCAAATGACCCAAACCACCCAGGAATCTAGATAGATTGCCTCAGGACCTGGAGGTTCAATAGGAATATCTGAAGAGCTGGATCAGGCCAACAGCCCGTCCAGTCCAGCATCCTGTTCTCACAGTGGCGAACCAGGTGCCTGTGGGAAACTTGCAAGCGGGACTTGAGTTCAAGAGCAACTCTGCCCTCTTGTGGTTTCCAGCAAGGGGTATTGGGTTCTGCTTCCCCAAGGTTGGCAAGCATTGTTGCCATTCTGAGCGGAACGGGGGGCACTCCTGCGCTAAAAAACAGGGCGAAGAATAAATCCCGGGACATCCACGGTTATGAAATGTCAACAGGATTTCAGCAGGAAGTTACAGGACATGCGGTGACTGGGATGGTGGTGGCAGGACAGCCGAGCTCACCCGTGAGGGCGTTTTCCGACGTGGAGAGCTGTTCCCGCAGCTTGTCCACATCGTCGGGGTGCACCTGGTCGTAGAGGGTGCTGCCAAACCACTGGGACTGGGGCTGGTTCAGGACGGGCGTCACGGAGTCGGAGACGTAGACCACCCGGCCCGTCTCGCAGGACACAATGAAGAGGAACCCGTCGGCCGCCTCCAGAATCAAGTGTTTAAGCTCCTGCAGAGAGAGAGAGAGATGGCAGAGCATTAAGCTTAGTAGTGTTCACACTGACTGGCAGCAGGCATTCCCATCCCTACCTGGAGATGCCAGCAATTGCATCTGGGACTTTTGCATGCAAAGCCTGTGCTCTACCCCCGAGGCATGGCTCCCGAAAAATAAACTCAAGATTCTAGTCCTCATGACTCTGAATAGGAACACTGGGAGCTACTTTGCCCCCAAGGGGTCTCTGGGGATTGAGAGAGCGAGTCTCTCCCAGCCTTACGTGGAAAATCATTTATTACAATTGTACTCCGCCTTTCTTCCAAGGACCTCAAGGTGGCGAACAAAGTTTTCCTCTTCCTCCACTTTATCATCGCAACAACCCTGCGAGGGAGGTGAGGCCAAGAGAGGCAATGACTGGCCCAACCGAGGCCCCCCACAGTGAGCTTCCTGGCTGAGTGGGGATTCGAACCCTGCTCTCCCAGGTCCTGGTCCGACACCCTCACTGGCGTTTCTCAAACTTGGGTCCCCAACCGTTGTTGGATTACAGCTCCCATCATCCCTAGGTAGCAGGACCAGCGGTCCGGGATGCTTGACTCTCATGTGACCAAACATACACTGGGGGGAAATCCAATTCAATTCAAACCCAGAAATAGTGGGAGCGAGCCGGAAAGTCCTTGTGGCACACAAGGAGAGCCCGAAGAGGACATCAGGGAGGGCGGAGGAAGCCCCGAAGGCACCAGAGGCACAGCAGGGATTTGTTTAGGCTGCTCAGCCTCTCTGCCTAATAGCTGCTACAGCAGCAGCTGCTGCCACTTTTATTTACATGTGTTCCAGCCTCCTGGAGGCCCCAGAACTTCAGTTCTAGTTATGGATATTTTTGGATCCAGTATTTTTGCTCTGGGTTGGAGAAAGCACGGCACAGAGGGCGTTTAAAGGGAGTTTAGAGGGTGCTCCCTACTTATGCACACGGAGGCCCTGTACGTAACCCCTGCGTTAAGTGAGGATAGACAGACGCCTGTGTCAGAATTCTGTACGGCCGACCTACTCCTCCTCAGACGTTCCTCCGACGGTGATTAACAACCTAAGCCTTTAATGAGGCTTCAGGCACGTTCCCTCATTACGCAGAGTATCCAAGCAGCAGAAGGACGAGAAATATAAGCTACATTGCCAGGTTTTATTTCTAACTACGCAGACAGAAAAGAATATACATCCTCTCTCTGTGAGAGTCAGTGAACCAACTGAGACAAAGAAACAGGAAACCAGTAACAACAACATCCGTCTCCCGTGAGACTTCCAACAGTCTGGAATGTAAACAGAGTCTTGTGACTCCAAAAACTGCACAGTGGCATAAACAGAAATCTAACAGCCTGTACCTGGTCAGTGAGGAAGGAAGGCTTGTAGGTGCCGTCAGTGGAGGTGTTCCCGGTGCCCCGCAGGGACTTCATGTGCGAGACAGCCATGCGCAGGATGGTGAGCTTGTCCGGCTTGCGGGCCAGGGCGCTGCAGGTGGGCACCATGTCCGACAGCTCCGTGATGTAGGCCGTCATCTTGTTCCTCCGGCGGCGCTCGATCTCGCTGTGGTTCTCCCTGCAGGTTGGCGGGAGGGTGAAAGGAGGCAGGCCGGTTAGTTCACAAGGCTCCAGTGGCCAACCCTGCGCACGGTCGCACGAGAGGAGAAGGAGGAGGAGGAAAGGAATGGATGCGGGGCCAGGAATCGTGGTTAGAGGCTGCAAAACTCTCATGCTGGACATGCAACAGGAAAGGTGCAAGAGAAACTTCCGGCCGCTTCAAAACAGGAACAACCATAGAAGCAGCTCGACTGCACTTGGAGCCAAAAGGACCATCGGGCGCTGGGTTCTGCTTCCGGCAACTGGCAGCCAGTTAGGTGCCTTTGGATGCTCACAGGGCACAGCAGTTGAGAGCATAAAAAGAGCCCTGTAGCCAGATCAGGCCACTGGGGGCCCATGTGGTCTGGCACCCTGCTCTCACGGTGGCCAAAAGCCCCTAAGCATTGAGACAGGCTGCCTCTGGATCTCAGTAGCTGAGAAACAAGCTGAGCTTTGGAGAAGCAAACCGTGGTTTGTTGGGGCAATGCATAGTCAACCTGTGATTAAGCAAACCACAGTTATTGTTGCGTGCAAACCAGGCCCTCAGGCGTGGCAAGGATGTAACAGGCCACCTTAAAGGAAACGTTCGCAGGTCGGACTGTGAAAGCCACCCTCCCTTCCAACACTCCTCCCCTCCAAAAAAAAGATTACACTGGGCTTCCTACAAGGAAAAAAGAAACCGTGTTAGAGGCAACGGAATGAGTCTGATGTGTGGCAAGCGTGGAATGGGAGATGGAACTGGATGGATGGTGGAGTGAAGACGGAACAAGTATTTTTTTTCTTTAATGTAAAAAAGTAGACTTGGAATTGTCCATCTTGACAACTAATTTTTGGGAACCTTTGGCTGGGATCTCGTGCTTCCCAGGCCAAACACACAAAGCTACTGAGTGAAGCAAAAAAAGGAAGCAACTTTTCCACAGAGGGGACTTACAGGCTTCTCTGCAGAACTCCTCGCCAGTGCTACCCCCTACATCCCTTCTCTTCACAAGAAGTTGGGGGGCTTGGCACTAGTGCGACTCGCAGAGTAACCATGGGAGATCTTGGCTTAGGCTGAATTGGACGCCCACAAAAAACTGAGAATCTTGACACCTGACAAGAAATCCTTCAGATCCTCAAGAGCCTTCTCCTCCCTCCAAACCAAGTGCGGTGAAACCTTTGGCCCTCCAGCTGTTTATTTATTGCTGATTGATTGATTGCACTTAGATCCCACCTCCTTTCCCCCGAGGAGCTCACAGTACATGGCTCTCTCCCCCCCCCCCCACTTTATCCTCACAACAACACTGTGAGGTAGGCGAGGCTGAGAGAGGCAGCGATTGGCCTACGGTTACTTCGTGGCTAAGTGGGGATTCAAACCCTGGTCTCTACAAGGTCCTAGTCCAACACAGACAACTGCACCGCAATGGTTCCCAGTCTGTTGCTGAACTACAGCTCCCATCAGCAAGCACGGCCAATGGCCAGGCATGATGATGATGATGATGGGAGTTGTAGTCCAGCATAATCCAGAGGGCCAGAGATTCCCCCACACCTGATGTAAGGGGGAGGGAGACGGCTGCAGCCTCAGGAGGCTTCTTCAGCCCAGGGAATGGGGTGGCTCTCCAAGGTAACTGTTGAACTACAACTCCCAGCAATGTCATCATCAATGCTGACCGCTGGGCCAGCCTGGCAGGGGCTGATGCGCGTTGGTGGTTTAAGAACACCTGGAGGACACAGGTGCTTTTCTCTAGACCTTCTTTATTGTCCTGAAATGCTGTAAAACACACACACACATGCTACAGAAAAACCACCTTGCAGAAACTGTTGCTGTTCTCTCTCTACCTGCCTTGGGTTCTATATACTCCCAATATTCCAACTCGCTTTCTGCTACAGTTTGGACATGACAAATCTTTAGCTCTCAGTTATGTTCAGGATTATCATCCTACTTGGACCCAGCCTCTGTGCTTGCTATCTGCTGGATCTATTGTGGATTGTGGCTTTTCCCTCTGAACCAGCCCAGAGGGAAATTTCACCTTGCCAGCTCCATCCCTATGACTCTACCCCACAGCAAAACCATCTGAAAGCCTTCCCCCAACTCCTGAAGAAAAACTTCAACACAATGCATCGGGTGGGACTTTGCTCTTCTAGGTTGCGAGCAGTTTGGAAGTAAAAGAAAAAAAGAGTCCAGCCGTAGATTCTTGCAAAAGTGGAGGCCTGTCTTGTCCAGCATCCTATCTGCACAGCCGCCAAATGCCCCCAGGAAGCGAGATAACTGCCTCTGGACCTGGAGGTTCCAGAAGAGCCTGGCTGCTGGATCAGACCAAGGGGGTCCCACCTAGCCCAGCGTCCGATTCTCACAGCGGCCAACCAGAGACGCCCCAACAGAAACCCCACAAGTTCTACTGAAAGGGCACGGTACCAATAAATAAATTTAAAGGTTTCCACATAGATGCAGGGAGAGAGTCTCAACACGCTCAGCAGGCTCAGGTGCCACCTCAAGCACCGAAGTCAAGATTAAGCTGCAAAAATTAAAAAGGATTCTAAAAGTGCTTGCCGCTGCTACCTGTGGCGCTGTTGTTAATGTAGGTTAAATGTCTCTCACCCACCCACCCCAAGCACTGCAATCAAGGGGCTGGCGGCTTTGGACTGGCGATAAGAGGAGCCTGAGAGGAGATATGCTAGGCATCTTCAAATATCTCAAGGGCTGTCACATGGAAGAAGGAACAAGCTTGTTTTCTCCTGCTCTGGGGGGCAATGGCTTCAGGTTACAAAGAAAGGAGAGTCCGACGAAACATCAGGAAGAACTTTCTGACAGTAAGAGCTGTTCGACAGTGGAACAGACTCCCACTAGACGTGGTGGGCTCTCCTTCCTTGGAGGTGTTGAAGCAGAGGTTGGGTGGCCATCTGTCATGGATGCTTTAGCTGAGATTCCTGCATTGCAGCGGGTTGGACTGGATGACCCTCGGGGTCCCTTCCAACTCAATTCTATAACTGCCTCCCAGTTTTAATAGAGGACCACCTCAGCTAAGGAGTGGCAGCCAAGGTCCTTTTGGTTGCCCCATTAAAAAACCAGCCTGCCATCAAGTCCCCCTGTTGATCGGGCAGCCAGATGAGGCATAAGCGATGCCAGCTGCCGACCCCCTCACAAAGGCCGGCTTCGTCATAAGCATTATACAGAGTCAGCCCACTGGTCCATCCAGCTCAGTATCGTCAGCACTGACTGGCAGCAGCATCTCAAGATTTCAGACTTAAGAGGCCATTCCTGGTCCTACCTGGAGATACCGGGGATCTTCTGCATGCAAAGCAGGTAATCTGAAACTCAGCTATAGCCCTTACCCTAAAATAAAGTAAGAATCCAGTCCTCCTGGCTCTGAACGAAGGGTTTCTACCAAGCCAGACCCTTGCTCTGCCTTGTCTACACTGACCTGCTGAAGTTCTCCAGGGTTTCAGGCATGAAACATTCGCAGCTCCACCTGGAACTGGGAAATTAACCCGGGTTCATATGAATGCTGCTGCTGAGCCCCTTGCCCTTATTTTGCAACCCACCCTGCTTCTGAAAGAGCCAACATGCCGCTCATCAAACCAAACCAGGAAAGGTGCTGATTTTTCAGGGAAGTCTCGTGTTTGGGTTCAAGACCTTGATTTAAGGAAGGAAGCGGGTGAGGGCAGGGAGACTATTAAGAGGAGGCGGACGGGGAGGGGTGTCACAGAGGAGGAAAAGAGGAGGAGGAGAAGGAGCTCTGCTTTGCCATGCTTAAATAAAAAACACAACCAAATCTCCATTCTCCTACCTGGCCAGTCTTTCCTTATCCGCTGAGCTCTGCTCATCATCAGACCTAGAAATAAAAGGGGTGAGCTAAGCTAAAACTGGGGAGGAAAAAAATGTATTTTAAAGTAACAGGGAATAAAAGAAAGGAGGGGGGGAATGTAACAGGAGACCCAATTCATCTGCAATAAGAAGTGGAAGGTGGGTGGGGGGTGTCATGACTTTGCTGGCATTCTGGAACCAGCTGCAGGCCGGGTGCTGTATGCCCTGCATGAGAGGAAAAGGTCTCCGCCCAGAGGGGCTTACAAACCGTGTTAGAGACACAGATGAGGGTGGAGAGAGAAAAAACAAGAGGTGAGAGAAGAGGAGAAAGTCTGGCCAGAGTATAGTGTGGAGCAAGTGAAGGACGAGTCAGGTGGCACAGCAGGACCCCACAAAGGACATTATGTATGTATATATTTATTTTTATTTCACTATATAGAGAGAGAGCATTATTGTAAAACAAACAGTACCAAACCTCAACCTCAAAGCATGCTACAAAAAGAATAAAACAATGAAAGCATCAGGAAAAAAATAACTGTATATATTTAGCGCTAAGCTAAAACCCGGAGTAAAACACACAGAAGTCTATGTACTTGGAGAGGCTTTGCCTAAACAAAAATGTTTCTACCAGGCATCAAGAACAGTACAGTAAAGGCACCAGCCTGATGCGTCAATAGGCAGGGAGTTCCAAAGTGTGGGGGCTGCCATACCAAGAGTGGAGCAAATATTTACGTGGCACCTGGAACAGTGCCAGTTCCACAGGCTGGAGCAGCTCACTAGAATATAAGCCCCAGGACTTGGTTCTAATACTAGGGGAGCTGTAAGTCCCTTGCAACATGCCAAGGCATGAGAAGCAGAGGGCCTCTGAGAGCGTGCAGAGCGCCTTGCTGCTGACCAAGACACAGCCATGTGGGTTGAGAAGTGCAAAGGCAAGCTTTCATGAACGCCATTCCCAAATCCCAAAAAGGAAAGGTGGGATACTTATATGATGAATAATAATAATATTACGGAATGGGAAGTTCTCAGTGGGGAAACTGATTGGCTATTAGTTACGGTTTTGCAGCACTGCATGAAGACTTAAAAAGGAAAAAAAATCCTGAGGCTTTTAATTCTTAACCTGTGGTGGAACTGGTTCAACCGCTGCCTCCTGTTAGTTTTTAAAATGACTGTCTCTTTCCAAAGGAGTCCTGAAGCAACTTGCAAATGTCACAAAATACAAAATATAGTCGGACAATAAAGGACGTGTTAAAAACAAGTAGCCTAAAAGTGTTCATCCAAGGAAGGTCACCGAGCCACATGAAATATCCACGCTGCCAAAGGAATGCCAGACCCCTTAGCGCTGTCCAAATTGCCTGGGAGAATATTGGAAAGCAAACCACGGGGAAGGCCAGGAATGTTCCTCACACTGGTCTGTCTAGTTCAGTACTGTTCACACTGACTGGCAGTGGCTTTCCAGGGTTTTAGGCAGCGAATCTTTCCAAGATGCCCCCAGTGGGGACTGAACCTGGGACCTTCTGAATGCAAAGCAGGTGCTCTACTACTGAGCTTCCATAAGCATAAGCTAAGATTCTAGTCCTCGTGGTTTGGAAGAAAGGAGCAGCCAAAGACAGGAACATAGGAAGCTGCCTTATACCGGGTCAGGCCACTTAACTCAGCACTGTCCACCCTGACTCTCCGGGTCTCAGACCAGGATATTTCCCTCTCCCTACCTTGGGAGATGCTGGGGCCTTCTGCAGGCAAAGCAGGTGTTCTGTCACTGAAGCTGCAGACCTTCCCCAAATAATTATCCAATTAAAACAGCCGTAGTAGCATCCAGGCTGCCTTTTAAGCCCTGCCACTTCCCACTTTCAAATCTTAAAAAAAAAATGGGTTTGAAGCCAGATTTGGTGGGGGAAGGAAACCCGGGTTGCAGCTTTAAAAGAAACGCCCCACCCCTGCCACCCCCGAACGACTGATGCAAATCCAGCAGAGCGGTTTTTGCAAGTCAGAAGGAGGAGGAAACAGAGAAATCTCCACCCCTTCTCAAAATCTAAGCAATTCTCCAGAACTGAGAACTGAGAAGCAGAAATCTTGTGAGTAACTTCTTTTGCTTCCCACTGCATCTCAGCTGGTAATCAACTTGCAACGAAGAATCTGAACCCAAGCCTGTATTTTTCCTCCTCCCTCCCACTCAGTTTTCCTTTTGTGTCTTTTTAAAAAAAGGATTGTTAAGTCTTTTTTTAAAAAGTTATACTTTTTACATTACAAAATCAAAAATATATAACAGAAACGATAAAGAGAGATGAAAATGAAGAGGTGTTAAAAAGCGATGTGTAAGCCACTCTGGGAGCAGGATAAAAAAAAAAAATTAACAAAATGAATAAGAAGAACATAGGGAGATCAGAAGAGCCTGGCTGCTGGATCAGGCCCAGTGATCCATTTGGTCGAGCATCCTGGCCAACCAGATGCCCAAGTGGGAAGGCCGCCAGCAGGACTTGGGCACCAGAGCAGCTCCCCACCGGCCCCCGCGGTTTCCTGCAACGGTTATCCAGATGCATGGCTGGCTCCCAGTGTGGAGGCAGAGAATAGCCATTGTGGCTAGGAGCCATCGATAGCACTCTCCTCCTCCGTGAATTTGTCTAATCCTCTTTTGAAGGCATCCAAGTTGGCGGCCCTCAACTGTAGGAGCAAGGGCCATAGTTGAGCCGTGTGAAGAAGCACTTCAAAAGCAAAAGTTTTCTTTTACAGTCCTTTCAGTTCATTCATCCGAACCTCCTCCCCATCGGAAAAGACCGTCTCCGTACTAAGCAAGGTAGCTAAGTCATGGGTAGGCAAACTAAGGCCCAGGGGCCGGATCCAACCCAGTCGCCTTCTCAATCCTGCCCAGGAATCAGGGTGTTTTTACATGAGTAGAATGTGTCCTTTTATTTAAAATGCATCTCTGGGTTATTTGTGGCGCATAGGAATTCGTTCATATATGTTTTCAAAATATAGCCTGGCCTCACACAAGGTCTGAGGGACAGTGGACTGGCCCCCTGCTGAAAAAGTTTGCTGACCCCTGAGCTAAGTCCTGGTTACCACGGGCGTTGAAATCCCCCATGAATTGCAACCTTGCACGAGGGCACCCGTTTTGAATACAGGGGTAAATAACCCTCTGAGTGATCCCAACATGATGGATGGTGCAACTGGGGGACGGGCCTAACTCGTAGGGTGGAAGATACACCTTAATAAGTAACAAGGATGATATGGTACAATGGCATCTTACGTGGGGATTCGGTTCCAAGTGTTCCGTGCATGACACGTGCGTACATGGTAACATGTATATAGTGGTGCCCCGCAAGACGAATGCCTCGCAAGACGGAAAACTCGCTAGACGAAAGGGTTTTCCGTTGTTTGAGCTGCTTCGCAAGACGAATTTCCCTATGGGCTTGCTTCGCAAGACGAAAACATCTTGCAAGTTTGTTTCCTTTTTCTTAACACCGTTAATACAGTTGCGACTTGACTTCGAGGAGCAACTCATAGAACGCAGTGTACATAGTAGCCTTTTTTGAGGTTTTTAAAGACTTTGGTGATTTTTGAAGCTTTTCCAAAACTTCTTTTGCAGCCATTTGGTATGTTAAGCTTTTAAAACTTTTTTTGGGGGGGTTGGATTTTGGGTTGGGGTGTTTGGAATTCAAGGACTTGGTGTTGGGGAGGGGTTTGCAAGAATCTGGAAGCTTGTGTGTTTTTTTCTGCATTTTTATGATTTTCTGTGACCATTGGGCCACTCTGCTGTTTTTTTAAAAAAATTCTGGATTTGAATTTCTGTGTGCTGGGTGGCTGGGGGAACAGTTGGGGAGGGGTTTGCAAGAATCTGGAAGCTTGTGTGTTGTTTTCTGCATTTTTATGATTTTCTGTGACCATTGGGCCACTCTGCTGTTTTTTAAAAAAAATTCTGGGTTTGAATTTTGAAATGCTCTTTACAGCATGTGTGACTTTAAAGAGCACTTAATAAACTCTTGTTGTACCAAATTTGGCTTTGTTTGGACTTTTTTTGACCATAGGAACGCATTAATTGATTTTCAATGCATTCCTATGGGATTTCGTGCTTCGCAAGACGAAAAATTCGCTAGACGAAAAAATTCGCGGAACGAATTAATTTCGTCTTGCGAGGCACCACTGTACTCAAAACCTTGGAGCCATCCCTGCGCCAACACCCCGGCCTTTTGAGAGGGGCTGGCCCACCAAGCAACGCAGAGCGTTTATACGCTCTTTCCACACCAGGAAAACCTGGCACAAAAAGAGCTTTTGCGGTCTCTCACCTTGCTTACCAGGCAAGGCCTGCCTGGAACACCGGCTCTGGGTTGCTCTCGCAAAATCTTGTGGGGCTGTCCTAAGTTTTCATGAAATCTCGCGCTTCTGCAGCTGGCGCACCAAGAGGGCCTTGCACAGAAAGCAAGTCAGGGAGCTTAAAAGCTCTTTTCATGCAGGAAGAACCTTGCGTGCTTTTAATTTGCGTGATTTCACCCGGCCAGCCTTCAACCACGCAAGGTTGAAACCGCACAGGTTTAATGTGTGCAAGTTGCCACCGTTCTCTACTTCCGTTTTCATCTTTCCTGAACCAGGCCAGATGCAGGAGGTGGAGGTTATGCCCTGATGTTACTGGGCAAACCACAAAGGACTTCTTTGCCATGCTGAAAACTGGCGAAGTAAGCCAGAATCATCAGTGAAAGGACTTTGAGGCTCGGTTTGGATCTGGGCAAGGAGCCCAAGCTGACTGGCTCTCCTGCTGACTCACAGAGCTCAGCCCCTTAAGAGAGATTTCCTGCAAGTGACAGGCACCAAAGATAACAGCAGGCAGATGTTGGGGGCCAGCTCCCCAGCTTTAAAAAAAAGGAAGAAGAAAGAAGACCGGCTTTTGACCTTTAAACAGCAAAATGGCCTCACTTCGAACCAGGATTGCAAAAGGCAGGTGAGTGTTAAAACTCATTGTGGGCAACAGTTTCTCTTGCCAGCGAGGCAGAGATGCCTATCTTTGAAGAGGAAGAAGAGGAACAGGAAGAAAAATCCCCCCTCCAATTTAAGACGTTTGCGCAATCCGTTCCGAAGCAGGCCAGGGATTAAAAAGAAGTCGCTGGATGGCTGCAGGTATGAGGCAATTCAACGGAAAGAATAGCCTGACCTCAGGCAACCGGATACGAGCAAACTCCTTGACCTGCCAGTTGAGACAGTGTGGCAGGTCCAAACAAACCACAGGATGTGTTTTTTTAAAAACTTATGTCTCACTTTCCCATCAGGCCCCTCCCTCCCTCTGTTATTTACGCCCAGCTTCCGCCAGCTTCCCATCCCACCCCTGCCTCAGTTTACCACCTGGTGCTTGCCTTCTCTTTCTCCCCAGCCCCTTATTCCTGCCTCCGTTTCCCCACCCAGTGCCTGCCTTCTGTCTCTTTCCCCCCCAGGAGCAAGTTGCTCTCAGAGCTTCGCCATTTAAAAAACCAACAAGGAATAATAATTTTTAAAACCCTGGCTTTGCAGTCTGCTGCCCCCCCCCCCCCACAAAAGAGCAGCTGCATTCTTCTAATTAGCCGTGCTTACAAACTGAAAATTACTCCAGCCAGCCCCCGCACCCTAAATTTCGAGAAAGAGGCTATTTGCTTTGCTGTTTCAAAGGCAGAGTTTTCGGAGGGATTGGGAGGCGGGAGAAGGCGCAGAGGGAGGGAGGGAAGGAGGGCTAGGTCACATGGGATGCTTTGAGCTGGGGCAGAGATGGATGAAAGGCCACCTGGAGCTCAGGTGAGTGGCACATGCCAATGGTACAGCGCTTGGGCCTCAATGGCTCCTGCAGGGCAGAGGTGCTGGAGGAAGCCTTACCTAGCAAACCGCTCCTTGTCGTTCGGGAGCTGGTCATCATCGCACCTAGGAGAAGAATCGGGAGAAGGAAGACATGAGAAAAGGGCAGCTTCCAACAGCACGGAACGGACTGTGCCTCTTTGGACAACAGCCTGGGTCACAACTGCTGAGACTTGGGAGACTGTTTCATCCCGATTGTTAGAATTCCAAGTCTTGGCAAATCACTGTTCTTGGAAGAAGAATATTATTCTTTATTTGCAATATAAATGTTTTACATGCAAATATTTTATCTGCAAATACAGCAGCTCAGGTCTATGTGGGCGCATTGTACAATCCTTTTCTTTTAGTCGCCTTGTTTTGAAACATAAAGTATGGTGGTGAATTTTTCTTGATTCACCTTTTTGTAAACTGCTTTGAGGTTTTTACAGCCCAGCTGTATATAAATTTTTTGAAACCAACTAACTGGCTAAGAAATACATGCTCAGAAGACCTGCTAGCCTGGATCTCCTACAGACAACGACACTGGCTTGAAGAGATTAAGCTTTTGAACAGTGACTGTTTCAGAGCCGTAGCTCATCAGGAATCCCATACGGGATGAGATGGTGTTGCAGGACTCCGTAGCCTAGTTCATCAGGGATCCCAGGCTAGATCATGGAATCACAGAAGTGTGGGGTTGGACGGGACCCCAAGGGTCGACTTGTTCAAACACCTGCACTGCAGGAATCACAGCTAAAGGAAGCTATCCAACTTCTGTTTAAAAACCTGCAATGGATGATAGCCCAACACCTTCTGAAGGAGTCCGTTCTACTGTCAGATAGCTCTTACCCTCAGAAAGTTCTTCCAGATGTTTTGCTGGAATCTCCTTTCTTGTAACTTGAACCCACTGCTTCAGGTCCCACCCTCTGGAGCAGTGGCAAATAAGTTTAATCCATCTTACATTTGACAGACCTTCAGATATGTGAAGACTGCTATCTTATCACCCTTCAGTTTTCTCTTCTGCAGGCTAAACATACCCAACTCCCTCAATTGTCCCTCCTAAGGCTTGGTTCCCAGACCCTTGATTATCTCGGTCGCCAGACTCCACACACATTCCAGCCTAAACATATCATTCTTAAGATATTATAATGTTGCAGCTCTACATAGCCATGCTCATCAGGGATCTTCCGCTAGACACGACAATATTGCTGTACTATGCAGCCTATCAAGTTTGGCTATGCACTGGCATCACTAAGGGCAAAACGAAGCCTTCTGTAAATGAAGGAGATCCTTCCTGCACTGGACACGAGTCATCCCAGCCAATCAGGGATACCAGAGAGAAAAGAATTTGACCTCAGCTCTTGCACAGCCAAGTCCCATTCCCTTCTATTTTCTGATGAGCCTTTTCACAAGACGGATCCCTCTCTCGCTTTGGCTCAGCAGAAGTCTCCAAGCCCCTTGCCACTGGAAGTCCGTCTCACCTGAGAAATTTGCTGTTCCCTTCTCCGTCGTCATCAAAATCGAGCCTGGAGAACAAGAGCAAGAACGACTGTTATCTCAGCTGCAACAAACCTCCCCCTCGGACTCCCACGTCAAACAGCAGGTGAAGAAAATGAAAGCCAAGTAGAGTCTTAAAACTCAAGAGGGCTCCAAGGATGTTGAAATTTAGGTGTAGGGTTTACTGTACCTCCTCCCACCTGGCCTGGTCTCAACTCATCCCAAAACTCTTCCCAGAGGCAGCAAAAGAGGGGCCCTGTACCTGTTCTTGGACTGCAGCTCCCATCAGCCGCAACGCCAGCAAGGTCAACAATAAAGGATGATGGGAGTTGTAGTCCAACAACATCGGGGGGGGGGGGGGCAGGCACCAAGCTGGTTTTGCCTCAGCAGGAGAGATGGGAAGAGGCTTGTTGCAATAGCTTTGCCGACACCCCAGCTCCATCAGGCGCCTGCTCCTACCCCTGAATTGTGCCAGCACTTGGTCATTATAAGAGGAGATATTTAAGAATTGGCGCTTGAGTTTGATTTTTTCCCTTTTCCCTCCCCGTCCCTTTTCCCTCGTGCGTCATGCTTTTTTGTAAGGCTGTGGCAGAGACCGCCTTGTTTTAATGGATAGTATGTAAGCCACGCTGAGAACCTTTTCGGCTGAAGAGCAAGGTACAAATGCTCCCAATAAATAACAATAAATTCTAAAAACAGGCGGGAAGCCTAAATGCAGCCCTCCCAGCCTCACTATCTGGATTCCGAGATCCTCCTGCAGGCCACGCCCTCTCCCAATAGGCCACACCCCTCATAGTCCTGCTTCGTGCCTTCAGTTCTTTCTTCCTGGCTGGGATGTGTCTGCTGAACTGTGATGTCATCTTCTGTTTGCATGGAAGGAGGGAGGCGTGTGTGGACGTACGGGAAATGTCTGAAGTTGCTGCCCATACCAATTTTTGTACAGTAAGCCCGCAACTTGTGCAGGGGTTACATTCCAGAGATTGCACCTGAAGCTAAAAATTACTTAAAGTCAAAGCACACTGGGTTCAACAGTGGGTGGGATTGCCCAAGTCTTTTTTCTCAGATGCCCGTCCACTTTTTATTTTTATTTTTGGCCAAGTGTGTAAAATTGAATGCGCACAAGTTAAATGTGTGTAGGTTGTGGGCTTGCTGTACCAGCAAACATATTTGCAGATGCTAATGTACTTTTGAACTACATTCCTGTAGCATGGAGATTAAAGGGCAGGACAGCAAAAGTGGAATTGGTGAGCCTTCGTGGTAGCCAAGAAACTTAAAACTTCGAATTTGGAAGGCTGTCTATCACAAAATGGCCTTGAGAATCTCACCAGCCCTGGCTACATTTGAACACACTTCCTACAAACGCATCAGTCTCGTAGCTGTACTTATTTTGGCTGGCTTAGAGCAATATTTCTATTTAAGATGGATGTACTGATGTTTATTGCATTCTTAATGTAAGCTGATGGATTGTTTTTGCTATTTTAAAGCTCCTCTTCATTTTTTGTCTCTTTCTTCTTTGTTAACTTGCTATTCAAGAATCAGCTTTCTTAAAAAGAGAAACTTCTGGCTTCTGGGATGAATCCAATAGAGCAAAGGGAGAGTTGTATCCATGGCGCCACTTGCTTTTGCCTCTGGCCCTGCCCAACACAGGTCCGTGGCCCCCAGAAGGTTACATGCGGCCCTTGGGTTGGAAGGGGGGAGCCCCCACCCCGCCGAGCATCCTCATTCCAAGTGACCACCGGAGCCACCCTTACCCCGTCCTGCGCTTGTTTGCTCTCTGGACAATGCTCCCTCCAGAACACGCGTCGGGTCCAGGCGTCCCTGAAGCAGAGCCCAGCAAGGGGACATCCGATGCCATTTCTGGAAGGAGAGGGAGAAAGACGAGAGGGGAAGTGAGGCATCATCCCCTTCAAGCCCTAAACGGCCTCGGTCCAGAATACCTGAAGGAGCGTCTCCACCCCCATCGTTCTGCCCGGACACTGAGGTCCAGCTCCGAGGGCCTTCTGGCGGTTCCCTCCCTGCGAGAAGCCAAGTTACAGGGAACAAGGCAGAGGGCCTTCTCGGTAGTGGCGCCCACCCTGTGGAACGCCCTCCCACCAGATGTCAAAGAGAACAACAACTACCAGACTTTTAGAAGACATCTGAAAGCAGCCCTTGATGTTTGATGTATTACGGTATTTTAATATTTTTTTGGAAGCCGCCCAGAGTGGCTGGGGAAGCCCAGCCAGATGGGTGGGGTACAAATAATAAATTATTATTATTATTATTATTATTATCATCATCATCATCATCCCAAGAGGGCAGCAGACATCTGGTTTGGGTTGCTCCGCCGACTGGCTGGCTTGCCAGGCAAAGAGCGCATCGCCAGAGCTGAGCCTTCTACATACACCCACAGCAGGATGGAAGTACCAGACTTTCTGGCACATCCCTCTGAAGAAAGCACACTGGACGCCAGAGAGAAAACATGCACAACTCAAAGGGGAAATGTGTCTGGCTTTTAAGAAGGCGATGTCAGGATCAAAGTCCCTCATCGTTCCCACTTAGTCACAATCTGGGGTTGTGCGAATACTGAAAGATCTGGGACAGACAGAAGGAAGGACTTCTTCGCACAGTGCAGAATTATGCATTTTGCTCCCACAAAAAGACAACAACGAGTGTTGCCTTGGAGGGGCTTTATTTATTTAGGGGAAGGTTTTATGACACCGTGTGGGCCCTGCAAAACAACAAAACAACTCCAGTTTGAATGGTGAGCACTCGTCCCATAAGAAACACCCATCTGGAAGCCCCCAAAGTCTCCTGGCCCCAGATGCCTAACAGAGGGAAAAGGGAAACAGAAAAGCAAGTACTTTTTAATGCAGCACCGCATTAAACTATGGAATTCTCTCCCATTGGAGACAGTGGTGACCACCAACTTGGATGGCTTTAAAAGAGGAATGAGACAAATTCATTAAGGAGAAGGCTAGGCTCTGTCTCTATAGTTAGAGGCAGCAACTGAAAACCAGTTGCTAGAAACCACAGGCAGGAGAAAGTAGTTCTTGCACTCAGGTCCTGCCTTTGAGCTTCCCACTGGGGCATCTGGTTGGCCTCTCCTGATGTTCCTATGGAACCTCCATGTCCAGAGAAAGTCTACCTCCATTCCTAATTTCTTTGGGGCATTTGGCCACTGTGAGAACAGGACCGAGGACTAGATGGGCCACTGGCCTGATCCGGCAGGCTCTTCTCATATTCTAATTTGCCCCTCAAATAACAAACCGTTGACTCAATTGGGCTGCCACAGATGGAAGAACTCTTGGAGCAATAAAAGCGCATCACGGGCATGGCATGTTTTATGCCGCGGCACTCACGGAAAAGAACGAAACAATACCCACAAAGATAATTTAAAATTCTGCTGCAGGCTTCTCTCAGGACTCCGTTCCCTCTGAGGCAGGCCCGATCTAATTAATACCACAAGGCTGTAAAACTCAGAGAACAAGCCATAAACCATCTGAAGTGCTCTTAGGGGCTTCAATCTCCCTGCCTTGCTTCTCTGGGTGTTTTTTTAGCGAAGAGTTAATAAGATCATATTCATGTACAAAGCCTTTAGAGACTGTCCAGAACAGAAAGGCAGTAAGGAAAAGAGCAACAATGACGCAACACCAGTCTAAGTTCTGCTCCTTACAACCCTTTTACGAATTGAAAAAATAAAATAAAATCAATTTTCTGCCTGCAGCTGACAGTGGAGAAGGAGTCTGCTGAAAATGAAAGGTTTCCTGGCAGGGGAAGGGAAAAAAGCAGACGACCAAAAGCCTGCTCAAGGAGGGGAACTCTTAAGAGGGCCAAGAGTGGTCAGGCGACATCCCTCCCCACCATTCCTCTCACAGAGCTCCCTGTGATGAGGGACTGAGTGCTAAACCACTCTGGGAATTGGAGTGAAGAGTCCAAAATATCCTCTCCTTTCGTTTCTGCCCTGGTGACTCCCCATCTTCCATCCTCCGTAACACGGGAAGGACCACCATTGTCCAGCAGGCCTATGTCCTTCATCCTACACGTCTATTCTCAGAGAAGACATGCCATAGAGGCAGGGAGACCACCGTCTCCAGCTCTTGAGGAGGCAGCTGGTCCATCTAGGCCAATGGGGCAGTGCCTCACCAACTTCTGCCAGCAGCCTGCCTTCTTGGTTGCTGCCAGTCCACTGTCTCATCAGCTTCCTCCTTGGTCTGAGTTGCCCCTTATAGACAGAACTCAACAGGGAGGAGACAAAACTAGAATTTGCTCTAGCACCACCTACTGCTGGTCTCCCTGCCTTAAAGGTAAAGGACCCCCGACAGTTAAGTCCAGTCGCGAACGACTCTGGGATTACGGCGCTCATCTCGCTTTACCGGCCGAGGGAGCCGGCGTTTGTCCACAGATAGTTTTTGCAGGTCATGTGGCCAGCATGACTAAGCCGCTTCTGGCGAAACCAGAGCAGCGCACGGAAACACCATTCACCTTCCCGCCAGAGAGGTACCTATTTATCTACTTGCACTGGTGTGCTTTTGAACTGCGAGTTGGCAGGAGCAACGTGGGGAATCGCACCGCTGACCTTCTGATCAGCAAGCCCTAGGCTCTGTGGTTTAGACCACAGCGCCACCCTGCCTTACATCCTACCAATTTCAACAGGCAACACCAGAGGCAGTCCCTGCCTTCAAGCGCTACCTGCCAGCTGAAATGAAACTGCCTAGAGTAATATAAACTGCCTGATGAACTTTATGCAGATGCCCTTACAGAAATATTTCCTTTCTTTGGTTCAACAAAAGGTTAGCAGGCAACCAGGGCAAGTGGCAAACAAGCAGCTCTCTGGGTCTGAGGACCAGTTCCTGCAGACACCTGCCATCCCCTTCAAAGTTGCTGCTGCAAAAATCCAACGCTGAACCAAAGGCGTGGCCAAACGGGTTCTCCCCATCTTATCCTCACAACAACCCTGTGAGGTAGGTCAGGCTGGCAGGTCACCCAATGAGCTTAAGAAGAGCTTGCTGGATCTTGCCAATGGCCCATCGAGGCCAGCATCCTGTTCTCATTGCAGCCACCCAGTTGCCTCTTTTGGGAAACCCGCTTTCCGAAATCGGTTTTCAAAATCAGAGGCTCAGCATGGCAAGCCATCATGGCTAGTAAAGGTAAAGGGACCCCTGACCATTAGGTCCAGTCGTGACCGACTCTGGGGTTGCGGCGCTCATCTCGCTTTACTGGCCGAGGGAGCCGGCGTGCAGCTTCCGGGTCATGTGGCCAGCATGACCAAGCTGCTTCTGGCGAACCAGAGCAGCGCACGGAAACGCCGTTTACCTTCTCGCCGGAGCGGTACCTATTTATCTACTTGCACTTTTTTTTTGATGTGCTTTCGAACTGCTAGGTTGGCAGGAATCATGGCTAGTAGCCATTGACAATTTTCTCCGCACCACACTGTTATACGTTCAGCACACCGCAGAACACTGCTGGGTGTTTTCTGCCTTCTCTTAGGACCCAAATATTTCAGATTAATTCATGCCTCCCCCTGCTTATAAGTCCCATGCATTTAAATCTACCAGAGTCGATGAAATATATAGTAGAAACACTGAAGGAAAATCTACCTGTAGTTTTATACACACTACATTGAGATTTTGTGGCAATTAATCCCAACTTCCTCCCCTCCCTTCCACTTGCCCTACTCCACTTTGCACCCCTAACAGGAGAAAACGCACCATCATTAATGGTTAAACCAAGCCATTTCTTGGCTTGCAGAGCTCCCCCCAGATTGTGCATGAATCTATAGGTCGCCTTCCTGTGTCTCCCTAAATATCCCCGCTCTTGCATTCCAGAAATCGCACTGCGGCCCAGTCACCCTTGTCATCCGCCCACATCCCCAAATCATGCAGCCAAGGGTGTGTTTTTTCTATTTGTTTGATCCTAATGTAATCTTAAATTTCATCACATTTTCTTGTGTTGTGTATTTAATCAGTCAATATTTTTCTTTTCCTTTTTAGAGAAAGGTCGGCTATTAATCCCTTAATAAAGAAAAGGGTCATTTCCATTGGCAGTGCCCCCTTCCGAAGCCAAGACTCCCCCCCCCCTCAAATCCTAACTCCAACTAAACCTTTTCCGAAGGGGTACCCAGGAAAAGTCTGCAGCAGAAAAAAGTGCTGTCATGCCCAAAAGCCGATTTCACGATAAATGTGTTATTTCAGGGGAACCCTATTGTCCAGCTCATTTACGTCACTCCAAGCCCTGAGCCACCCCATTCCCCTCTCAGCCCACAACTGCCACAGCATCCTCAAGTCATTCTTACCTGTACTGTACTTTTCCCATCACTCCAAGCCCCTGCCCCACTTCTAACCCTATGCTCCCCATGCTATTAAGAACCCTTTGGCCACACCCCCAGTCAAGCCACACTCTCCGCCATCCCAAAGAAACTCCCCTCTGCAGGGGTGGCCCCCAGATTCGCTTCAGCTCACCCAAACCTCTAGGTCTGAGCCTCCCCCCATATCTCATGATCCCATGTAGCCCCCCACTCTCCACAATTCACCCGCAGTCGTCCCAAATCTATAACCCCTAGCTGCTCACAAACACCCACCTCCTATAACTCCCCATTATCCCAAACTGCAAGTCTAAGCCCCCAAATCTGTATCTCCCCTTACCCTGCACTGAAGGCAGCCCTGTTTAGGGAAGCTTTTAATGTTTAATGAGTTACTGTATTTTAGTATTTTGCTGGAAGCCGCCCAGAGTGGCTGGGGAAACCCAGCCAGATGGGCGGGGTATAAATAATAATATATTATTATTATTATGACTTCCCCTTCCCACCCCCAGTCTCACACTCCCCTCCCCCAAATCCCCCTCAAACCCTCTCCCACTACGCCCCCTAACTCATAACTCCCTCCCCCCCATTCCCCTTCCTCCCCAAAGGAAGAGACCCCCCCCCAAACCCCTCTGCCCCCCCCGAGTCCCTCATTAACCCCTTCCATCCCTCTGACCCCCTCCCCTCCTGTCACTCCAAGCCCTCCCCCACCTACCTCATGCTGCCCCCTCCCCACAGCTCATCCCCTCCACCCTCCAGTCAGACCCTCCCTCCAAAGTCACTCCAGCCCCCCAACCTCTAACCCTGAGCCCCCTCCCGCTCTCGCCCCCCACCAACCCGGCGCCCAGGCCTCTGCCTCCCCCCCCCCCACTCACCCTGGTTAGCAGCGGCTGTTGCCATGGCGACAGGAGGAGAGGGAGGCCGCTCTCCCCCCCCCCCCCGCGCCTCAGTTCTCCCCTCTCGCCAAGCGTCAATTGCAAGATGGCGGCCGCTCCAGCTCCGGGCGAGCCCCGCGAGGGGGCGTGGTCGAGGAGGCGGGGAGAGGGGCTCTCCCATTGGCGCGCGGCCTCCCCTGGGGGCGTGGCCTCGCCTCCCGCGAAAGCAGCTGGCGGGGCGGGGCCGGAGAAGGGCGGGGCTTATAGGTGGGGCGGGGCTTGGGGAAAATAAAAGGCTGGTTCGGAGGGGCTCCCCGCGCGGCGCGTTGTCGGGAAGGGGAATGCGGTGACGTCAAAGTGACGTAGTTTAAAGGGGCAGGGCGGGGGAAGGAATCTCGGGTGACCTCACAGAGTGACGTAGCTTCAGCGGGAAAGGGCGTTTTTTTGGTGGGACACCATCGGCAGGGCTGGTTTTAATTTAGAAATTAAAAGGAGGGCTGAGGACGATGCCGTCAGCTTGGCTTTTAATATAATTTTGTTAACAGGTCGGGGGTTCTAGGTGTGACGTCATGGGTGCGTTTCATTCATTCATTCCAATACGGGATGAGTATTATTTTAAAGCTGCTACTATTAAATAGTAGTATTTAACACAGAGAAAGTTGCTTATTTTTCTCTCTAACTACAGTACATATAAGGGACGCGGGTGGCGCTGTGGTTAAGCCACAGGGCCTAGGACTTGCCGATCAGAAGGTCAGCGGTTCGAATCCCCGCGACGGGGTGAGCTCCCGTTGCTCGGTCCCTGCTCCTGCCAACCTAGCAGTTCGAAAGCACGTCGAAGTGCAAGTAGATAAATAGGTACCACTCTAGCAGGAAGGTAAACGGCGTTTCCGTGCGCTGCTCTGGTTCGCCAGAAGCGGCTTAGTCATGCTGGCCACATGACCCGGAAGCTGTACGCCGGCTCCCTCGGTCAATAAAGCGAGATGAGATTACCTTTTTTACTATACATAATGGGGGAGGGGGTTCTTTCCTGGAGACTTGCAATCTTAAAAAGGTAAAGGGACCCCTGACCATGCGGTCCAGTCGTGGCCAACTCTGGGGTTGCAGCACTCATCTCGCTTTACTGGCCGAGGGAGCCGGCGTATAAAGAAAATGGACTGGGGTAGGAAGAGGAAAGTGAGCAGTGAAATAGCTGCTCCTTCCCTGGTGGACAGAATGGGGCTAGCTCCTCCCTCCCCACACCACTCCCCATGGTAGCCTGGTCAGCAGCAGAGTGTGGCTCCCTTCAGCTCTCCAGTTCTACAGCTGGGCTGAGGACAAAAGTGCTGCTCGGTGTCCTAACTGCTGGAAGACCCACATTTAAAGCACAGGAGTTTCCCCAAAGAACCCTGGGAGCAGTCGTTTCTTAAGGGTGCTGGGAACTGTAGTGCTGCGGCATAAACTATGGTTCTCAGGATTGTGGGGTGTGTGCTTTAAATGCATGGTCTGTACAAACTACTTTCAGAGCTTCGTTATTAACCAGCAACGGGGAAGCTGCCGCCCTTCCAGTGTTCTTGGACTACAAGTCCCAAGTCTAACCTGTAGGCACTAGGTAAAGGGACCCCTGACCATTAGGTCCAGTCATGGCCAACTCTGGGGTTGTGGCGCTCATCTCGCTTTACTGGCCGAGGGAGCCGGCGTACAGCTTCCGGGTCATGTGGCCAGCAGGACTAAGCCGCTTCTGGCAAACCAGAGCAGCGCACGGAAACGCCGTTTACCTTCCCGCCGGAGCGGTACCTATTTATCTACTTGCACTTTGACGTGCTTTCGAACTGCTAGGTTGGCAGGAGCTGGGACCGAGCAACGGGAGCTCACCCCAGTGGCGTAGTGTGGGGGGTGCAGGGGGGGCCGACCGCACCGGGCGCAACATCTGGGGGTTAGGGTTAGGGGGCGCAAATCCACGGGCTAGGGGGCGCAAATTACTTGCCTTGCCCCGGGTGCTGACAACCCACGCTACGCCACTGGCTCACCCCATTCCAGGGATTCGAACTGCCAACCTTCTGATCAGCAAGTCCTAGGCTCTGTGGTTTAACCCACAGCGCCACCCACGTCCCTAACCTGTAGGCACTAGCTTGGATGAAATGTAGGTGAAATCACACAGAGGTTCCATTCTCTGATCTGTCCTGCTCCTACTGCCAGTCCTTTTCATTGCAGCGAGTTCTGGTACACAGGGACAAGCATGACATCTGAGCCAACCTCAAAGGAGTGGCTATCTCAAGCCAGCACGCCTAGAATAACAACCCTGAGTCTTGGTTGCATCAGCAAGTCCTCAGTCCTGCTGCGAATGCACTCTGCACATGTTTAGAGGCTATGTCATTTGAATCAGGGAACTGGAACTTCAAGGCTGGGCTTTCTCTGCTCTGAGACTCTTTCCAGGCCAAACCCCTTTTTGGCTTTGCACCCTCCTAGAGCACTTTTGCCCTGTTCAGAATGTGTTCTTGGAAGTGTGGCAATGCTTCTTCCTCACCTGAGCAGAGAGAAACCTGTGACTTTCATGTGACTCTAAGGTAGCCTTCTGTACAAAGACTCACACCTTTTGCTCCGCCCGCCATCTGCATGTGGCCCTCAGAAAGTTGCTGGTCAGAGGATGCTGCTGCCCTCACCCTGCAAAAAAAAGATTCCTCACCCTTGATCTTAATGACACCTTCACCTTCCAAGGCTGTGCCTGGCTCCTCATGATACTGACAGAAGCACAGAACTGTAGAGTTGGACTCTGTAATAAATGAAAATCTTCCCTTATTCCCTTATGGGGAACACAAGAGCCCTTATAGAGTCCTTTGCAGGTTCTCCATCAGTCGGAGAAAATAACAGGCCAACCAGAGAATATTGAGAAGCAAAGCAGCTAGTAAGGCTGATCTTTATTGAACTGTTGCGACAGGGTGCTCCCCTCACCCGCAGAAGGAGGAGGAACCAGAACCAAGGTGTGCCCGACCTTATATAGACATTTTAAATTGCCCGCCCTGGAGTCCAAGACCACCCCCAGAAACATCATACATACATCACAGAAAGGGCGGTCTACAGCAGAAATCTGAGTGCGTTGTTTATCTCCTGTCATTTATCTCCTGTCTGGCAGGTTACTTCTTAATGCTTACTTGATTGGATACCCTGGGGAGCCTGGCCAGTCTTTTGTAGTGACAAATATTTAGTTCCTGAGCCAGGTCACAGGCTCACCCTATTCATACAGACATACCCTTAAGACAGGTTTTGTGAATGAAAAGACAGTGGGGAGTCTTTTACCTTTTCCTTCGACCTTGCAGAGAAAACATTTGGTTAGTTTGGAAGCCAAAATGGCTCCAGGACTGCCCTCCTGTGCTGCCTCAGACATGTGGCCCATACATTTATGTACGTGTTTGCCTGGGAAATCCACGAACATTTATTATATATATAAGACCTTAGTTTTTTATTTCAATGGGACCCCAAGGGTCATCTAGCCTAACCCCCCGCGATGCAGGACCCTCGAGCAGGGTGGTGGGGCCGGAACCTGGCCTGTTCCTCAGCTGTCCCCTCTGCCCATACAGTGGTACCTTGCTTCTCAAACGCCTTGGTACTCAAACAACTTCGAACCCAAACACTGCAAACCTGGAAGTAAGCGTTCTGGTTTGCGAACTTTTTTTTGGAAGCCGAACGTGCTCCGTTTTGGGTGCCACGCTTCCGTTTCGAGTGTTACGCTGAGGTCTGTCTGTTTTTGCGGCTCTTTTTGTTTTGTTTTTGTGACTGTGTGGAACCCAGTTCAGCTACTGATTGATTGATTGACTGACTGATTGACTGACTGGCAGTACATTGTTTATTGCTTTCCTTTTATGGATCAATGGTCCCGTTAGATGGTAAAATTCATGTTAAATTGCTGCTTTGGGTGTTGTTTTTAAAAGTCTGGAACTGATTAATCCATTTTGCATTACTCTCTATGGGTAAGCACACCTTGGTTTTGGAACAGACTTCCGGAACGGATTAAGTTTGAGAACCAAGGTACTGCACTGTACAGGAAAAGAAACCCCACATGGAAAGATATGCTGGCTGAGTGACTGTGGGTACAATTTAATGGATGAGGGATCATGTCGCTCTCATTACCGGGAGCATTTGAAACGTGATGCCACCCCAACTTGATGAAGTATTCATGAGACCTTTGGGCTACAGCAGAGGGGAACTGGAGCTGCCCAGTGGTTAAGACCAGCTGCGGAGGATAACCAGCAGATCTTTTGCCAACTTACAAGGGACGTCTCTGTGTCGTCAGATTCCAAACGTACGGTAGGAGCCAAATCCGGTTGACTTCGTACCACTTCTCTGTCTCCCCTGCATCTGCAGTGTCTTTTGTTTGACCTCACCACAGTGATCCACGTGACGGTCACCTCCAGACTGGATTATTGTAACTCACTCTACGTGGGGCTGCCCTTGAGACTGACCCAGAAACTCCAGCGGGTGCAGAATGCTGTGGTGAGACTCCTTACGGGGTCCTCGCCGCGGGATCACATTCACCCGGTGCTATACCAGCTGCACTGGCTCCCGGTGGAGTACAGGATCAGGTTTAAGGTGCTGGTTTTAACCTTTAAAGCTCTATACAGCTTAGGACCCTCATACCTACGGGACCGCCTCTCCTGGTATGTCCCACGGAGGACCTTACGGTCTTCAAACAAAAACATCTTGGAGATCCCGGGCCACAGGGAGGTTAGGCTGGCCTCAACCAGAGCCAGAGCCTTTTCAGTACTGGCCTTGGGAAGTTTTTAATCAGAGCTTGGGTGGCCAAATGGTTGGACAAAATGGCCTCTGGTGTTCCTTTGAACCCTTCTGTTCTAAGATTCTAAATATAACAAGTGCAGGGGTTCTGGGGGTGTCACTTGGCATTTCAGATGTTGCTGAACTACATATCCCATCCTCCCTGTCTTCTGGCTTCCGAGGGCTGATGGGAGTTGTAGTTCAGCACCATCTGGATGGCTGGGTGTCCCACATGCCTGAAATATGATAGCTCAGTCGGTATGTAAAGGTAAAGGGACCCCTGACCGTTAGGTCCAGTTGCGGACGACTCTGGGGTTGCGGCGCTCATCTCGCTTCACTGGCTGAGGGAGCCGGCATACAGCTTCCGATCATGTGGCCAGCATGACCAAGCCGCTTCTGGCGAACCAGAGCAGCGCATGGAAACGCCGCTTACCTTCCCGCTGGAACGGTACCTATTTATCTACTTGCACTTTGACGTGCTTTCGAACTGCTCGGTTGGCAAGAGCAGGGACCGAGCAATGGGAGCTCACCCCTTGCGGGGATTCGAACCGCCGACCATCCGATCGGCAAGCCCAAGAGGCTCCGTGGTTTAGACCACAGCGCCACCCATGTCCCTAACTCAGTGGGTAGAGACTCTTAATTTCAGGGTCATGGGTTTGAGCCCCACACTTAGCAAAAGATTCCTGCATTGCAAGGGGTTGGAACTGTACAATTCTATGATTTCCCCCCCCCCCCCAATGTACAGCCGGGGGTCTGAACCCAGGTGGCCCCACACCATGCTGCCTCTCTCTCCCCACAGGTGAGCAGACATGCTTTTGCCCGGCTGCTGAGAAGCAGGCTGACACGCCGGCCCCATGGAGAATCCCACGCCAGAGACCTTCGTGGATGTGGACAAGGGGATCTGCATCGGCTTCCTCTCGCTCATGTGCTTCTTCTTGATGCTCATGATGGTGCGCTGTGCAAAGCTCATCGTGGACCCCTACACTGCCATCCCCACCTCGACTTGGGAGGAGGAGCAGCTTGACTGACAGCGTCCATCAGCACGCAGCAGCGCATGATGGGGACAGACCAGGTGGAGGTGGAAAATGAGGGTGGAAGGAAAGCAGATGCTTAACAGTATTGATCCTAACTCTTGGTTGCTCCACTGCTGGACTGGACCATCTGGATTCCTTCCAACTCTATGATCCTTTGATTCCATGATTCTCATAGTCGTTCTCCTCTGTTCCATGAAGCAATGGAAAGCTCAGGACAACATGCATTGTCTGACGTCAGATCCACGCCAGACATTTAAAGCACGACTTTCCCAAAGAATTCTAGGAAACTGCCATTCTTCTTCCTCTCCGAGCTACAATTTCCAGCCCCCTGAACATACTATAGTTCCCAAGATCCTTTGGAGGAATTCATGGTTTTTTAAAAAATGTGCATTGAGTGTACTTTAAATGTACAGTGTGGATCTGCCCTCTGGCTGATTTGGTTCCCGGACAGATTCCCAGCATGGGTTGCAATCAAATACAGTGATACCTCAGGTTAAGTACTTAATTCGTTCCGGAGGTCCGTACTTAACCTGAAACTGTTCTTAACCTGAAGACCACTTTAGCTAATGGGGCCTCCTGCTGCTGCCGGAGCCTGATTTCTGTTCTCATCCTGAAGCAAAGTTCTTAACCTGAAGCACTATTTCTGGGTTAGCGAAGTCTGTAACCTGAAGCGTATGTAACCTGAAGCGTACGTAACCCGAAGTACCACTGTATACAATTGTAAAACAGTATACAGTGGTACCTCAGGTTACAAACAGTTCAGGTTACAAATACTTTGGGTTACAGACTCTGCTAACCTGGAAGTAGTACCTCGGGTTGAGAATAGAAATCGCGCGGCAGCAGGAGCCCCCATTAGCTAAATTGGTACCTCAGGTTAAGAACAGTTTCGGGTTAAGAAGGGGCCTCCGGAATGAATTAAGTTCGTAACCCGAGGTACCACTGTACAATCGTAAAACCTACTTGCAAGAGAGGAAGAGCCACTCCAGGACTGTCCTCCAGGAACCTGCAGGGAATAAAACAGTTCCACTTTCCTGGTTTCGTGGATATGAAAACAATTAAAAGCTGCTGTGTGTGTAACACTATTAAAAAAACTATTCTAAACGTATAAACAGTTGAAAAATAGTTCTGATACACATGCAGCCTTGGAGGAAGATTTCCACTTTAAAGTCTTGTTGAAATGTTTGGAAACGGTTTCGGTCCTTTTGAGGGTGGTGGTGGGAGCATATGCCAGCCTTTGCCAACCTGGAGAGACTGGGCAAATTCATGAATGATAAGGTTATCTTTTTATATATATATATATATAAGATGTTTATTAGGATTTTACAAAAAGCAAAAATTAACAGAATAAAAAGAAGACAAGAAAAAAAAGAAAAAATACAAAAAATACAAAAATACATAAAAGGAAAAAAAAATACAAAATACAAAAAAGAAATAAGTAGAAAAAGTTAAAAACAAATCCATTTTTTTTCATATCTTTAAGCTCGTTTGCTTGTTTCCTTGACCTCCTCACACCTCCCTTTTTTGTATTCCCGTTCACATAGTCAGTTCAGCAAATCCTTACCCTCTTTCATTTAACTTAACTCTATATCTTAACATATTATAACTGTATATTTTCATCCATTATCAGTCCATTTTTACATATTCTTATTGGCCTTGTTGTTAATGCCACTTAATTTCGATCCAACATCATTTTAACATTCATTAATTTTACAATATTTCTGCAGATAGTCTTTAAATTTCTTCCAATCTTCTTCCACCGACTCTTCTCCCTGGTCTCGGATTCTGCCAGTCATTTCCGCCAGTTCCATATAGTCCATCACCTTCATCTGCCACTCTTCCAGGGTGGGTAAATCTTGTGTCTTCCAATACTTTGCGATGAGTATTCTTGCTGCTGTTGTAGCATACATAAAGAAAGTTCTATCCTTCTTTGACACCAATTGGCCGACTATGCCCAGGAGAAAGGCCTCTGGTTTCTTCAGGAAGGTATATTTAAATACCTTTTTCATTTCATTATAGATCATCTCCCAGAAAGCCTTAATCTTTGGGCACGTCCACCAAAGGTGAAAGAATGTACCTTCATTTTCTTTACATTTCCAACATTTATTATCGGGCAAATGATAGATTTTTGCAAGCTTGACTGGTGTCATGTACCACCTATATATCATTTTCATAATATTCTCTCTTAAGGCATTACATGCCGTAAATTTCATACCTGTGGTCCACAACTGTTCCCAGTCAGCAAACATAATGTTATGTCCAACATCTTGTGCTCATTTAATCATAGCAGATTTAACCGTTTCATCCTGAGTATTCCATTTCAACAGCAAGTTATACATTCTTGAAAGTATCTTAGTTTTGGGATCTAACAGTTCTGTTTCCAATTTTGATTTTTCCACCTGGAAGCTATTTTTTTTGTCCAAATTGTAAGCCTCCCTTATTTGATAATAGTGAAGCCAGTCTCGCACTTTATCTTTTAATTTCTCAAAACTCTGCAATTTCAATTTGTCTCCTTCTTGCTCCAAAATTTCCCAATATTTCGGCCATTTGGCCTCCATATTGAGCTTTTTCTGAGCCCATGAATGATAAGGTTATCAATGGCTATGAGCCACAAGTCCCAGTTGCTGGAAACTACAGGGGAGAGGGTGCTGTTATGCTCAGGTCCTGTTTGTGAGTTTTCCACAGGCATCTGGTTGGCCAATATGAGAACAAGATGCTGGACTAGATTCAGCTCTTCTTCTGTCCTTCGGGGGAACCTCCAGGTCCAGAGGCAGTCTATCTAGATTCCTAGATTCTTTGGGACCTTCTGCTTGCCAAGCAAGTGCTCATCCTGAAATATACCGGTAAATGAAGATTCCAGTCCTCATGATTCTGAATAAAGGGCTGATTTAATGGGAACACGGAATGCTGCCTTATAGCAAGCCATCAGCACAGCCCTGTTTCCTGGGAGCTGAGGTTCAAAACAGCCATGCTATCTGGGTGGGCTGGTGGGAGTTGTAGTACAAAACACCTCGAGGGCGCCAGGTTGAAGGCTGAGATACAAATCCATGCCGAGTGCAGAGTTCAAGGCCTCTGACACTGTGCTGTGAAAGTGCCCTGATGTTATCCAAGGCAGCCCCTCACTGCAGTTCCCACGACCCTTGGAAAGTGAAAGGATGCTTGTTTCCTTTGGAGTAAACTTGCTTCGCCTTGTGCTGTAAGAAAAGCTGCTCAGGAGGGGAGGAGGTTAGGCTGTACCTTCTGGGTTTTCTTCCTTTCATGTCAAAGGGGGAGGAAAAACCCTCACTTTTGTGCAGAATGTACTCTCATGCTGTGAAAAGTGCAGCAGAATGAATGGAGAGCTTCAGTGGACATGTATTGGTTCTCTTGGAAGAAAATTATTATTTTGACTGCTGGTCACGAAGGGTTTTCATTCATTCATTCATTCAATTTGTATACCGCCCTTCACCCGCAGATTTACAGCTTCCCTCTTGGTGTGAAACTGCTCGCATGTATATTCATATCTACCTCACCCACCCACCGAAAACAAACCTGATTATCTTAATATAAAACTAAATTCCTACCTAAAAAGTCACACTTCTTGACTCTGGGGTGATTTATGGTTTCCTGTTCATTTTTTGCATCTTGAGATACCTGGAGAAAAGGAGGGTGGGGCCGCTTAAATCCTCCTCGTCATCATAACGAGATTGTGTCGATGGGTTTTATTTTTTAAATAAAAGTTGCACAAATCCCAGTGAAGAGTTGAAGTGGGGAAAATAGGCCACTGGCCCTTTAAAAGAAAAAAGACATGCAACCGCCGTGGCGCATGCGCATTTCCGCCTCCCGCTTCCCAATTGAGCATCCCAAGCCGTCTTCCTCCCTAGGCAAGTGCTCTTGCTGCGCCGCGCATGCGCGCTAAGCCCAAACAGCGGCGGGGCGGGCCTCTTTCCCGAGGCGCATGCGTAGTCGTGAGAAGCTTCCCGGCCTCTGCCTCGCCATCTCCTCCCGGCAACCGCCTTCCAGCCACGCATGCGCACAGCTGCTGACCGGCCGCTCGGTGGGTGTGGCCTAAAAGAAAGAGCCTCGGGCTATGCGAGGTGGCCCCGCCCCCGGAAGCACGTTGGCCGGGCTTCCGGTCCTTCCTAAAGTGCCCTCTCCTGAAGGCTGAGTTGGTTCCAAGGAAAATAATTCCCCCCCTTTTCTTTGGCCCCTCAGGGGGGGAGGGGAGAGGTAGGTATGGGGGGGCTGGAGCTTTGGGAAGGGGGGCTAGAAAGGGGGGAGGGGCCTGGATTTGGGGTGGGGGCTGCAGATTGGGGGGTGAATTTGGGGATGGGGGGTCTTGAGTGGTGAGACTGGGGCATGCCTTCAAAAGTGAGTGGGACAGACTGAACTTGGGGGTGGGCTACAAAGGGGGGGAGGGGCCTGTCTGTCAGGCAAGGGGAGGGACTTTATTATGGGGGGGGTGAATAAGAAGGGGCTGAATTGGGGGAGCAGAATTGGGGGCCCCCTGCATGTTAAGACTGGTGTAGGCCTTAAAAGGTGGGCAGGGGGCTGGATTTGGGGTGGGGGCTGCAGATTGGGGGGTGAATTTGGGGATGGGGGGTCTTGAATGGTGAGAAATTTGGGGATGGGGGGTCTTGAATGGTGAGACTGGGACATGCCTTCAAAAGTGAGTGGGACAGACTGAACTTGGGGGTTTGTGAGGGCTACAAATTGTGGAGAGGGCTTGACTTGGGGGGGCGCCCTTCTGTTAGAGGTGCAGGTTGTTGGGGAAAGACGTTGGCATGCTCACGAAAGCCAAAGGGGTTTAGGGAAAGGCCGGATTTGAGAAGGGGTGGTCGACGTCTGGGTGGGAGTGGGTGCCTCTTTCAGAGGCATGGATACCGGGGTGTTTGTGTGCGAAAGAGGGAGGCTGAATGAGAGAAGGCTTGAATAGGGGTGCATCTTTCTTAGAGGGTGTATTGCTGGGGCAAGGTGGTTGCATCTGTTTAGGGCTAAATGGCATGTGGGGGTTAAGAGTAGGTGGAATTAGGGGTTAGGGAGGAAAGGGCCAGCCCAGGGGACCATTACTCTTGCTGTTGTTTAGTTGTTTAGTCGTGTCCGACTCTTCGTGACCCCCTGGACCAGAGCACGCCAGGCACTCCTGTCTTCCACTGCCTCCCGCAGTTTGATCAAACTCATGCTGGTAGCTTCAAGAACACTGTCCCACCATCTCGTCCTCTGTTGTCCCCTTCTCCTTGTGCCCTCCATCTTTCCCAGCATCAGGGTCTTTTCCAGGGAGTCTTCTCTTCTCATGAGGTGGCCAAAGTCTTAGAGCCTCAGCTTCGGGATCTGTCCTTCCAGTGAGCACTCAGGGCTGATTTCCTTCAGAATGGAGAGGTTTGCTCTTCTTGCAGTCCATGGGACTCTTAAGAGTCTCCTCCAGCACCAGAATTCAAAAGCATCCATTCTTCGGCGATCGGTCTTCTTTATGGTCCAGCTCTCACTTCCATACATCACTACTGGGAAAACCATGGCTTTAACTATACGGACCTTTGTGGGCAAGGTGATGTCTCTGCTTTTTAAGATGCTGTCTAGGTTTGTCATTGCTTTTCTCCCAAGAAGCAGGCGTCTTTTAATTTTGTGACTTTTAATTTCATGTCTTTTAATTTTGATACTCTTAGAGCAGAGGAACTTCCCAGGTAGGAAAGCTTCCTACATCAGAATGTGAATAGCTGGAAGAGACACAGAGCTTGAATGTGGAGAATACTTGGATCCCTTAGTGGGGGGACAAGTGTGTGAGCTGTTCCAAAGGGATGTGATCCCCTAAAGAGAACGGGGGCTGTGTTTGAGGGATAGGTAAAGGTAAAGGGACCCCTGACCATTAGGTCCAGTCGTGACCGACTCTGGGATTGCGGCGCTCATCTCGCTTTATTGGCCGAGGGAGCCGGCGTACAGCTTCCGGGTCATGTGGCCAGCATGACTAAGCCACTTCTGGCGAACCAGAGCAGCGCACAGAAACGCCGTTTACCTTCCCGCCGGAGTGGTACCTATTTATCTACTTGCACTTTGACGTGCTTTTGAACTGCTAGGTTGGCAGGAGCTGGGACCGAGCAACGGGAGCTCACTCCATCGCGGGGATTCAAACCGCCGACCTTCTGATCGGCAAGTCCTAGGCTCTGTGGTTTAACCCACAGTGCCACCCGTGTCCCTCCGTGTTTGAGGGATACATGGGTCTATTAATGTCGTTAATATTTTCCGGGATAAGCGTTTTATGTAGGTAATTGTTTAAAATATTTTCTGGTTTTAAACTTCAGTTCTTTAAGAACATAAGAAGGCCTTTGACCCACCTAGTCCAGCATCCTGTTCTCACAGTGGCCAACCAGATGCCTGTGGGAAACCAGCAAGCCCGTTTCCTATTCAGTGGTTTCCCGCATATTGTATTCAGAAGCATTGCTGCCTCCGACTTGTGGTAGAGCACAGCCACCATGGCTAGTAGCCATTGATGGACCTCTCTTCCTCCACGAATTTGCCCAGTCCTCTTTTTTAAAATCCATCCAGGTTGGTAGGAATTATTATCTCCTGTGAAAAGAAAGGACTTTTCCACAAAGAGAAATTATGGAATTTGCTTCCACAAGAGGTAATAATAATAATAATAATAATAATAATAATAATAATAATAATACAGTGGTACCTCGGGTTACATACGCTTCGGGTTACAGACGCTTCAGGTTACGGAGTCCGCTAACCCAGAAATAGTACCTCGGGTTCAGAACTTTGCTTCAGGATGAGAACAGAAATCTTGCTCTGGCGGCAGCGGGAGGCCCCATTAGCTAAAGTGGTGCTTCAGGTTAAGAACTGTTTCAGGTTAAAAACTGACCTCCAGAACGAATTAAGTACTTAACCCGAGGTACCACTGTAATAATAATTTATTATTTATACCCTGCCCATCTGGCTGGATTTCCCTAGCCGCTCTGGGCGGCTTCCAACAAAGATTAAAATACATTAAAATGTCATACATTAAAAACTTCCCTGTTTTAAAATATTAAATATTAAAATACAATGGTCTGTTAAACATTAAAAGCTTCCCTAAACAGGGCTGCCTTCAGATGTCTTCTAAAAGTCTGGTAGTTGTTTTTCTCTTTGACGTCTGATGGGAGGGTGTTCCACAGGGCAGGTGCCACTACTGAGAAGGCCCTCTGCCTGGTTCCTTGTAACTTGGCTTCTCGCAGGGAGGGAACCGCCAGAAGGCCCTCGGAGCTGTACCTCAGTGTCTGGGCAGAATGATGGGGGTGGAGACGCTCCTTCAGGTATAAATAAATTCAAGTTATGTTAAACAGACAATGGAGAATGCTATGGAAAGCGATTTACTTTTTTTGTTCTCCAACTGTGAAGAAGCAGACAAATAGTGATGACTGCCAGCTTGGATGGCTTGAAAAGTGAATGGGACAAATTCATGGCGAATAAGGTCATCTGTAGCTACTGGCTACAGCAGCTGCGCTCTCACTCCATTGTCGCAGGCAGTGTGCTTCTGAATGCCAGTGGTTGGGAATTGCAAGTGGGGAGAGTGTTCTTGTCCTTAGGCTCTACTTGCTTGGTTCCGAGCGGCATTAAGTTGGCCGCTGTGAGAATAGGATGCTGGACTTGATGGGGTTTTGGCCTGATCCAGCAGCCTGGCATTCTCACTGCCTGATTGGGTCAGGAGAGGAGATACAGTATACACACAGAGAAGCTGCACATAGCTTGATGCCAGCAGGTTGAGTTACAGTTGTTTGGTTTGTGATGGCTTTACATACCGTTCGAAATAAGTCGATGGGATTCCATTTGGCTTGGTTTCATTGCGTATGGCTGGTTTATAGTTCATAAACGCCTTCAGGAGGACCATTTCCCTGAGAAGCAACCTATATGAGTTTATTAAATATAAACATATGTGCTTTCCTCTTCAGATGGTTGTTGTTGTTGTTGTTTAGTCATTTAGTCGTGTCCGCCTCTTCGTGACCCCCTGGACCAGAGCACGCCAGGCCCTCCTGTCTTCCACTGCTTCCCGCAGTTTGGTTAAACTCATGTTGATAGTGTCCCACAATCTCGTCCTCTGTCGTCCCCTTCTCCTTGTGCCCTCCATCTTTCCCAACATCAGGGTCTTTTCCAGGGAGTCTTCTCTTCTCATGAGGTGGCCAAAGTATTGGAGCCTCAGCTTCAGGATCTGTCCTTCCAGTGAGCACTCAGGGCTGATTTCCTTAAGAATGGAGAGGTTAAGATGGTTGGCAGTGTTTTAAATTGAATGCTTCTGGGAACAATGTAGGGAAGAGGAGGGGAAGGGCTGAACGATGTTTTGGGTGCCCACATCTGAACGCTTCCTTCTTTTGAACAACCTCAGTTTCTGCCATGATGGCAGAGTCCCCAGAGATGGAGCTGCAGCGAGAGGTGTTGGAGGAGCTCGGGATCTCCCTGGAGGATCTCAAGCAGCTGATTGATGAGGAGCTGGAAAAGTCGGAGCGCATCGCGCAGCGGAAGAAGCAGCTGGAGGGAGTGGCGGAGACCGTGAAGCAGAAGGAGGATGAAGTGGCCCGTGTGGACATTCTCCTGGACAATGCTGTGAAGTAAGTTGCAAGGCGGGGTGTGGAGGCATGAAAGCGTCCCCCCATTTTAGGTTTGGTTTGATTGCTATAAAATGCTTGCATTGCCTGTGTAAAGCTTCTGGCAGTGAATACGTGACCCTCTTGTGCAAGACAGTCTCTGAAGCTGGAGGGGCTAACATCTGGCCCTCCAGATGTTGCTCAGTTGCAGCTCCCAGTATTCCTGACTTTTGGCCATGCTGAGGGGAGCTGGAGTCCCATTTTCTCCCCCCAATTTTATGCTCATCATTTCTTGAGTTTTTGTTTCCTATTGTATTTTGCTCTGTTGCCAATGTTTTCTTAACTTACCGTATTTTTTGCCCCATAGGGCGCACCGGCCCATAGGGCGCACCTAGTTTTTTTGGGGGGAAATAAAGAAAAAAAAATTATTTCCCCCCCCCCCAGGCACGTGGCTGGGGCGGGGGAAGCCCGAGCTTCCCCTGACCCCAGCCCACAGAACAGGCTGCTATCTGCAAGCCTAGGGAGCCCGGTGGGAAGTCTCACCGGTCTCCCCAGGCTTGCGAATATCTGCCTGAAGCCTGGAGAGCGAGAGGAGTCGGTGTGCACCAACCCCTCTCGCTCTCCAGGCTTCAGCGAAAGCCTGCATTTGCCCCATAGGACGCACACACATTTCCCCTTCATTTTTGGAGGGGAAAAAGTGCGTCCTATAGGGCGAAAAATACGGTAGTTTTCAGGCAAGGGTATTGTTTTGTTGGAGGAGGAGTTTGGATTTGATATCCCGCTTTATCCCTACCCGAAGGAGTCTCAAAGCGGCTAACAATCTCCTTTCCCTTCCTCCCCCACAACAAACACACCATGAGGTGAGTGGGGCTGAGAGACTTCAGAGAAGTGTGACTGGCCCAAGGTCACCCAGCAGCTGCATGTGGAGGAGCGGAGACGCGAACCCAGTTCCCCAGATTACGAGTCCACCGCTCTTAACCACTACACCACACTGGCTCTCAGGTTGGAGCTCAGTTGGCTGGAGCACAGGGCTGATAACGCCAAGGTTGCAGGCCTGATCTCCGTAACGGACAGCTGCATATTCCTGCATTGCAGGGTTTTGGATCAGACGATCCCCAGGTCCCTTCCACCACTATGATTCTGTGGTGCCTTTTTGATCATAGTTGGAGTATTAGTTTTAAGTGTATGGCAGGCTGCCTTGAGGGCATCTTGGTTTGGAGTAAAGTGGAGGGTCAGAAAACCTCCGCAAACCTAAAACATTTGTGAGAGAAGGTTCTGTGTTTCCTTGACAAGCTGGTTCTCCCATAATAGCTTATTTGTTTGTTTGTTGAATTTATCTCTCACCTTGAGGTGGTGTGCATAGTTTTTCCCCATCTCACTGAATCCCCTCAACAACCCTGTAAGGTAGTTACAGGTAGGTAGCCGTGTTGGTCTGCCGTAGTCGAAACAAAATTTAAAAAATCCTTCCAGTAGCACCTTAGAGACCAACTGAGTTTGTTATTGGTATGAGATTTTGTGTGCATGTATGCTTCTTCAGATACACTGAAAAAGAAGTCACCAGACCCTTATATATATAGGGAGAGGGTGGGGAGGGGTATTACTCAGAAGGGTGGTGGGAATGGGTGATTGGCTGATAGGTGTGGTAAACCTGTTGACGACTGTTAACGACTGCAGTTGGTCGTCTTCTTCTTTGGCGATCCCTCGTAGCCGAGTAAGATTGTCTTCCATTAACTTGGTTTTAACCGTGAGTCCGTAAGTGACTGTGGAGGCCAATTCTGGATCCACACATCCTTCCACAGTGGGGACATTGGTTTCTGGGCAGGAGCTGATCATGGTGTGGATTTGCCAAGCGTGCCTTCCTCCTAGCACGTGCTAGAATTGGTCTTACAGGAAGAAGCAAGGGGTGAGATGGCTAAAAATAGCTTTATCATGTATTCTGTAAGGTAGGTTGGGCTGAGAGGCAGTGACTCACCCCAGATCACATCCAGTGAGCTTCATGGCTGAGTGAGGATTCGAACCCTCGTCTTCCAAACTATAGTCTGATACTCCAACACACCCATTTCTCCGGTGTGGTGTAGTGGTTAAGAGCAGTAGACTCGTAATCTGGGGAACCGGGTTCGATTCCCTGTTCCTCCACATGCAGCTGCTGGGTGACCTTGGGCTAGTCACACTTCTCTGAAGTCTCTCAGCCCCTCTCACCTCACAGAGTGTTTGTTGTGGGGGAGGAAGGGAAAGGAGAATGTTAGCCGCTTTGAGACTCCTTCGGGTAGTGATAAAGCGGGATATCAAATCCAAACTCCTCCTCTTCTTCCTCTCTCTCTCTCTGGCTCCTTGCTACCCCAACAGGGCTGTGGGTGAATGTGAAGTTCTAGTCAAGGACATATATGCGAACCTGGGCCTGGAGTACCTGGAGACTGATTCGGAGGAAGAGGATGCTGCATCCAAGCCCATGGAAGTGATCGAGATCCCTGATGAGGACGACGATGATGACGTCATGAGCATCGATTCAGGTTAGGCGCCTGGTGGAGTCAAGCAAGAAAGACCAGGTGTGGGGGATCTTTGGTCCTCCAACTGTTGCTGAACTACTGACTCTCATTAGCCCTAGCTATGCTTGGAAGGCTAAGGATGATGGGAGTTGTAGTTCAGCAGCATCTGGAGGACCCGAGGCTCTGAGATGTCTTCTGATGTCTTATATGCATATAGAAGCGAGGGGCAGGTGGAGTTCGCCAACCTGGGAAGGTAGCACATCTAAGAGAAGGAAAACTCTGATCCTAAACCTCTGCTGTCTTGCGGGATATCTTTGGGAGAAGAAAAGACTAAGGCGTAAACCCTACACAAATCCAGAGACGGTAGGATGGCACCTTGTGCGCCTCCTCCTGGCAACTCCTGCAGCCAAGCTGGTGCCAAATGTATTGCTCTGCTTTCCTTTGGACCACATCAGCGAGGCTGGGGAGTGGGGGGCTTGTCTGAGCAGCCCAGGACCTCCTGAGACATTGCCCAGGCTTGCGCCCCGGGGCTTAGGGGCTGCTAATGCATTGGTTTGACTTCATCCACAGAGGTACACTCCACTGTCTCTTGAGACCGATGGAAGCCAACAATATATGCATAGATAAACAAAGCATTTTTAGTTACAGATAGGTAGCCGTGTTGGTCTGCCATAGTCAAAACAAAAAAAAAAATTTCCTTCCAGTAGCACCTTAAAGACCAACTAAGTTCTTGGTATGAGCTTTCGTGTGCATGCACACTTCTTCAGATACACTGAAACAGAAGTTGCCAGATCCTTCTATATAGTGAGAAGGTGGGGAGTGGTATTACTCAGAAGGGTGGTGGGAATGGGTGATTGGCAGATAGCTGTGATGAGCCTGTTGACGACTCTTAATGACTGCAATAGGTCTTACAGGAAAAAGCAAGGGGTGAGAAGGTGAAAAATGGCTTTGTCATGTATAATGAGATAAGAATCCAATGTCTTTGTTCAGACCAGGTCTCTCCATGGTTTTAAGTTTGGTAATGAGTTGCAATTCAGCAGCTTCTCTTTCCAGTCTATTTCTGAAATTCCTTTGTAGTAATACAGCTACTTTGAGATCTTGTATAGAATGTCCTGGGAGATTGAAGTGTTCTCCTACTGGTTTCTCTGTCTTGTGATTCTTGATGTCCGATTTATGTCCGTTTATTCTTTGGCGTAAGGTTTGGCCTGTTTGTCCAATATAGAGAGCTGAAGGACACTGTTGGCATTTGATGGCATATACAATGTTAGACGATGAGCAATTGAATAGTCCCGAGATGGTATGTGTGATGTTGTTGGGGCCAGTAATGGTGTTGTCCGGGTGTATGTGGCAGCAAAGTTGGCATCTGGGTTTATTGCAGGCTCTGGTGCCAGTGTCCGTGTTATGTCTGGTTGTAGTTCACTATTTTTTAGTTCACTATTCAGCCAAAAAAGGCTCCCAGAGCAGCTTGCAGCAATTGGTAAAAAGACATCCTCTGCCCCAAGGCTTACAATGTAAATAACACAGCACTAAAGGGAAACGGAATGGGGAGGGTGGAGGATGTATATTGAAAAATCAGGTGCATATTCCCCCTCACACACAATACAGTGGTACCTCGGGTTACAGATGCTTCAGGTTACATACGCTTCAGGTTACAAACTCCGCTAACCCAGAAATAGTACCTCGGGTTAAGAACTTTGCTTCAGGATGAGAACAGAAATCGTGCGGTGGCAGCGGGAGGCCCCATTAGCTAAAGTGGTGTTTCAGGTTAAGAACGGACCTCCGGAACGAATTAAGTTCTTAACCCGAGGTACCACTGTAATTGACTATAACTCATCTGAAATGGGTGGCAGGCTTATAGATACTTCCTAGAAGTAAGGGCTTTTTTTTACATCTAAACTTTTTTTTAATTACAGCAGATGCAAGTAACAAAATGGCGAAGGATCAGAAGTTGGTGAGTTTTTTGGGTGGTGGGAAATCACCTGAGTATCAAGATCTTATAGATAAATGTTTCCCTGCACCCTGCCCAGCTTCAGCAGTTACCCTCAGGGCCTGGGGCCCCAACTCTGGGAACTGAAGGTTCCAGCACTCCTTTGTTCAAGGGAGAGGCATGTGCGTTCACAAAAGGGGAGGTGTCTGGGTTTGATGACTGGTTGAACCTTACTGTGCTGATTTCCATCAGCTTTCACTCCTTGCCACTGGGTGCTTTTCCATTTGCTGCCTGGGAGCAGGGAAAATTAGCTGGGTGGGTGGGGAAATTGCCAGGGGAAAGGGGTCACCTTGAACATGAGCAGCAAGCTATGTCTGTAACTATGCCACATTTCAAGGGCATTGCTGGCTCAGCTGATTAGAGCAGGATGCTGATAATGCCAAGGTTGCGGGTTTGGTCCTTGTAGGAGATAGCTGTGTCTTCCTGCATTGCAAGGGGTTGGACTAGATCAGAGCTTTCCAGACTTTTCAAGTTGGTGCCACACTTTTTGGACATGCGTCATTCTGTGACACAGTAATACAGGTTTGCATCCTTTTGCCACACAGTGATTCAGGTTTGCATCCTTTCGCAACACGGTAATTCAGGTTTGCATCCTTTCGCGACACAGCACCGTATTTTTCGCTCTATAAGACGCACCAGACCACAAGACGCACCTAGTTTTTGGAGGAGGAAAACAAGGAAAAAAAATTCTGAATCTCAGAAGCCAGAACAGCAAGAGTGATCGCTGCGCAGTGAAAGCAGCAATCCCTCTTGCTGTTCTGGCTTCTGTGATAGCTGCACAGCCTGCATTTGCTCCATAAGACACACACACATTTCCCCTTACTTTTTAGGAGGGAAAAAGTGAATCTTATAGAGCAAAAAATATGGTAATTCAGTTTTGCATCATTTTGTGACACAGTAATTCAGTTTTGCATCATTTCGCGACACAGTGATTCAGTTTTACTAGCAAACTGGAGGTTAAACCAAGCCTTTCCAGCCCCAGGAGAAGTGCAGGGAGCGTTCATGCAACACGCATACACACTGCAGCCCACACAATTAACGTGTCGCGACACACAGTTTGGAAAGCTCTGGACTAGATGAATCTCAGGCTCCCCTTCCAGCTCCACAATTCCATGTTTCTATGACTCCCAAGAGCACTGTCCGCCTCAGCTCTGCTAGTCCAAAAAGGGCCCTCCTGTTCTCCCTCTATGGCCAACCATCCAGATGGCATGGCAGGCCGAGAGAAGCTCACCTCTTGGTGTTCCGGGTTCGAGTCCTGTGCTCGTTTTGTTCTCCCGGGAAAATTTTTAAAAGGAGGTACTTAAGAGATGCCTGTCCTTTCTGTCTGCAGCTTCGGGAAGCCATGGCTGCCATGAGGAAGTCTGCACAGGATGTTCAGAAATTCATGGACGCCGTGAACAAAAAGGACGGCCTGGATTCCTACAGGGGTAGTTGTGCGCGAAAAAATATCAGTGGTCCAGTATGTGAGCTGGCTTCAGCCTTGCAGCCCGCCTGCTAACATTTTCCAGGGCTACATTTTTATCTGTGTACACTGGGGTGGTCAGTCCTCTGGAGTCCACTTGGCAGTGTGTGTGTGGCTAAAGGGAACCTTGCGATTGGTTTGCATCCATGGCATATACTGGCCAGAAGATTTGATTCAGATCCTGATTTGGCTTTGCGGGGGGAGGTCTCCGTCTGGGGCACTTCGTAGGCTGCAGGCTTGTTATTATTGTTATTTATTGAATTTAATACTGCCCTATACCCAGGCGTCTCAGGACAGTTCACAGAATAAAATCAAGATACAAAACCACACAATATAATACAGCTCTGCTTATGATTGGTGACATGAATCCAAATTCACGAGGAATGTTGCATAGAAGAACTGCCAATCTGGGTATAAAACATCGGCGTTTTTTTTAGTAAACAATAATGGGGCACAACCAGAAATGCTCAAGCAGTTTATTGTCAAGTTCCTGGCAGTAACTTCTCTCTCTCTCTCTCGCAATCTGTCTTCAACTTTCTTATCTTTGGCCAGAACTGGAGCAAGGTCATCCCTCCAGAGAGCACTGAAGCCTGAGAAATTTCAGAAGGATAGCTGCAGAGACAAGGGTAGACATAATAATTTTGGGGTGAATGAAGAAGCAATCACTTAACATTCTCTAGTGTTCTGTGGGCAGTTCTGTGAGCATGAGCGAGATGCTTCTGGGTGAGGATCTGCAAAATTGCAAATACAGTCGTACCTTGGTTTTCGAACGCCTTGCGAGTTGAACGTTTTGGCTCCCGAACGCTGCAAACCCAGAAGTGAATGTTCCGGTTTGTGAACGTTCTTTGGAACCCGAACGTCCGACACAGCTTCTGATGGGCTGCAAGAGCTTCCTGCAGCCCATCGGAAGCCGCGCCTTGGTTTCTGAACGTTTTGGAAGTCGAAGGGACTTCCAGAACAGATTCTGCTCGACTTCCAAGGTACCACTGTAGATCCAGAGGCTTTTTGACCCTGATCCCCACTGTCACAGAGCAGACCTCCAGGTCGCGTGGCAGAGCATCCCATAATGACAGCAGTGACGGATCTGGAGCACGAGGGTTTAAAGGAAACGGTTCTCAAGTATCCTCCCCCCTCTGCCTGTTTGCAGGATCACAGCAGGTGAGTCCCGGCTGTGAGCTCACCCACGATGGAGATCTGTCCGTCGGAGACCGCGTCCTGGGGAAGAAGCGGACGAAGACCTGGCACAAGGGCACCCTGATCGCCATCCAGACTGTGGGTGAGTGCGGCAGCCTGCTGCCCAAAGAATCGCACTGTTTTATTGACTTAGAGCTTGCCTCTCATGTGCACTCGCCACTAAGCGATGTGCGAGGATGTGCTGCAGAAACAGAAATCGGTAACACCAGAATTCAGTTAAAATGTTTCCTGGGATATGTTAGGAAGGTCTTCAGTAGGCACCGAAAGTTCAACAGGGAGAGTGGGCCTGCCTGATCTCAGCTGGAAAATATAACTACAGGTGAGGGGGGCAGGTGTTGGTGAGGCTTGCCTGAGACGGTGTTTGGGGCCACTGCTGATCAGCTAATTGTCGGATCTGCAGAAGTTCCTTTCTCTTCAAAACGCAGGGCAAAGCAGCATTTGCAGTGGGTGTTCTGAAAACCGTTGAGGTAGCAAACAAAGGGGGGGCAGATGATTGACAGGTGGGTGGCAATTCAGCTGTCAGGATTGGCCCAGGATTGGCAGGACAGGTGCTGGTATGGATACCACATAATGCCCGTTCTGCAAGCTCGATCTTTTCAGGGCGGCAGCAACTACGCTTTGGAACTCCCGTCCTTTTGACGCTTTCTATCTACTCTCTTCAGCAAGCATTCTTGTTTAGACAAGCCTGCCCAGAAGTTTAGAAATCTGGTGTGCACGTTTTGATCTGTTTTGTTGGCTTTTTGAAAGTCTTAAATTATCGCTGTTAACTTTTCTTATTGCTAATCCCATACCATCTGTTTTTGTAAACGGCTTTGAGGTTGCATTTTTAAACAACCGAGCACTGTGTGTATTTTTTTGAAATAAGGAAAGAAGTGAGGGGTTTGGGGGGAAGAGAGCCATCTGGGGGTCTACCTACTTGAATAGCAAAGGATCCTGCACCCCCCGATAACTGCCACATCACTTCTAATAGACTGAGGACTTTAGCACCTGTCTTGGTGTAAGACACCATAATCATACTCTTTCCCCCCCCCAAAAAAAGCTTAGATTAAAAATTGGCCCCTATTTGTAATGACCGGCTGGGATGGAAAAAAGTTGGGAACTTCACGGTCAGGGAAAAAACAATGTTGTCCAGGGTTGTAAAGACTGTGGAGAGAATAACTGGGTACACTCTTCCCACCTTGGATCAAATCTACGATTCCAGGCGCCATAAGAAAGCTGCAGAGATAGCGCAGGATAGTGCGCACCCCAGAAATGATCTCTTTCAGCTTCTGCCTTCTGGAAGAAGGTCCAGGGTTATAAAGACTAGGACTAAGCCGCCTGAGAAACAGTTTCTACTCAAATGAAATTCTGGTTTTAAACGCAGTATAAGGAGTCTCTATAGTGTATTGTATTTTAAAATGGGGTTTCAGAGTTTTTAGGGGTTTTTGAATGTCTTATGTAGATTTTTCAATTTCATTGTTCTGAATGGGACAATGACAGTAAAGATATCGTATCGTAAAGTTGCGAGCCAGGGTCGCCCCATTTTTCAGCCACCGCCCCTCCCCTTTCGCCCTCTCCCAGGCCCTGGGAAGAAATACAAGGTGAAGTTCGACAACAAAGGGAAGAGCCTTCTCTCGGGGAACCACATCGCCTACGACTACCATCCTTCGGCCGACAAGCTCCATGTCGGGAGCCGGGTGGTGGCTAAGTACAAAGATGGCAACCAGATGTGGCTCTACGCCGGGATCGTGGCCGAGACGCCCAACGTCAAGAACAAGATGAGGTCTGAGGGCTGGGCGGTCAGAGTGGGTTACCTTTCCCGTTTTATTGTAAAGAAACCATTGCAGTTCTTTCCCGGCCAGTTACCACATGAATGTGCATCATTGCTTCCGATATACAGTGGTACCTCGGGATGCGAACGGGATCCGTTCCGGAGTCCCGTTCGCATCTCGAAGCAAACGTAACCCGTGTCTGCGCGTGCGCGGGTCACGTTTCAGCGCTTCTGTGCATGCGCATGACGTCATTTTGACAGTGCGCATGCGCGCGCGGCGAAACCCAGAAGTAACGCACTCCGTTACTTCCGGGTCGCCGCAGAGCGCAACCTGAAAATGCTTAACCTGAAGCGTATTCATCCCGAGGTATGACTGTATTCATTTTGAGAAACAGGACCAAAGCGGGAGACAGGCCAGCAACAGCAGAGAACTTTTTCCTTTAAGTCCAAGGGCCATATTGGGCAGTTTTGTGGGGGCCACTTGCCAGGGCATTGGGAGGGGCCAGAGACAACTGCAGAAAACATCTTTGTTCAGGCCAGCCTCTCCAGACACGTAAAAGTTCTGGGTTGTGTTTTTTTTAAAAGTTTGCTGTTGAATGTTTCAGCGACCTGCTTTTAACTGAATTTTTATCGTTGATTTTTAACCCCCTATTTTGCCTTATTTTTGTGTAAAAAACAGCTCTGAGGTTTCATTACTGTCAAGTGGAATGTAGATTTTCATTAGTGGGCAGAGCAATGTGAATAAGTGGGCGGAGCAATGTATGTCCGATTTTACCTTTTTTGCACGGTAGACTAGTTCCTACACTTTGGAACTCCCTGCCTATTGACAGCAGGCAGGCGCTTTCCTTGTGCTCCTTTTCAGCGCCTGCGAAAAACATGCTTGTTCAGACAAGCCTGCCCTGATGTTTAGAAAGTTTGATGCAAGTTTTAACCCGTTTTCAGTCTTAAATGATTGCTGTTAATTTTCCTTACTGAAAATTTTTGTTGCTTTATCTCTTTTGTAAACCATTTTGAGATTTTTACAGTCAAGCAGTCTAAAAAAAATTTATGAAATAAATGAAATAGATAATACAGTTGTACCTTGGTTCTTGAACGGAATCCGTTCGACTTCCAGAAACGTTCGAAAACCAAGGCACGGCTTCCGATTGGCTGCAGGAAGCCTTCTGCAGCCAATCAGAAGTTGTGTCAGTCGTTCGGGTTCCAAAGAACGTTCGCAAACCGGAACACTCACTTCCAGGTTTGCGGCGTTCGGGAGCCAAAAGGTTTGAGTCACAAGGCGTTTGAAAACCAAGGTGCGACTGTACACTCTCACACCTTCTGGCCTGCATCCAGAGAAGCGAGCGACGCAAAGTTCAAGGACACATTTCCAGGCAGGCAGAATTACTCGAAGAGAGGAATCGGGCCTAGGGAGATTCTGCAAGGAACAGAGACATAGCTGTCAACTTACAGATTTGAAAATAAGGGACCAGCAGCCTCGAAAATAAGGGATCAGCAGCCAAAATAAGGGATCAACAATTACTTTGATAAAATACATATTTTGTTGCATGCAAATGGCTTTAGATACCTATCAGGTCCATAAATCACCATATAGCATATATTCAACACAAAAAAACAGCAACAGTTTTTTGTTGACAAAGGACAGCTGGACATAGAAAGGGCCCCATTACTTTCAGTAGCTTATTTAAGGGACATCATCAATAAGGGACAGCAGCGGGACATGGCGCTGGGATAAGGGACTGTCCCGCCAAATAAGGGACGCTTGACAGCTATGAACAGAGAGATAAGCTAAGCTAGGGTTGGGATAGGCGTTAATGTGCGAATAGGTACCCCTGTCACTCACCCTAACCTTGTGAAGTGGGCAGAAGTTCACTCTGGATTGCCGGGGTAGATCTCCCAGGTGGTTTGTCTTAACTTGCATAGCAGGATGGGTGTGTGTAAAAGGTAAAAGGTACCCCTGCCCGTACGGGCCAGTCGTGACCGACTCTAGGGTTGCGCGCTCATCTCGCTCAAGAGGCCGGGAGCCGGCGCCGTCCGAAGACACTTCCGGGTCACGTGGCCAGCGTGACGAAGCTGTAACTGGCGAGCCAGCTCCAGTGCCGCACACGGAAACGCCGTTTACCTTCCCGCTAGAAAGCGGTACCTATTTATCTACTTGCACTTAAGAGTGCTTTCGAACTGCTAGGTGGGCAGGAGCTGGGACCGAACGACGGGAGCTCACCCCGTGGCGGGATTCGAACCACCGACCATATGATCGGCAAGTCCTAGGCACTGAGGTTTTACCCACAGCGCCACCTGCGTCATGGGTGTGTGGATTTTTGGTTATGGAAGGATTTGTGAGCACCCTGTTCCCCTAACACTTATTTCTTTCCAAAAATGCATATATCACTTGACTGTAAACGAAAACAAAAAACCCAGCAATAGCAAAATACCTGGAAGTGGTTTGCAAAAAAGAATAAAACAATGAAATGACCAGTAAGAGAAAAATGGTTAAAGGCAACTATTTAAAGCATTAAAGGAAAGAGATTGTGGTAGAATCCTTGGGATTGAGTCCTGCCGTTTAACTGGGCATTGCCTCCCCGCTTCCCTCCCTCCCAGGTTCCTCATCTTCTTCGATGATGGTTACGCCTCCTACGTCGTCCAGCCAGAGCTCTACCTGATCTGCAGGCCTCGTGAGTTTGCTTGTTTCAATCTGATTGTTCCTTTATCTAAACGGGTGTCTCTTCTGCCTTCTGAGGGTGTGAAGCTTTCCTCTTCTTTTTACAAAAACAGTGTGTGCGGAGGGAGATGGCAGTTAACTGAAACGGCAGCATTACAGTAAGGGAAAGAGGGAAACAGCTTTGCATCCCTAAGGTTTGCTAGGCAACTCGAAGTGACTTACAACTGTTTCTGCAAAAAAACAAGCACATACAGTACACTAAAACCAGCATTATTTTTCTCATATATATATATATATATATATATATATATATATATATATATACACACACACACACACACACACACACACACATATATATACATATATACATATATACATACGTATATATACACCCACACCCCATTCAGTGCTTTTTTTCTGGGGGGACGCAGGGGGACGCATACCCCTAAACATTTTTTTAGAAAAAAAGCACTGCACCCATATGTGTGTGTGTGTGTGTATATATATATATATATATATATATATATATATATATATATACACATACATACACACACACACACACACACACACAAAGTGATACCTCGGTTGTCGAACGTAATCTGTTCTGGAAGACGGTTGACTTCTGAAACATTCTGGGTTTTCGGCATTCGAAAACCAAAACATTCGGCTTCCGAGATGCTCGGAAACTCAAGTACCACCGTTTGTGTGTGTGTGTGTGTGTGTGTGTGTATAGATATAGATGGCATTAAAACATCCAAACTACACAACAAGGATCAGGGTATCCGGCTCTTTTTGAAGTACAACTCCCATCATTTCTAGCAGGACCACTTATCAGGGATAATGGGAATTGTAGTCCAGAAAGGTCTGGGGAACCAAGTTTGGGAAACCTTGACATATAGATAATTAAAAGCCAAAGGCCTGATGAGAAAGGAGTTTTTTTGCCGCATGCAGTGATGGTGCCAGGCGAGCGCCTCCTTTTATAAGTTGCTTCGTGTGGATGGTAAAGCTGGAAAGGCAAGAAAAGTATTTTGAAAAGTGTTCCATGCGGGAAAAAATCCGTTTTTTAATTCCTTTTTTTTAATAAAAAAAAGCAATCCGTGTGTTTTCCTTCCACCAGTCAAGAAGTCTTGGGAGGACATAGAAGACATCTCGTGCCGGGATTTCATCGAGGAGTACGTCACGGCGTACCCGAACCGGCCGATGGTCTTGCTCAAGAGCGGCCAGCTGATCAAAACCGAGTGGGAGGGGACCTGGTGGAAGTCCCGCGTGGAAGAAGTCGACGGGAGCCTGGTCAAAATCCTCTTCCTGGTAGGATCCGCTAAGGTATCGCTCACCCTTCCTTGCCTGCTTTGGATTATCTCTCTGCCGGAATACAACGGGGATCCACTGCCCTTTCCGCGTCTTTCCCAGGACGCAAGATTTGTTGTGCCTGCTCCCCTACAGGACAGGGGGGTGAACAGCAGCAGGAGCCCAGCGATTGCAAGAGACAAGTGCTGAACTGCTGGGCCTTTGGGGGGGGTGTACAAACTCCCCCTACAGGACAGTAGGATGTAGTGCACCAGAAGTCCAGCGTGACCAAGAGATGGATGCTGGGGCGGGTGTTTGTGTACATACTTCCCCCTACAGGTCAAGAGGGTACATAGCACAGGAAGTCCAGTGTGACCAAAAGATTAGTGCTGTACCACTGGACTTCTGGGGGGGGGGGTTTGACACACTCCCCCTGCAGGACAGGAGGATGTAGCGCACCAGAAACCCAATGTGACCAAGAGATGGGTGCTGGGGTGGGTGTTTGTGTACATACCTCCCCCTACAGGCCAGGAGGGTACATAGCACAGGAACTCCAGTGTGACCAAAAGATTAGTGCTGTACCACTGTACTGTGTGTGTGTTTGTGTTGACACACTCCCCCTGCAGGACAGGAGGGTGTACGGCACCAGAAGCCCAGCGTGACCAAGAGTGCTAAACTTGTATGTGCGTATTAATCCCTTGACCCTCCCTGACGGAACTGAGCCATGGTGCCTTTTTGCTCTCCCCGCACGGACAGGACGACAAGCGCTGTGAATGGATCTACCGGGGATCCACCCGCCTGGAGCCGATGTTCAGCATGAAGACCTCCACCGCTTCCACCCTGGAGAAAAAGCAAGGAGGGCAAATGAGGACTCGCCCGAACGTCGGTAAAGCCACCCGCCTCCTGTCTTTCTGAGCGCCATTCTGAGAATTGCCCGTGACCCGCAATGTCGGGAATGAGGAGGGGAGATAACGCAAGGGGAAGGGTGTCCTTTAAGTTTGTTAAATTTGTGCATCCCTTCCCCAAAGCAATTTGCAACCATACCAGAAAAAGAATATAACGAGCACGGACCCACATTTTGGGACACAGCTGTGTGAAATCGACTTGCCGGCCTCTGTCTCCAAGCTCCTCTCCCGTCCTAAACTTTTCTTTCTTTCTCTCTCTCCTGCCAGGGGCCGTCCGGAGCAAAGGGCCGGTCGTCCAGTACACGCACGACTTAACGGGGTCCAGCTCACAGTTCAAGCCCGTGGAACCTCCTCCTCCAATGCCTGTCGTGATGTCCCAGCCGGTTTCTCCCCAGTTCATTGACGTGGAGTAAGTCGCTGAGGATTGCTCCTCGATGGGGAGCCTGGGAGGGTTATCGCTTGCTCTGTTCGCCGGCGGGCAAAGTGGCATCGCTCCAAGGTCTGCAGGCTGGCAGTCTTGGGTTTGGTGTGTTCAGCTAAAAGCATAGCTGTCAGCCGTCCCTTATTTGGCGGGAAACTCCCTTATCCCAGCGCCGTTTTCCGCTGCTGTCCCGGATTGATGATGTCCCTTAAATTTCCCGGGTTTCAAAGGAAGCAGCTCCTCTCCCTCCCTCCCTCCCTGCCGGCCAGGGAGGAGGGAGGCTCCACCTGTGTTGCTTGGCTGCGTTGCTCACCCAATAAGGAGTCTAAGAACGACTGGGGGTGGAGCTTGCATGCCTTGTGCCGATCAAATCGGCCGCGTTGCCTGGGGACTCGCCTTTGCTCAGCGCTTCCCAGCGGAGAGGTGACGGTGGTTTTCCTTGCTGCATCCCCTTTGCCGGGTTGCTGCGCTGTGGGAACCACCGCTTGAGGCTTTGTTTGGCTGTCGGCTGGGCTTTCTGCCTTTGGCTCGGAGGGGCTCAGAAGTTGAACACACCTGTGCTCGGAATCAGATGGATACGTCATCAACGGCCCACTCACCCTTGCCAGGGTGATCATCCCTTATTTTGGCTGCTGATCCCTTATTTTTGAGGCTGCGGGTCCCTTATTTTCAAATCTGTAAGTTGACAGCTATGAGCTAAAAGGCTAAAGTCACAAATGATGAGGGCAGCTTTTCCACTTGAGACCCTGCGGAGCCACCACTCCTTGGAACGGATGATGCTGGTCTTCCCCTACAACCCTGGACTCCAAATCCCATCATCCACAACAACTGCTCGCACTTGCTGGGAATGATGGGCGTTGGACTCCTAGGACAGAAACAATTGCCCGGCATACTCCAGCCATTTCTGCCTCCTTCCTTAACCTTGGGAGTTTTGTACTGAATCTCTCGCCCTCCTCCTTTCGGCGCAGAAGCCTCGAGAGCCAGCTCGCTCAGGCCAAGAAGCAGCAGGTGGCGAAGAAGAGCACTTCGTTCTTGCGTCCCGGTTCGGTGGGATCGGGGCCGCCCTCCCCGACCTCCCCCATCCTGAGCGAAACGCCTCCCGTGGGCAAGACGGGCGTGACCCAGCAGTTCCGGTGAGTGTCAGAGTTCTGAAACCACACGCGGCAGGGAACGTAAATAGCCGTATCGCCATCTCTTGCTGGTCCTGTCTACTCCATGGCAACTCTGCCAGCCTCTGTGCATTGGGTGGGCAGGGGGAACAGGAAAGTCTAAAGCTGGAAGCCTACTCTTTATTAATCCCCACGATGGGGTGAGCTCCCGCTGCTCTGTCCCAGCTCCTGCCAACCAGGCAGTTTGAAAGCACACTGGCGCAAGTAGATAAATAGGTACAGCTGCGGTGTAAAGGTAGATGGCGTTTCCGTGCGCTCTGGTTTCCGTCACGGTGTTCTCTTGCGCCAGTAGCGGTTTAGTCCTGCTGGCCACATGACCCGGAAAGGTCTGTGGACAAACGCCAGCTCCCTTGGCCTGAAAGCAAGATGAGCGCTCGCAGCCCCATAGTTGCCTTTGACTGGACTTTACCTTTACTCTTTTTGTACAAACAAACCCAGCAAAATCCACTTACCAGAGGCAAAAGTGGGATGGGCATACATACCGTTGGCATCCTTTCATCTTCTCAAATCCACCCCCCTCTTGTCTCCAGCCTCAGAGGGAGACAGAGACTTACAGAACAATCCTGAGTATAGGAAACCAGTTTAAGTTAAGTTGGTGTCAGTGGCGTAGCGTGGGGGGTGCAGGGGGGGCCGGCCTCACCGGGCGCAACATCTGGGGGGGCGCTCGCACTCGCAGCTCTCTGCCCCTACCTGGCTCACTCACTCTCTCTCACTGCAGTGCTGGCTGTGTGAATCCGATCCGAGCCGCCGGGTCGCCGCCCACTGTGGAGGGGGTGGGTGCCAGGCGTGCGGTGCGGAGAGAGAGCGAGGGACTATCTGGGGGAGGGACAGTGCAGCGGCCGCCCAGCGCAGCAGTGAGCGCGGGAGAGAACCACACCAGACCAGACCAGGCAGCAGCAAGAAGAAGCTGGCAGCGGCGGCAGGTTAGGGGTTAGGGGGCGCAAATTACTTGCCTTGCCCCGGGTGCTGACAACCTACACTACGCTACTGGTTGGTGTAAGTTACTCCTGTTCCGTACTCCGTTCAGGAGCCATACTGAGCCTGGCAAAAAGAAAACAAGCCATCAAAGTGGACTTTGACTTAGCATCATCATCAGCCAGTGTGGTGTGGTGGTTAAGAGCGGTAGACTCGTAATCTGGTGAACCGGGTTCGCTTCCCTGCTCCTCCACCTGCAGCTGCTGGGTGACCTTGGGCCAGTCACACTTCTCTGAAGTCTCAGCCTCACTCACCTCACAGAGTGTTTGTTGTGGGGGAGGAAGGGAAAGGAGATTGTTAGCCGCTTTGAGACTTCGTAAAGGTAAAGGGAACCCTGACTGTTAGGTCCAGTCATGGCCGACTCTGGGGTTGCGGCGCTCATCTCGGTTTATTGGCCGAGGGAGGCGGCGTACAGCTTCCGGGTCATGTGGCCAGCATGACTAAGCCGCTTCTGGCGAACCAGAGCAGCGCACGGAAACGCCGTTTACCTTCCCGCTGGAGCGGTACCTATTTATCTACTTGCACTTGGACGTGCTTTCGAACTGCTAGGTTGGCAGGAGCAGGGACCGAACAACGGGAGCTCACCCCATCGCGGGGATTCGAACCGTCGACCTTCTGATCAGCAAGCCCAAGAGGCTCAGTGGTTAACCGACAGCGCCACCCGCATCCCTCTGAGACTCCTTAGGGTAGTGATAAAGCGGGATATCAAATCCAAATCCAAACAGCAGAATAGAAGTGCAGCAAAATGAGTAACTCTGCTTTGCGCAGGCCAACGGCGGCTGAAAAGCGGGGGGCATCAGTGGTATCCTGCAAGTGAGGGTGGGTGGGCAGATCCTGCCCCAGCTGCACCTGTTGTGCTCACTGCCAGCCCCCCTCTCTCCCCAACCCCACCCCAATTCTCTCCCCGGAAGGTTCTCGGGCGCCCAGCCCTCCAGCAGCCCCGCCCCGCAGTTCTACGGCATGATGGACCGGGTGCCCAACGACCCCACCTACCGGGCTCCCGTGGAGAAGCTCTTCTACCTGCCCCACGTCTGCAACTACACCTGCCTCTCCCGGACGCGCCCCTTCCAGACCGACCAGCACCGCAGCCGGAACCCCCTCCTGGTCCCGCTGCTGTACGACTTCCGCCGCATGACGGCCCGCCGGCGGATCAACCGCAAGACGGGCTTCCACGTCATCTACAAGACTCCGTGCGGGCTGTGCCTGCGCAGCATGGCGGAGGTGGAGCGCTACCTCTTTGAGACGAACTGCGACTTCCTCTTCCTGGAGATGTTCTGCCTGGACCCCTACGTCCTGGTGGACCGCAAGTTCCAGCCCTACAAGCCCTTCTACTACATCCCCGACATCACCATGGGCAAGGAGGACGTCCCCCTCTCCTGCGTCAACGAGATCGACAACACCGCCCCGCCCCAGGTGGCCTACAGCAAGGAGCGCATCCCCGGGAAGGGGGTCTACATCAACACCGGCGCCGATTTCCTGGTGGGCTGCGACTGCGAGGACGGCTGCCGGGATAAGTGAGCGGCTTCCTCTTCTCCCCCAAACCGGCTGGTGGGTGGGAAGGACCCTGTTTCAGCTGGAGGGCCCTGCAGTTATTTGCAGCAATGACTTGTTTTGCGTGGGGGTTGTGTTCCTGACCCCCACGTGTGTAATCCCATTCCCCCACCCACCCACTTCCGGGGACAGCGCTATACGTGCACACCAGTTGGATGCACCTAGTTGTTGCCTGTACAGTGGTACCTTGGTTTCCGAACAGAATGCATCCCGGGAGTCCATTCGACTCCTGGAACCATTCGAAAACCAAAGCGCGGCTTCTGCAGGGAACATCCTGCAGCCAATCGGAAGCTGCGCTGGGCGTTCGGCTTCCGAAAATCATTTGGAAACCGGAACACTCACTTCTGGGTTTTGATCATTCAGGAGCCAATTTGTTTAGGAGCCAAGGCATTTGGTTTCCAAGATACGGCTGTATTTTTTTATTTATATGCTGCTCAATGGTTTGTGTGTTTTTAAGACCTACAACCCCTAAGCAGTTTAGAAAGAAAATAGAATAATGAAATTGTTGGTTAAAAATGAATCTTAGAAATATTGAAAAGATAAAAATCAACAATAAGCCAATAACAAATCAAAACGTACACCAGTCTGGCGTAGCTCAGCCGGGTCAATCTCAACGTCGTGTGTTCGAGCCACACCTAGATTCCTGCATTGTAAGGGGTTGGACTGGATGGCCCTTGGGGTCTCTTCCAACTCTACAATTCTATGATTCTAAGAATGGAAGGCAAGTGAATGGCTGCTGTAGGTGCTGCCAGCTGCTGAGAATCAGATGAGGAGAGTCCTGTTCTGTGTGGCTGAATGGGCTCTGTCTAAACAGAAATTTTAGCTGTCACAGCAAAGGTTACAGCCACCTGCCTGATATCAATAGTCAGGGAGTTCCAGAGGGCAGGTGCTGCTAAAAAATCGGTTTCTAAGAAACGCGGAGCGGGTGTTATGTAGCACCTGTGGCAGTGGGGGTATAAGTATGATTGGGCTTATTTGTTACTTGTAACTCGGAAGGTCTCTCAAGTGACTCACGACACCTTTTAAATCCATAAATGCGACTACACTATATCTATTTATTTATTTCAGTTAATTTGGAGAGTTTCTGCCCTGCTCTTCAGCTGCAAAGGCTCCCAGGGCGACTTATGTGCCATCCAATAAAAAGATGGCAATCTCTGCCCGCAGGCTTACTGTCTAAATTAAAGACCCGACACGCAATGGAAAAGGGATGGAAAGATGGGGGGGGGAACAGAATTGAACTTGGGCGCCAATTCTTCAAAGAGCTGTTCTGGCCGTGTTCTCCAGCTGAATGGGAGGTGGGATTGCAAACCGCTCTGATGCTGCTGTGCAGAGACCCCTGGGGCGCTCCCTGGCCTTACAGCCGGGGGTTTGGTTTCCTGACTTGAGCCCCACACTTCCCCCCTCCTCCTTGACAGGTCCAAATGCGCTTGCCACCAGCTCACGATCCAAGCGACCGCCTGCACCCCGGGGGGCCAGACCAACCCAAACGCCGGGTTCCAGTACAAGAGACTGGAAGAATGCCTCCCCACAGGGTAAGCTTGTTTTTGTTGTTGTTGTTGTCGTTTAATCGTGTCCGGCTCTTCGTGACCCCCTGGACCAGAGCACGCCAGGCCCTCCTGTCTTCCACTGCCTCCCGCAGTTTGGTCAAACTCATGCTGGTAGCGTCGAGAACACTGTCCCACCATCTCGTCCTCTGTCGTTCCCTTCTCCTTGCGCCCTCCATCTTTCCCAACATCAGGGTCTTTTCCAGGGAGTCTTCTCTTCTCATGAGGTGGCCAAAGTCTTGGAGCCTCAGCTTCAGGATCTGTCCTTCCAGTGAGCACTCAGGGCTGATTTCCTTCTGAATGGAGAGGTTGGATCTTCTTGCAGTCCATGGGACTCTCAAGAGTCTCCTCCAGCACCAGAATTCAAAAGCATCCATTCTTCGGCGATCAGCCTTCTTTATGGTCCAGCTCTCACTTCCATACATCACGACTGGGAAAACCAGATCTTTAACTATACAGACCTTTGTTGGCAAGGTGATGCCCCACTCTGCAGCCCGACCAGAGGAGAGCAGCCAGGATTGCAAGTGGTTTTGGGAAACCCTAGTTGCATGAGAAACAGGCGAAGGAGTCTGTTTTAACCTGGAGAGGAGTAGCGTAAGAGGAGAGGATGGGAAGCCACCCCCAGAGGTCTGAAAGGCTGCTGAGAATATGGAGGGGACTTGTCTTTTGTTGTTCCAGAAGGAGGAACCAGGAACCACAAGGGGAGGGAATTCCTGGGGAGCAATTTTTGGCCAGACATTATATGCTTGCTTGTGTGCTCCCATGATGGTTCCTGATTCCCCCCCTTGGCTGATGAGCGCAGGACATGGTTCCAGCATCCCTGACCGACGGTAGCTCGATGTCTGCTTAAATACCTCCAGCGAAAGAGGACTAGATCAGGAGTACTGACCTACATGGACCGAGTGGCCTGACTTGAGTACGAGGCAGCTTTCTGACTCTGGGAACATTGCCATCCCTTGTTTCCAAGAAAGGTGAAGCAGGCACACTCTCTGGGCCTGACGAGGAGGTCCGTTCAGTGCTGGACTCCAAACCAGCTTTCACTCAGAAACATGAGGACTAGAATCTTTCTTTCTTTTTAGAGGAAGGGCTGTAGCACAGTTGCAGAGAACCAGCCTTGCCTGCAGAAGGTCCCAGACCCCATCCCTAGGGTTTATAGGTAGGGCCAGGAATGTCCCCTGCCTGAATCCCTGCAGAGCTGGGTCGACAACACTGACACTAGAGCATGGGTAGGCAAACTAAGGCCCGGGGCCGGATCCAACCCAATCGCCTTCTAAATCCAGCCCTTGGATGGTCCAGGAATCAGCGTGTTTTTACATGAGTCGAAATGTGCTTTTATTTAAAATGCATCTCTGGGTTATCTCTGGGGCATAGGAATTCGTTCATTTTTTTCTTCAAAATATAGTCCGGCCCCCCACAAGGTCTGAGGGACAGTGGACCGGCCCCCTGCTGAAAAAGTCTGCTGACCCCTGCCCTAGAGGGACCTCAGTGGCTTGGCTCGAGATCAAGGCAGCTGCCTGATTTTGGGAACGTTGCCGTCTCTTGTTGTAAGATGGGTGAGGCAGACGCACTCTCTGGGTCCAGCGAGCAACCCTTTCCAATGCTTGACTCTCCCTGCATCTTCTCCCCTCTTCTTCCCGGGCCTCTGCCAGCGTCTACGAGTGCAACAAGCGCTGCAAGTGCAATCGGAACATGTGCACGAACCGCCTGGTGCAACACGGCCTGCAAGTCCGGCTGCAGCTCTTCAAGACGCAGAACAAGGGCTGGGGCATCCGCTGCCTGGACGACATCGCCAGGGGCTCCTTCGTCTGCATCTATGCAGGTACAGGGCGCCGGGCCTGGGGCCTCTGCCTCTCCATCAGTGGGGCAGCCGCCCCGAAGAGCAGTGTTCACGTGCCAAAGGAACTTGGATTAAGCAAGGCCGCTGTGCGTGGACATAGCGCCAAACCATGGTTGAAACAAGCTGTGGCACACAAGCTAACAGCACCCTATGGCTTCACATTGTGGTTCCCTGGCAGAAAACAAACCATGGTTCAAATGAGTCACAATTAGGCTAAACAAACCATGGTTCAAATGAGCCACACTTCGGCTAAACAAACCATGGTTCAAATGAACCACACTTGGGTTAAACAAACCATGGTTCAAAGAAACCTCACCTGGGCTAAGCAAACCATGGTTCAAAGAAACCTCACCTGGGCTAAACAAACCATGGTTTAGTGTTAATGTGCAAACCACATCATTGGTGGCCACTGCTGCCGCCTGTGGGAGGGAGTTCCATAGTTTAACTTTGCACTGTGTGAAAAGAAGTCATTTATTTGTCCCCAATCTTCCAACACTCAGCTTCATGGGACGTCCAGAAGTTTTAGTGTTCCTCATCCTTCATATTTTACTGATTTTCAGAAGAAACAATAAACGTAATGCCAACCCCCTCCCTGGAGTACAGAGATAGTGTTAAAGAATAGTACACTGGAATGCAGACGTAGGTTGATGCCGTACACGAGAAGAAATTAAACACATGTCTCATTCCAGTGTCCCATGAGAAGCAGGCATGTGAAATAGATTCAGCATAGTCAACAAAATTAAGCCACCCTGTTTAGGAAGCTGCGTATCTTCTTCCAGTACGGAGATTCTGTTAGTTTATCCATAAGAATGATGCCCTGTGTCTGTGACAACAGTGCTTCCAAAAGTTCCATATTAAGAGTTCTCCAGTGTCTGCCTATAACAGGTTCAGCAGCCACTAACAGCTGAACAATAAGATATTTATCAGACAGATCTGGAGGTCTTGGAAAGTAAACCGATTTTCGGATCAGGCGAGACAAGGCGGTTTGGTGATCTGGTCGTAAGCGAGGCAGGAAAAAGCTTTCCCATTCTGTGCGTAATTTTATAAACTTCCTATTTCCAGCTTTGTAAACTTCGTAATTTGAACTCACAAGCTCACAATTAGCTAGCTCCGCTGTACATCGGGGAGGGTTGTGTGGAGAGAGTCTCTTCCTTTAAATTCCTAGGAGTTTATCTTAGACCTTACTTGGAAAATAAATACAACCCAGGTGGTTAAGAAAGCCCAACAGAGACTCCATCTCCTCAGAGTATTGCGGAAGAACGATGTCAATCAACATTTGATGATCTCCTTCTATTGGTCCACAATAGAAAGTGTACTTTCCTACTGCATCACGCTGTGGTACACTGGTTTGACATCATCTGATAGGAAGTGCCTACAGAGGGTGGGGAATACAGCACAATAAATTATGGGCTGTCCCGTGAATCCGCTGGATGAAATAGCGGAAGAACGTTGCCTCAGGAGAGTGAGGAAAATTCTCAGGGATGATTCACACCCTGGAGGGCACTTTCTTGATCTCCTGTCCTCGGGCAGAAGATATAGAAGCACGATTAGTTGCACCAACAGGGTAAAGAACAGCTTCTACCTGTGGGCTGTTAGTCTGCTGAATGAAAAGATAACAACAGGGTAACTGACTTTCAGGTTTGGTGAGTGTGCGTCAGTAAACGAGGGGAATTAAAACTAAGAGAGCTGAGTGGGGTGTGTGTGCTTGTGTAATCTCACAGTAAACAAGTTGTTTTGTTGTTTAATCGTTTAGTCGTGTCCACCTCTTCGTGACCCCCTGGACCAGAGCACGCCAGGCACTCCTGTCTTCCACTGCCTCTCACAGTTTGGTCAAACTCATGCTGGTAGCTTCGAGAACACTGTCCAACCATCTCGTCCTCTGCCGTCCCCTTCTCCTTGTGCCCTCCATCTTTCCCAACATCAGGGTCTTTTTCAGGGAGTCTTCTCTTCTCATGAGGTGGCCAAAGTCTTGGAGCCTCAGCTTCAGGATCTGTCCTTCCAGTGAGCACTCAGGGCTGATTTCCTTCAGAATGGAGAGGTTTGATCTTCTTGCAGTCCATGGGACTGTCAAGAGTCTCCTCCAGCACCAGAATTCAAAAGCATCTATTCTTCGGCCATCAGCCTTCTTTATGGTCCAGCTCTCACTTCCATACATCACTCCTGGGAAAACCAGAGCTTGAACTATACGGACCTTATACAAGTTGTACAAGTGACAATAAAGTATTTCAATTTCAATAGTATTTCAATTTCAATTAACGGGAGTGTCATGAGTTTGTAAAGGTTTATGTTTCCAAGCCGAGAGCTAAGGGTCTCTCTCTTTTTCTCCCCCCTCCCCCCGCTGTTTCTCTCCTTGCTGCCCCGCAGGTAAAATCCTGACGGACGACTTTGCCGACAAGGAGGGCCTGGAGATGGGCGACGAATACTTTGCCAACCTGGACCACATTGAGAGCGTGGAGAACTCGAAGGAGGGCTACGAAAGCGAGGCCAAGTGCTCTTCGGACAGCAGCGGCGTCAACCTGAAGGACGACGAGGACGAGAACTCGGGCTCGGAGGAGCAGGAGGAGTCCAACGAGGAGAGCTCGGACGACAACTTCTGCAAGGATGAGGACTTCAGCACCAGCTCGGTCTGGCGCAGCTACGCCACCCGGCGCCAGACGCGGGGCCAGCGGGAGAACGGCCTCTCCGAGACGGCCTCCAAGGACTCGGGCCTGGCCCGGCAGGCCAGCCACGAAGAGGCCGCCCACTGCAAGCCTCCCCTCTCGGAGGAGACCTCCAAGAACAAGGTGGCCTCCTGGCTCAGCTCCAACACCATGGCCGACAGCTTCCAGGACAACGACAGCCGCTCCTCGTTCCGCGTGCACGAGGCGGGCGAGGCAAAGGCCGCAAAGGCCGAGCCCCCGGATGGCGAGAAGGCGGCGCCGGGAGGCCGGGACGATTTCGGGCTGGAGGTGAAGAAGAAAGAGGTACGGTCCCTCGCAAGGAAATGGCCCCTGCGGTGTTCGTGGGTGGATTTTTGGTGGCCCTCCCTGTCACATTTGAAAACACGTGGACTACACCCGTGATTTCTGCATCGCAGGGTGTTTTGCTCAGGGGTCAGCAAACATTTTCAGCAGGGGGTCGGTTCACAGTTCCTCAGACCTTGGTGGGGGCAGCGGACTATATTTTGCAATGCAGGCCAACTCTTATTAAATATTTCTGCCTAAATGTTTGCTAGGAACACAGGTGGCGCTGTGGTTAAACCACTGAGCCTAGGACTTGCCGATCAGAAGGTCGGCAGTTCAAATCCCCGCGACGGGGTGAGCTCCCATTGCTCGGTCCCGGCTCCTGCCAACCTAGCAGTTCAAAAGCACATCAAAGTGCAAGTAGATAAATAGGTACCGCTCCGGTGGGAAGGTAAATGGCGTTTCCATGCGCTGCTCTGGTTCGCCAGAAGCAGCTTAGTTCTGCTGGCCACATGACCCGGAAGCTGTACGCCGGCTCCCTCGGCCAATAAAGTGAGATGAGTGCCACAACCCCAGAGTTGGTCACGACTGGACCTAATCGTCAGGGGTCCCTTTACCTTTAAATGTTTGCTTCAGTTTGCTCTTTCTCTCCCTTCTTTCCCACAGGAACCCGAAGACCACAGCAAACCTCTGTTGTAAGTTCCCTTTTTTTCCCTTCTGCTCTTCTCTTCCTTTGGGTAACTTGGGCCAGCTCTGGCTGCTCCTGGATTTCTGTCTCCTTTGGGAAACAAGTCGGGAGTGTTTCTGAACACTCTACCAGCTGAAGAACTCCCCGCAAGCAGAAAGCTAGCATGTCAAGGGCAGGGACAAAAGGATATAGCTCAGAGGTTCCCCAAACCCTTGTTCACCCCAGACCAATGGAATATCACCAAGGGACTTTTCTGCCCGTTGTAGCAAGTGCTAGATGTTGTGTTCAATTGTATTTCTACTGCTGCTTTTGCTTTCTGTACTGCATTACCATTTTCATTCTGCAGAATTCTAATTGCGATACAGTAAAATACAGTCTTGAGAAATAAGGCAAGCAGTGCAAACGCAGTTAAAAATCAGTATGAGTGCTTAACGCAGCATGCCACAGACCAGCTGAGCTAAGCTTTTGGGGCCACCACTGGGTGGTCCACGGACTACAGTTTAGGAACATTTTCCCCCTGACATGCTAGCCTTCTAGGTGCGGGGAGGGTTGTTTCTCATTCTCATCTGACGAACATTCAGACATGATCCAGTCACTTCATCCAGTTTCACCTCATTTAATCCCTACAACAGCCCTGTGAGGTAGGTTAAGCTGAGAAGGTCACGCTCTGGAAGCATCATGGCTGAGGTGGGATTCGAACCCTGGTCTCTCCCTGGTCCTAGTCCAGCACTCTTAACCACTACACCACACGGGGTCTTTTCTTTATCATTTATTGCTTCAACACCACCCTCCTCCTGACCCAGAGCCCAGGGTGGCTAAAAGTCCTCTGAACTGTACAAACACGACATGGCTGTCATAAAACAAACTATTAAACGTACAGAATGTTAATCCCGATTTTAAAACGGCAACAGCCAAGAGTTTTCTCCTCTCCACAACCGCATGCGGTTTAAACGACCGAATGCCCAATCAAAAGGGAAATGTTTTAAGGTGACGCCTTAATTTCATACACTTGAGAAAAATGAAATAATTAATGGAGTCATTTGTTTTTATTATAAATTACAAAAAAAATGAAACGATGAATGCTGCGAAGGGGGGGAAACTAGTATAATGCATTATAGTACACTGAATATTGTGTTAAACAGAAGATTCTGTATCTTATACATAACCCATGTTGTGTGTTCAAGAAATGCTACGTGAATCCTAAACTGCGGTTCAGGGAAAGGAGGGAGGACTGATTTCTCTTTACACTGAATATTACTTTTGCATTACAGTAAATAAAATAAAATTGGGGGGGGGGGGGAATCAGTGCTGGAACCACAGCCGTATATCAGCTGTCTATTTGGTGGTTGCGGCTTGCTGGCATCTTGCGACGAAGCATTGTGGGAGCGGCTAACCCTGCCTCTGTCCTCCCCCAGGGTGCCCAGTGCAGGCAGGTTGTACGGTTACAATCCAAACCCGCCGGTCCCCGAAGGAGTCCGGAGGCCGATCAGCAAGACAGCCTTGCTTCAGAGCCGCAGGCACACAGAGTCCCATCAGGTACCCGTAGATGTAATTATCTTAAGAACTTTTAGGCCTGTGGGCAGGCTGTTTATCCTTCCACAAAGCTTTGTGTTAGAATCGTAGACTCAGAATTGTCAAGTGGGAAGGGATCCCAAGGCTCATGTAGTCCAACCCCCTGCAAGGGGGGGGGCGGCATATGAAGAACAAAAGAAGTTTGTGTTCCATCTTGTCAATACCCACTTTAAACTGAGCTGCCCGGAACGGAATTCCTTGCTGGCCAAGGAGAGGGGCGGCTGCAGACGTTCCCTCCCTCCCTCCCACTTTTCTCTCTCTCTCTCTCTCCCACCGCCAGGATGTGCTTATGCTCTCCAGCAGCACGGACAGCGATGGCGACAACGGGCGCGGCACCTCGAGGCAGGCGCAGGGCAACGACAGTGACGACATCCAGACCATCTCCTCCGGGTCGGAAGAGGAGCCGGGGCCAGACGGCAAGAAGAGCTCTTCGGGGCTGGGTGAGCGCAGCCGCGTTTGGGGAGAGGGGAGGCGATTGTGTGTACAGTCATACCTCGGGTTACAGACGCTTCAGGTTGTGTTTTTTTCATGTTGTGGACTGTCAAAACCCGGAAGTACCGGAATGGGTTACTTCCGGGTTTCGGCGGTCGCGCATGCGCAGAAATGCTAAATTGCGCTTTGCGCATGAGCAGAGGCACCAAATCACAACCTGCGCATGCGCAGACACACCGCTGTGGGTTGTGGACATGCATCCCACACGGATCACGTTCGCAACCCGCAGCGTCCACTTTATATTAAACAATTTTGGAGCGACATTCAAGAGGAACTTTAAAAAACGCTTAAAATATCATATAAAAAAAACCCCAGAGGCGTACCTCCCTGGAATTATAGCGACTGACATTCCTGCTGCTAGGAAAAAGGGGTTTCTTATATGCAACCGCTGTGCCCAGAATGATTGCAGCAAAAAATTGGAAGGGAGAAAGAACTCCCTCAATAAGAGAATAGCAACTAAGATTTTGCGAATATATAGAATCAGCAAGACTTACAGCAGTGGTAAGAGGCCAATCAGACCAAAAATTGATAGATGAGTGGACTTGCGTGAAGGAATACATCATAAAACATTGTTCTGGTATTAATATATCAATATGCAACGAACGAAACTTATAGAGTAAAAAAAATTAAGAAGAAACAGGTACAAGATGAAATAGTCAAAAATAATATTGATAACACAGTGAAAAGAAGAAAAGAAACAAAGGATGTTGCATATAGGTGGAGGGAGAGTCAAAATTTATGTCTGTATGTTTGTTTGTTTTTTTGTAATCTTAAATTGAGCGGTATATGTATCTATGTATGATAAGTTTGTTTAGTGTTCTGGTTTGGGTTTGTAAGTATCGCATTTATCAATAAAAGTTTTTTTAAAAAGGACAGAAAAGGGAGCCTTCCGGGATGAGGCCAGTGCGGAGCCCACCGGGTCCAGCATCCCGTTCTCACGGTGGCCCAATGGGAAGCCCCAAGCAGGACCCGGGCGCAAGAACCATTTCTTCCCTCCTCTGGCTTCCGGCAACTGAGATTCAGAAGTGTTGCCTGCTTCCAGCCGTTGAGGCAGCCAACTTAGCTTTTTTAATTTAGTTGTCGCTTCGTTAACAGTGTTTTATACTAGGTTTTGCTGATGATTTGTTAATTACCGTATTGGCCCGAATATAAGCCGCACCCGAATATAAGCCACACCTTTAAAATTGGATAGGAAAAAAGACAAAGTACCCAAATATAAGCCGTTCCATTTGCTCGCTGCTCCTGGCTGCATTCTGGGTTGGAGGGGGAGCCATGCTGTATTGCCAGCGGCCTTTCCCCTTCCTCGCTCTCTCTCCCTTCCCAGCCTTGTGGGAGAGGATGGGGGGCTACGCATGGGGCGGGCACCGCTTTGCGCACTCCTGGCACTGTTTACCCCACACTCCTGGCTACATACCGTAATGTCGCAAATATAAGCCACACTTTAACTTTTCACGGTCGGAATTTGGGGGAAAGTGGGGCTTATATTCAGGCCAATAATAATAATAATAATAATAATAATAAATTTTATTTATACCCCAGCCAAGACCAGGCTCAGGGCGGCTAACACCAAATAAAAAAACGATTGATTGAAATACAGCTTAAAAAACAAGATTAAAATACAACATAAAAACATTAAAATGCAGCCTCATTTCAGTGGAAACTCAAATCAAAAATTGTTTGGGGGATGAAAATGTCAAGTCTTCAATACGGTTTCTGCATGATTCATGCTGTAATTGTGATGTTCTATCATGTTATTGTTGTTTGTTTTGTTTGGTGTGCATGGGGCATTAGGGGAGGGGGAGGGCCACGGTTGGGGGGCACGCCATGCTCCTTCTGGGGTAGTTTGTCCACCTTTGGCCCCCACCTTGCACTCAACGCTCACCTTTAGCTCCCAGAAGCTGCCAGCATGGGACAGCAGCCACACCCCAGGAAACTGCTTCCACTGGGCTGCCAAACCGGGCGAGGGGAGCCGATAGGTCTCAAGCCCTCCGTGAGGGGCAGGTGGGGCTTGTCCACCTGGGAAGGGAGCCCATCTAGGAGAAGAAAAACTCTGATCCTAACCCTCTGCATTAACCGCTCCACCACCATTGGCTTCCTCCGCCACATCTGAGAAGGGAGTGAATATTGCTAGGGGGTGCCAGCACGAATAAGGCCCTGCCATTTACCTGCTATAGGAGGGAGAAATGTTTCTAAAGGACGGGGGCATTGTGGGTGAAGGAAAAGCCAGCCTGCTCAGGCTAGGAAACTGCCCAGGCTGTTCCAGTACGCCTAATTGTCTGAAATTGGCTTCTTCAATCTCCCTTTAACGGTGTCGACTCCCTTGGGTGTTTCCCAGGACCAGTGAAAAGGCAGGTGGCCGTCAAGTCCACCCGCGGCTTCGCCCTGAAGTCAACCCACGGCATTGCCATCAAGTCGACCAACCTGGCGTCCGGGGAGAACATGCCCATCCGGAGGAACACGCGGCAGTTCTACGACGGGGAGGAGTCCTGTTACATCATCGACGCCAAACTCGAAGGCAACTTGGGCCGCTACCTCAATGTGAGATTCTCCCTGCTTTACCTAACAAATTAAATTTCCCCCTTCTCGCACAACTCTGGTGTTTTTCCTCCGTCCAAGCCGACCTCTTGCTTCCCCTGTAGAGTCTTACTGTTGGTGGATATTCCATGACAGGCACTTCTCACTCTGCAGTTCATTTCCACTGACCTTCTGTGATGTCACCGCAGCTCAGCCAATGGCTAAGGGAGGCACGCCAGCAACAACTTTTAGGTGTTTTTTTTTCGATAAAACACTGCTTCATAGAAGCATTTCTGTTCTCAAACAACGGATTGTTAAAGATAGCTGTGCTAAAATAAACTTCCTCGATTGCTTCCCAGCGCCCAACACTAAATAACAACAGATTTCCTGCATGTGTTGTAAGAGACCTTGAAAACCTAAAGCTTGAGATGTGGGAGATAAATATTGTAGACAGCAGATTTGCAACCGGTGATTGGATTTTTGGCTTGGTCGCTTTGGAGCTTCCTCTCATTGGCTGAGTGGCTGTGATGTCACAGAATGTCCTCAAGAAGACGGCAGAAATATCAGATTAGAGAAAGACTGGGTGAATGTTTAAAGGATATTTGTGGGCAGAAGAAGAGCTGGTGAGGTTTAGGAATAATTTTTTGGGGGGGAGGTCAGATCAAAGAAGCCCCCCCCTTCTGTTTTCTCACCTTTTCCCAATATTAATGGTCAGACCTTGTCAGAAATAATTTGCCTACACTTCAGGTTCCCAGTTGCATCATTCTGACCCCTCCCCTCTGTGCTTACCAAATGCCATCCCCCCTTATTTTGAAAAACTGATGCTGGGGTTTTTTGGGGGGTGGGGCTTGTTGTTGCTTGCTTAATTTTATCTGTGTTTTACTTGGGGGTTTTTTTGGGGGGGGATTGTGCGTTGCCAGGTTTTTTTCCTTCTAAGAAATGGACGTATTTGTGGTACTTCATTTTTGTGTTTTTAACATTTGTTAAAAGAAGAAGAGAATTTTTTTAAAAGGGGGGCGTATTGTGGTCTGCTAAGGAAATTCAGCCTTTTACGTCCATTTCTGAGTTAAGTTCTGTTGATACTTTCACACTTTTAAATATCATTTTGGCTAGATAACAAGCAGCTGTAAAATACCTTGACGTCAGTCGGCACAGAGGTTTTGCCCTTCTGATTTCAGCTAACGCTCCTTTCTGTTTCCAGCATAGCTGCAGTCCTAACCTCTTTGTCCAGAACGTCTTTGTGGACACCCACGACCTCCGTTTCCCATGGGTGGCCTTCTTCGCCAGCAAGTAAGCACTGTCCAAAAGAGACCAGCTTCTCTCTCTTCGGTCGAGCTTCCCTTGGGCCGCATCCACACCAGGCTTTTAAAGCCCCCTTCCACCACTTTGAACACCCAACGGCTCCTACCCTCCAAATCCTGGGAACCGTAGTTCATCCAGGGTGCTGAGTGCGATTAGGAGATCCCGCTCTTTCTTTAATGGGGCAATTGCTTCTTCCCCTTCCATCATTTTGGTAGCCCTTTTCTGAACCTTTTTGCTCCTCTACAGAATCTTCTCTTTTTCTGAGTTGCACATAATAATAATAATAATAATAATAATAATAATAATAATAATAATAATTCCCTGCCCATCTGGGTGGGTTTCCCCAGCCACTCTGAGCCGCCAAGTGCAGCTGCACTCTAGATGACGACATGGTCTCACGAGTCCCATTATGCCCATTTTACAGGTGGGAGAGCAGAAGCTGAGTCACAATGCTGTTCAGCCAGAGAGTCTCTCCCATTCTAAGCTGTCATTTCAAAACCGCAAAACCCTTTTTCCTTCTTGCAGGAGAATCAGAGCCGGCACCGAACTTACCTGGGACTATAACTACGAAGTTGGCAGCGTGGAGGGCAAGGAGCTTCTGTGCTGTTGCGGTGCAATTGAATGCCGTGGACGTTTGTTGTAAGATTTCTTTCTCCCGCTGCCCCCCCTCCTTTTTTTTAGGCAGGGGGGCGTATTTCATGAATTTTTTTAAAGAGTTCTTTTTTTTAAAGCCCTTTTCGGTCAGTGGAGCCCCCCTTACCCACTTCTCACACGTCTCGTTCTCTGTTTGCGGGCTCATCCATTTTCGGTGCCGCGTTGTCGGATGTTGTCGAGGGCATGGTTCTGTGTATGGTGTTTTGCAGAGGACCGCCCCCCCCTTTCGTCGTCGTAAAGCAATAAAACCATGTTTACTCTCGATTTCAAAAGACGATCTGCTCCTGAACCTTTTATTTTTTTTAAAAAAAAGAAAATATAACACGGGGCAGGGCCATGGAGGTTTTTATGGGCTGATCCAGGGATTATTCAGGATCAGGGCCCAGATACAGCTCCTGTGGGGCTTTCCATCTGACTCCTGGAAGGAGGGGAAAGAGCTCTCTGTGTGTGTTTCTCAAAAGAAAAGCTGGCTTTTCCCAGAGTGCGGTTTAAACGACAGAAAGGTGGTGTTTCATGCATCTGCAACCCATTATCTCTTTGGCGCATGGGTGAGTGTCGTTCGAGGCTAGTGGCCCATGCCCCCTCAGGGGCAGCTGCGGGCCGGATTCCTGCATTGCAGGGGGTTGGAGTAGTCGATCCTCGGGATCCTTTCCCACTCTGCGGTCACCTGGAGATGCCAGGGGTCGATGCAGCGATGGCTCCCTGAACGTGGAAGCAGCCCCTCTCCGGAGCCCTTTGCACGCCGCTCATCGTCCCGCCGCCAGCCCCTGCCGCTCGCAAGACACAGGTAAGCAGCCACCGGGGCTTGTCCATAGCTGTCAACGTTTTCCTTTTTTTAAGGGAAATTCCCTTATTCCAAATAGGATTCCTCGCAAGAAAAGGGAAAAGTTTGACAGCTATGGGCTTGTCCGGTGCTGTGTAGGAAGGAAGAGTCGTGGGGGTGTGCAGCTTATAGTCCGGCCCCCCACAAGGTCTGAGGGACAGGGGACCGGCCCCCTGCTGAAAATGTTTGGACTAAACCCTACACAAATGTGGAGTCCCTTAAGGTTGCCTTGTGTGCCACATTCCTGCAACTCCAGCAACCAAGCTGGTGTCAAATGTCTTGCTCTGCCTTCTTATGGACAACATCAGCGAGGCCCATTGGGGGGGGAGGTCTTGTCGTTCTGGGTGGTCCAGGACTCCCATGCGCACTGCCCAGGTTTGCGTCCCAGGGAGGTCGCTCTGCTACTGCTAGTGTGGCAGTTTGACTTCACCCCAGAGGCATACTCCATTGTCTGTTTGAGACAGACAAATGCAAACAGCAGCAGCACCAGTTCCAGGGAATCGCATGTGGGGGTCGTTTTGCTGCTGTGTTTGGGTCCAGATCGTGAGCTTCCCATCAGGGCATCTGGAGAACAGGGTGTTGGACTGGATCAGCTCCTTTGGGCCTGCTCCAGCTGCAGGGCTCGTCTGGTATTCTTACGGAGCCTCCTGGTCCAGAGGAAGTCAATCTTGATTTCTAAGTTCTTAAGGGTGTTTAATGGGACGCAGGTGGCGCTGTGGGTTCAACCACAGAGCCTAGGACTTGCTGATCAGAAGGTTGGCAGTTCGAATCCCTGCGACGGGGTGAGCTCCCGTTGCTCGGTCCCTGCTCCTGCCAACCTAGCAGTTCAAAAGCACGTCAAAGTGCAAGTAGATAAATAGGTACAACTCCAGCGGGAAGGTAAACGGTGTTTCTGTGCACTGCTCTGGTTCGCCAGAAGCGGCTTAGTCATGCTGGCCACATGACCCGGAAGCTGTACGCTGGCTCCCTTGGCCAGTAAAGCGAGATGAGCGCTGCAACCCCAGAGTCAGTCACGACTGGACCTAATGGTCAGGGGTCCCTTTAGCCCTTCGGAGAACAGTCCTGCTTTAGCCTGACCTACTGTGGCTTATTGAAGCTGAGACTGGGGTAGGCGGGCGAACGTTGGATGTATCCAACTGAATTTGGTTCATTCTGACAGGAGTAAATTCTCTCGCTTCTCCCGTCTCACCCCAACTGTTTCCCAAAGCAGTCCCAAAACAAATGGCCACATGCCCCCTTGCAGGGTTGGCGTTAGGAATTGCCCCACTAATTTATGCTGGAAGCGTTTGCAAACACCGTTGTGCCATTTAAAAAGCACCCTTGGTTGTGTGAACTTTCCCAACGGTAATCCAATCACCAGATTTTTTTTTAAACAGAAATTTATTAGTCTTATTTAGGTTTTAATATATTTTAACTTTTTTTTTCTTAAAAAAAAAAAAAGAACACACATTTTGGTCTGAAGATAGGTTAATGGTCCTTTTTTGTAAACCTCCCCCTACCCCCCCCCCACAAAATGCCCTAAGGCTAAGGCTAGGGAAAGAATAATTGCAATTTGATCCTACAGGTAGAACAGATATTCTTCAAAACTGTCTTTCTCTGGAGTTTTTATTCCAGCTGAAGCCAAAAGATTTTTCTCGTTTTGGTGCTTGAAAAACCCTATCTAATAAATTAAAACAAAAATCAGCGTCTCCCTCTCTGGGAGTGGTAAAAGGCAAGTAGACTACATAAAAGTGGGTGTACCTCTGTGGGTGTTTTTTTTTTTAATAGGATGAGAAAAGGATCGTGGAGTTGGGGGCAAAAGGAAAGTATTGCATTCCTAAGAGAAGGAATGCAGGGGAATAAAGTGAAGTAGTGTGCATTGAATTAAATTCTCTACAGGAGGAAGGTGGTGCAGTTTAGAGAAAGCTTTTTTTAAAAAAGGGAAAATAAAGACCATCACTGAGTTTTCAGCCTTCTGGCATCATTGACCTGTCTGAATTAGCTTGCCGAAACATCTCCCCCACCCCAAACTAAAATACCCAGGAAAAAAGGTGAGTAAATCCTCCATGATCTCATCTGAACGTGATCTCCAAAAATTAAAACCCTCTACCTGTGATTCCCTCACCTGTGGACTCACTGTAATCCAATCGCTTCTTTAATTAAATACTTTTTTTGCAATTTAAAAACCTCTTCCCATCGGGCTGCGGGTTGCAAAGGCAGGGGTCAAAACTCCAGGGCCTTACAAGTGGGGGGGGCACTGGGCATACCTTGAGGACCAGAAGACGTATTTATCCATCTCCCTCTCACCATTTGTTTCGCTGCAGCTAAGAAAACAGAGCCAGGCTTTGCAAAGGAGTAATATGGCTTCTACGATAACCAAAAACGGATTATCGAAAGGCTTTGGAGTTAAGGCAGGACCGGTGGTGGGCCTCCTGGCCTGGTTTCTAAAAAGGTATCAAGACACAGTTGGATAGATGTGCTCAGAGGAGATGGGAACTGTAGCGCCACACCAACGGCGCCTGCTTGACTCCGTTTCCCAACTCTGGCAGAGCGAAGGCGCAGGGATTGTCCTCGTAAGCGGCGAAGGCGGATTGGGGCGGAAACCCCAACCTTGCCCTCTGCTACACCCCACCCGCTTGTACCCAAAATATTTGCTTTTTCCACACACACACACAAAAAGGATTACTTGTGGAAAGAAAATATTTGTGCCCATGATATAGCAGATCTAGGGGGTGTCGGGGAAAGGAGGGTTGAGAGCCGAGCCCAGCTTTCCTGACATGTTTACAAGCAGGAGGGCCTTTGGCATGGGGGAGAGAGGCCTCGATGAGGTCTAGAAACTTGACAAGTGGAGTACTTTCCCCGCAAGTGTTGGTTCCTTTCGAGTGTGCTTGGAAGGGAAAAAGGAGACATGTGTCTTTTCTGGGGTGGGGCGGAGAAGTTGCTCTCTGCTTGCCCAATTTTGTGGAGGGGTTTTGGGTGGGTGAGGAGGGGGTTGGCAACGTGTGAGGGGGTCTCGGGACCGCTTTCCAAGGTGGAGTCAGGGCAGGGGCCCAAAGAGGGAAGGGCAAGCACGCTCCCAAAACTCTGCCGTTCTTCCCATACATAAAGGGTGCTGGGGAAGAGAAAAACGAGCACTGTTTGCAAGCTCCAGAAAAGGCTGCCCGCTTTGCCCCCAAGAAAAGCGGCAAGTGTCTCAGGATCCCGTCTTGAAATGAACCCGGCGCGTCTTCGGGTACTTGGAGGGTCCGAGGGTGGAGAGAGGAGCTGGTGGGGCGGCAGAGGGCTGTGCTTCCAGCTGCAGCTGCCCAGAGGAAGTTTTGTTTTCTTTTTGGCTTCAAAAATGAAAATAAAGATCTGGGCTCTGGCAACAGACGGGAGTCCCCCCCGGAAGCTGGGAGCAGAGGAGGCCTGGGTACCGAAAATGGACGTCGAGCGATCAATTGGCTTTCACCCGGTGGTTATTGTTCAAGACCGGGTGCCCGTTGCTCAGGGGGCCGTTCTTTGTGGGTGCTGAGGCAGCTTTCTCTTCTTCCAACTCCTCCTCCTCCCCGGTGTTGTCCGTCTCATCACGGTCGCTGCGCTCGTCTTCCACCACCTGGAACGGAGAGAAACCCAGGTCAGGAAACGAGAGCGACTCAGACACTTCTCTGGTCCTGAATGGGGTAACTGTGCCCCTGAAGAACCAGGTGCGCAGCCTGGGAGTCATTCTGGACTCACCGCTGTCCATGGAGGCGCAGGTCAATTCTGTGTCCAGGGCAGCTGTTTACCAGTTCCATCTGGTACGCAGGATGAGATCCTCCCTGTCTGCGGACTGGCCAGTGTGGCACATGCTCTGGTTATCTCTCGCTTGGACTACTGCAATGCGTTCTGTGTGGGGCTACCTTTGAAGGTGACCCGGAAACTACAACTAATCCAGAATGCGGCAACTAGGCTGGCGACTGGGAGCGGCCGCCGAGACCACATAACACCGGTCTTGAAAGACCTACATTGGCTCCCAGTACTTTTCCAAGCACAATTCAAAGTGTTGGTGCTGACCTTTAAAGCCCTAAACGGACTCGGTCCAGTATATCTGAAGGAGCGTCTCCTCCCCCATCGTTCTGCCCGGACACTGAGGTTCAGCACCAAGGGCCTTCTGGTGGTTCCCTCATTGCAAGAAGTGAGGTTACAGGGAACCAGGGAGAGGGCCTTCTCAGTGGTGGCGCCCGCCCTGTGGAACGCCCTCCCAGCAGATGTCAAAGAGAACAACTACCAAACTTTTAGAAGACACCTGAAGGCAGCCCTATTTAGGGAAGCTTTTAATGTTTGATGTATTACTGTGTTTTAATATTTAGTTGGAAGCTGCCCAGAGTGGCTGGGGAAGCCCAGCCAGATGGGTGGGGTATAAATAATAAATTATTATTATTATATTATTACTATGTAGGGCTTTTAAGGCGATCAGGAAGTTAATGCATATCTGCTTATACCCAGAACAAACTTAGTTGGTCTCCAAGGTGCTACTGAACAATTTCTTAATTTTATTTCGACTGCGTCAGACCAACACGGCTACCTACCTGAATCTAGGAAGTTAAGTGTAACCAAGAGACAGTGGCAGCGGAGCAGGATATTAAATGTGACAAAGAGATGGGAGCCTTTGACCCTGGTGGTACTCCTGCTTTTGAAAATCCTCCCCCCGACACAGTCGCTAAAATCTTTTAGGTATACCAGGCTCGTTCCAACCCACCCACCAGAGATTTTAACAATCATTCATCTGCTTTTAGCTGCTGTCTGTTCCCTGTGAGGTTATTATTATTATTTTCTGATGTTTGCAAGCTACCTTAAGGGCCAATTGGTGGGAGAGCCTTTTTAAATGAAAAACTTCATAACTACATAATTCTGGAAATTAACCCTTCCCCCATTTGCATTCCCGCTTTGAGAGGTGGAACTGGAAATATTAAATATTCAGAATCTCATTTACCTTTCCAAAGGGTGCTGCTGTTGTTTTTTAAGTTACTTTTTATTCACCGTAATTTATTCACGTCCTGCCTTTCCTGAATGCAGCTCGAGATGGGCTTGCAATGAAACTTAAAAGTGCAGCGGAACAAAATAAAACATACAAGCAGCTTTTAAAATCAATCTGATGGGTAATCGGGAAGCCTGCGGCAATTAAAAGCCACTCACGGCCTGAAACGGCTTTCCTCATAACGGAAGTGGCGAGAGTAAGCCATCCAGCAGATCTTTTCCACATAAAATCCCAAGTTCTAACCCACAGAAATTGCTTCTGGGCGCGGCAGAATCTTGCATCCTGCACAACTCAGCTTCCGCTACCAGGAAGAGGAAAACATGAAAGTAAGTTGCTAGCCCTCAAGAATAGGGTTTAAAAATGTGTATGGTCACAGGGAGACGGATTTAGTTCCTCCTCAGTGCAAAATGAAGATCCCAGTGTGGCAAAGCGGCTAGAGGAGGGGAAACTTTTTTGGCTCCACAGGACAGGTCCTTATCAGGGTTGGCCTCCTGGCCAAATCCTGACAGGTGGGTAGGCCCGTCCACCTGGTGCCATAATGGCATCAGGTGATTCAGAACCTCATAGCCCAAAACTGGGACTTCAAACCACCACTAGGGCATGACCAAAATGGAGTTTCGGCCCTTAGAAATGAGTGCTTGAGTTTTGATTTTTCCTCATCCCTCCTTGTACCTTTCCCCTTGTATGTTGTTGGGGATTTTTTAAAGACTGTAGGCCTTTAGGTAGGGACTGTCTTGATTGTACCTAAGCCACCTTCCCCCGCGGGAGCCTGAAGAGTTGGGTGCAATTGTTCCAAGCAAGTAATAAATCATGGGTGGGCAAACTAAGGCCCAGGGGCCGGATCCGGCCCAATCGCCTTCTAAATCTGGTTTGCGGTCCGGGAATCAGCGTGTTTTTACATGAGTAGAATGTGTCTTTTTATTTATAATGCATCTCTGAGTTATTTGTGGGGCATAGAAATTTGTTCATTTTTTTCCTTCAAAATATAGTCCGGCCCTCCACAAGGTCTGAGGGACAGTGGACCGGCCACCTGCTGAAAAAGTTTGCTGCCCCTGTAATAAATCAATAAGGGATTTTGTTCTGAATCTTGCCCAATTGGCAGGGTTTAACCCCCCTGCTCCCGGCTCATCCGCACCCAGCGCAGGACTGAACCCCACCCACCAGAGCGGCATCAGCTGCTGGGCCAGCAGTTTGGAGAAAAAGACATAATTGGCCCAACTGGAGTCATGACGGGCCAAAAGTGGCCTACAGGCCACAGGTTGCCGACCCCGGAGTTAGGGAGACCAGGGTTCAAAATCCCCATTTGGCCATGTAGCTCACTGGATATGACCTGGGGGCAGCGCCTGTCTCTTAGCTTGGCCCACCTTGAAGGTTGTTGCGGAGAATACGGAAAGTCGGAGAACCACGTAAGTAAGCTACCTCGAGTCCCTTTGAGGAAAAGTGGGACAGCAATAGATAGATATATTTTAAACACAGGGTTGCCCTCTGGGTTGGTTGGTTTGTTTGTCTCTCTCTCAAACACCAAAAAAAGAGTTGGTTTTCTCTTATACCTCTTACTAGACAAAACACGAATTGGGGAAGGGTACCAACTCCCCCCCAAAAAAAACCCAACTTGCCTTTCCAGTTATGAATTTCTGGGCCATCCGGATAATGAGGTACGCCCAAAATATGTGCAGGGACTGCAAAATGACCATCATGAGGTTGAAGAAATAGTAGCCAAAGAAAGGTGGGTATATTTCCAAGGGGTACACCATGGTGCAATGCAGGATCCTATAAAATTCAACATAAGGAATCAGATCAAGACAAATCAGATTGGAGAAACCACATTGGTAGTTTACCCCCTCGCAGAGCTACAATTCCCAGTGCCCTTAAACTAAAATTCCCAGGGTTCTGTGGGGTAAGCCAGGAGAACAGCATGGGTGTGGCCTAATATTAACTGGCAGATTATATTCCCCTATGAACTGGCCCACATTTATTCATTAGCAGCGACTCCTGTATTGCAGAGGGTTGGACTGGATGACCCTTGGGGTCCCTTTTGCCACTCTATACTATTTTGTGCTTCTGTTTGCCCCCTCCCGCCCATTCTCTCTCTCCCAACAGCTTCTCGACAGGCAGGCGTCCAACAGGTAAACCTCAGTCACACGCAGCGCACGTAACTCTCACCAGAACGGAAGGATGACGAGTCGCGTGACGATGAAGATGGTGGCGAAGACGATGAAGATGTTGTTGGACATGTTCTTCCAGCCCGCGTAGTTGAACATTTTCGCCGACTGCAGAGACACAGAGAGAGAGGAGAGGAGGCAATATGTATAGGCAGCCCTGAGCTCAGGGATCGGGACCGGCAGCGAGAGACAGAAGATGCTCTGACTATGAAGAGCACGATGGGAGCATCTCCTTCTTGTGGGCAGGATGCGGCCCTCTACCTATCTCCCCTGGGTCTCTCCCAGGGCCGGATTTAGGTTTGATGAGGCCCTCAGCTACTGACGGTAATGGGGCCCTTTATATGTCCAGCTGTCCTTTGTCAATAACAAATTGTCGCTGTTTTTGTGTGTTGAATATATGCCATGTGGCAATTTATGGGCCTAATAGGTATCTAAAGCCATTTGCACATCACAAAGTATGCATTTTATCAAAGTAATTGTTGAAAAGTCCATGCAGAATGCAAAGTCCCTGCAGAATGTCGGCACCCTATATATCGAAACGAGCAAACCAGTGATATTTTAGGCAGCAGGCTAGCATCATAGGAGCCTACACAACACAAAACACTCTTGCTGTATGTAGGCTTTATTTTATTAGTTTTTTATCTTATATTTTGGAAATGTACGTCCAGTTTTTCCCCCTTTAAATTTTTTGGGGGCCCCCAAGAGACTGGAGCCCTAAGCTATAGCATGTTTAGCTTATACGTAAATCTGGCACTGGTCTCTCCCCACACCGCACGCTTCCCTGGACCCGTTTCACCCCCTAAGTGTTTCCCCCCTCGGCTGAGAAGTGTCTTTGACTGCTTGGGGGGACAGACCAGGGAGTAGAAACCAGCCGACAAAACTGAAGCAAATTGCTCTTGCAGCGGCTGTTAGGGGTTTCAGGCAGAGATTATTCCCAGTCCTACCTGGAAATGCTACTGGGACCTTCTGCATGCAAAGTGGGTGCTCTAACCACTGAGCCCCACAGCCCTTCCCGGACATGCCGCCATTTAATTATGTGTTTTTAAGAAGCGACGACAGCACGCAGCACAAGGCGTCCGGAACATGGAGAGTCCCTAAGCTGAGTCGGACGCCTGGGCTTGAGCTTCGGGTTACACCCCTGCAAGGGAGGACGGGGTCCCGATCCCTCACCTCCAGCAAATAGTCCGAGGAGTCATGCAAGGCCATGATGAGAGTCCCGGCACGGATGTAGTTGGTGAACCAGGAGAAGCTAATCAGGACGATGGTCGCTACGTGGTGGATGACCTGTTCCTTGAAGTCCTGCCCAAAAGCAAAAAATCAGCCAAAGCGTAATGGAAAATACCCATTTCCCCAGAAATCCTTTCAGGCTGTTTCATATATTTTCTTTTACAGTAAGTTAAAGGTAAAGGTAAAGGGACCCCTGACCATTAGGTCCAGTCGTGGCCGACTCTGGGGTTGTGGCACTCATCTCGCTTTACTGGCCGAGGGATCCAGCGTACAGCTTCCGGGTCATGTGGCCAGCATGACTAAGCCGCTTCTGGCGAACCAGAGCAGCACACGGAAACGCCGTTTACCTTCCCGCCGGAGCGGTACCTATTTATCTACTTGCACTGGTGTGCTTTCGAACTGCTAGGTTGGCAAGAGCAGGGACCGAGCAACGGGAGCTCACCCCGTCATGGGGATTCGAACCGCCAACCTTCTGATCGGCAAGTCCTAGGCTCTGTGGTTTAACCCACAGCGCCACCCGCGTCCCAAGTTAACTTAGATCACTGTTATTACAAACCAGGTTTTTTCAATTCTGAATTGAGACGAGTTTGGATTTAACTGTATTATATTATTATTATTATTATTATTATTATTATTATTATTATTATTATTATCATTATATTATTATTATTATTATTATATTGCTCTCTTTATATGTTACTGAGCTTTCAACACTACACCAAATACAGTGCTTGTTAACGTTTAACACTTGTGTTCTCCTGAGCCTCTCTGAGCTCAAAATTCAGTCAAAGAAGCAGTATACAGTCGTATCTCGGAAGTCAAATGAAATCCGTTCCGGAAGTCCGTTCGACTTCAAAAACATTCGGAAACCAAGGCGCGGCTTGTGATTGGCTGCAGGAAGTTCCTGCAGCCAATCGGAAGCCCCGTCGGACATTCAGCTTCCAAAAGAAAGTTCGAAAACCAGAACAGTCACTTACGTGTTTGCAGCGTTCGGGAGCCAAAACATTCGAGAACTAGGCCGTTCGAAAACCAAGGTACGACTGTATGAACATTTTATATCTGTCTGCGTTGAAACCCTAGGTAGGGTTGATGCCTCTCTGCTGCTAAATTGAAATTTTTGTGTATGTATTTAGACCCGTTCTGTTTCTGAGAGGGCCAGTTGCTTTAAACTGATTTTTCATATTGTGTCTCGATTTCAACAGGTTTAAGCAGAGCTCTCTTGAGTACCACGTTGCAGGGGGTTGGTCTGGATGACCCTCAGGCCCCCTTCCACCTCTAAAATCCGATTTTTCTTTCATATACTTTCCCCCCACTTATTTTTTAGCTATCCTGGAAGTTTAATGTTAACGCTCAACCTTACGCTGCCATTAACCTGCAGTGATAATATGTGTATCTCGTTATGGATATGTATTATTATTATTTTGTTAACTTTGTTGAATCTAAAAAAAGATCAACTTCCACTGATCAACTGCAGATCCAGCAGCAAAGGCCAAACGCCGTCTGCGCTCCCCGTGAGCCAAGCCTTCGACTCACCTTCCGCTTCACGTCCGAGGCGATGCTGAACAAGAGGGACCAGTAAAACGAGAGCTCAATCATGTAATACCAGTACTGGGACGGCAGCAGGTTCTGGAGGAGGGAGGGAGAAAAACCCCTCAAATATAGCCAGTCGTTCCGCGTCCTCAGCCACCATTTTTAAAAACCCAGTTTTGTGGTCTCCCCATCCCAGGGAAGCGTAAGAACACAATCTCCTGCTGAATCAGACCAAATGGACCAACTCTCCTATTCTTCCGGAGCGTGTTCTTTTCCTCTGCCCTCCTCATCCCTCCCTTCCTTTTGTGTCGTGCCGCCTTTGACGGCAAGCTTCATTTATTTAAAAGCATTTTTTGCCGCCTGATGTTTCACAGTATCTCTAAGGAGTCGACTGCAGCGGAAGGATTTTGGTCATCTCGATCTTGCTACCTCCCCCCCCCCCCCGTTTATAGTTATGTGCTCCTTGTTTCATGGTGTATTGTAGATATTTGTGGATTTTTCTTGTTTGTTTTTTATAAAAAAAGATAAATCCAAAGGTTGGGTATATATAATTTCTAATGCACACACCACATGAACACACAAGGGCTGTTGTCCCCGCTCAAGTTGCTCGCGAACCCTGCCTACCCCCCCCAACCCCATTGCTAACCCCCACCCCGTGATTTTACACCACACCAAGCCGTCCCCTCGCAGCCCACATTCTCACAGCTCTGTCAAACTCTCTGCACATCCTCAGAGACACTCTGTGTGCTCCCCCACCCAGCTTTATCCAAACCTCTGCTGTTGTTTAAAACCGCCATTTCTCTTTTAAATCCTCCCTGATTTCATGCAACTCCAGGATGGTGACGCCGGACTACAACTCTCCCCCCCCCCCCAAACAAAGGCTGCGTGATGACAGCCTTAGGTTTCTATATGTATATGAAGATATACCTTTTTTTAAAAAAAGCAAAGTTTGCAGCGTAAAAACTTAGCTCACCTGTGTAGGGTATCCTTCCCAAACTAGCCTGAGGTTGTAGAACCAAGGTTTCTGCAAGTTCGGGAGACAAAGGATAAAAAGACAGGAGCCGGTTAAGCGTCAAGAGGACTCGCAGAAAAGAAAACTCCCATTTCCCGCCTTAGGTTGAGGAGGAAATGTACTTACATCAGCTATGACGGCCGTGCCAGCAATGAAAGCAAGAAGGTAAAAGGTGAATCTCCAACTGGAAAAGGAAGCACAAAGTCTTGTTTCTCATCCCCTGAGCAAATGAAGCACACGTTCTCGGGCATGTCAAGAGCGCCACTGGGGGCGTGCAGAGTGCCTCTGACGTCTGCCAGGAGTGGTAGGGCGAGAGGCAAGGAGACGAACAGTAGGGGGAGCCAGAGAGCCAATGGATTGGTTGTAAGGAAGACTCCGGCTACTAAACATTTTGGAGTCGTGTGGCTGTGACACTCGCAAAGGCAAAGGTCTGCCTGAATTTGTCACCCTCTAGGTGTTGCTGGGCACCCAGCTGCCATCGGACAGCATGCCCAATGGTCAGGGGCATTGGGAATTGGACTTCTGGAGTGTTTTGGCGGGCAGAGAGCGTTGAGGAAGGCTGGCCTGGGGCAGCCAGCTGCCGACCCCTAATCCAGCGACGCTTTTGCAGATGGGAAAGCGTGCATGGGGCTGGGGCAAGCCTGCTATTCACCCAAGCCGCACCACGGTGCTGCAGGCCTACCTGGCCTCCCGGAATTTCTTGAGCAAGCTGGGCCGGTCCTGATTGCGCCGCCGGCGAAACCAGCGCTCGACCTGCCGGGGGGTGCAGCCGCTTTTCTTCGAGAGGCCCTCAATGTCTGCCTGCGGGGGCAGAAGAAGGGAAAACAGGGGCCCATTCAGAGAGAGGAGAGGGAGCTCAGGGAAAAAAGCCACTGAAATGCAGACAGCAGCAACATTTGCTTTGCTTTGCCATGTCTACCTTGACACACTAGGTTTCTAAGTGCGTGGATCTCATGCCTTCTTCCCAGAAAAAGCCACTGGTTTTGATGAAAGCTTCCAACTGGGGGTCCTACTTTGGGAAATGACCTCTCTAGTTGCAACATCAACCTGGCAAAGACTTCTTGATTTGAAGATGTGCTGGTTGGGCCCAGAAGTTTTTAATGCTTAAGAACTCAGTTGACCCAATACAGTTTCCTAGCTGCTTTCATGCTGGAGTTTTGCAGACCTTCGATTCCCACCAAATTTTATATTTTATAAGGTTGGCTTTGGGTCATTGTGTCCCGGAGCTCTGGGAATCTCAAGAAGGGGACATTTCCAGGCCAAGAATTCTAGGGATGAACCTGAGATCTTCTGCAGCCAATTTCACGCCACTGGGATGACGAATTTAGGGAAACTGCAGGGGTGAGCACACTGCAAGTGCAACCGAGGAACTTCACCCTGGGAAAACCATCTTCCATTCAACAGGGGGAAAGAATCCTGTCCTCCTGCTTCTGAAAACACAGGTTTCTCCCGGCCCTACCTGGAAATGCCACTGGGACCTGGGACTTTCTGCGCTCTACCAGTGAGCTACGGCCTGTCCCCACCTCCATCCAGACTGAAGCAGCGGCGATGCAAGAAGGCGCAGATTTGGCTCGGGGGCTGGCAGCTGGCAAAGCCAAACAGGAGATGGAAACCTTTTTGCTCTCGTTTATAGGCTTAATTACCCAGATGCACCAACTGGGAGTTCAGAGCGTATGTCCACAACAAGTATTGGCACGGGCCGCGTGGTGCCAGCAACAAGCCAATTGATTTTTCATCTGGATGCCTTGGTGGGAGAAATGGCAAGCCAGAGTCTCAGGCCATCAGCTCTGGCAGAAGACCAGCTCCATTAAGTGCCTTCTGACCCAGGACTTTTTCTATGCCAGCTGGTCACTGCAAGAGTTACTATTAAAAAAGTGGTGCCTGAGCGCGTTTTTCCTCTGCCCTCCCTGTCCCTTCTTCCTCGTGTGCCGTGTCTTTTTTCTTTTCTATGACTGTAAGCCTGTGGGCAGGGACTGTTTTGTTTTAATTGACTGGACGCTGGAAGCCTTTCTGGCTTAAGAGCATTGGGCAAAAATGCTCTAAATGAGGGAGCTGAGAGAAACATTTTCCATGTCTCCGGGTAGAGGGCGACCTTCGAGTCTCCTCTGTGAAAACCTCCTCTCACGTATTGCGAAAAATCCTGACCGCCACCACTGTCATACCGTCCATTTAAAGTACGACAATACCCCCGCCACACAGGAAACCTTGGTTCCCTTTACAGAGCTAAAATTCCCAGAGTTCTCTATGTTTCTAGAGGTTCCTGTTTTTATCTGTAAGTTGCCTGAGTCCCGTCAGGGGAAAAGGAAGGGTATAAATTATTATTATCAGGGATGGATCGTTAAACCGCTCTGGGAATTGTAGCTCTGTAATGGTATGTGAATCTTCTAAGGACTCTCAGTTCCCAAACTGACAAACTACAGTTCACAAACTACAGTTCCCAGGATTCTTTGAGAGGAAGTAATGGCTGTTTAAAGCAGAATCATAGTATTTAAATGTATGATACAAGGAAAACATCCCCACTTTCTTCCTCTCTCAAACATGGCTTCCCTGGCAAAGTTACCTGTTTGGGGTGTTTACAGGACGTTGTATAAAATTTCTCTAGGACGGGATTCGGAGTGGCTTTTAACCGCACTTTCTCCTTGACGTTCAAAAGAGCCGCTAGCGGAGTTGCCACGTATCTGGGGGGCAGAAGAGAACAACGGAAAGGGAAGAGAGGGGACGAAAGAAAAGAAACACAACGTTAGGATTCTGCAGCAGTTTCCGGTGCCAAAACAGAAACGGCCGTTAAATTTTACGGACTTCTGCAGCAAATCAGGGCTTCCTTTGAGGAAGGTTGGAGCGCCGAACCCATCAGATGCGGCACGAATTAACGGAGGAAGCTGGCTTCATACAGAGTCCGACCACTGGAGTGCATCCAGCTCAGGACTGCCTACACTGACTGGCAGCCGCTCTCCAGCGGTTCAGACAAGGAGATCGAGCCCGGACTTTTCTGTCTCCGAAGCAGAGGCTCCACCCCTGATCTACAGATCTTCTTTTAAAGCAATACTAAGATTCCAGTCCTCATGGTCCTGAACGTAGGACCGATTTAACATTTCACTTGTTGGCAGGCTTCGGGCATGGAGTCTTTTTCCAGTCCAGTCCTGGGGGATTGCTACAGCCCTCTTTCCAGGAAAAAAAGCAAGATTCTAGTCCTCATTCTGCATAAAGGGCTGCCTTATACTGAGCCGGACCCTTGGTCCATCTAGTTCAGTACTTCCTGCACTGACTGGCAGTGTCTCTTTGGGGTTTCAGGCAGGGAGGGGTGGCTTTCACAGCCCCACCTAGAGATGTCAGAATTCAAACCTGGGACCGTCTGCATGCAAAGCACGGAATCGGGGATCCCAGTAGATGCTGGGCCTCACATGAATTCAAAGAATTGTAGGGACCCCACAGGGTCATCTAGTCCAACCCCCCCTGCAATGCAGGAATCTTTGCTAAAGCATCCAGGAGAGATGGCCATCTGACCTCTTCACCCCACATAAACCCACCCGGCCACTCCAATCTGCAGAACTGTTGCAAGTCCCACCTAATACTCGCTCTGCATTTGTAGGAAATCCCGTTACACTTTGGAACTCCCTGCCTATTGACGTCAGGCAGGCTCTTTCGCTGAATTCTTTTCGGCGCCTGAACATCTTTGGGCAGGCAGGCCGTATCCAGACGTGTGGAACGCCTGCAGGCATTTTAATCCGGGTTTTCGGCTTAGATTATTACGTGAAGGTTTCCAACAGTCGCCCTCCTCCATCTGAGATAATCTCAGGGTTTCATTCCCTGCTTCCCCGCTTTACAATCAAATAATAATAATAATAATTTATTATTTGTACCCTGCCCATCTGGCTGGGTTTCCCCAGCCACTCTGGGCAGCTTCCAACAAAGATGAAAAATACATTAAAATGCCACACATTAAAAACTTCCCTGAACAAGGCTGCCTTCAGATGTCTTCTAAATGTTAGGTAGTTGTTTATTTCCCTGACACATTATGGGAGGGCGTTCCACAAGGTGGGCGCCACTACTGAGAAGGCCCTCTGCCTGGTTCCCTGTAACCTCACTTCTCGCAGGGAGGGAACTGCCAGAAGGCCCTCGGCGCTGGACCTCAGTGTCCGGGTAGAACGATGGGGGTGGAGACGCTCCTTCAGGTATACTGGACCGAGGCTGTTTAGGGCTTTCAAGATCAACACCAACACTTTGAATTGTGCTTGGAAAAGTACTGGGAGCCAATGTAGGTCTTTCAAGACCGGGGTTATGTGGTCTCGGCGGCCGCTCCCAGTCACCAGTCTAGCTGCCGCATTCTGGATTAGCTGTAGTTTCCGGGTCACCTTCAAAGGTAGCCCCACGTAGAGTCCATTGCAGTAGTCCAAGCGAGAGATAACCAGAGCATGCACCACTCTGGCGACAGTCCGCGGGCAGGGAGGGTCTCATCCTGCGTCCCAGATGGAGCTGCCGTGGACACAGAATTGACCTGCGTCTCCATGGACAGCTGTGAGTCCAGAATGACTCCCAGGCTGCGCACCTGGTCCTTCAGGGGCAATTTTACGAGAGGAATCCAGTAAGGCCGTCCTAAACTGAGCCTCTGGAGATCTGCAGTGCTGAAGGGATTTGTTACAGGGGGGCACACAGCCCCCAATATCCCCCCCATCAGCCTGCCCCCCAACCCCCCCCTTGTTGAGCCTATCCTAGAGCTAAATGGCAACTCTTCTCATGCTCTCTCCAACATTGCTGCACCGTAAAAAATAACATACACACAGAGGCCAGCCTCTCAAACAATGCTCTGATTGTCTCCATCTTCTGTGGAGAAGGAGGGGGGCGTGGAATGGTCAACCGTGATAAATAATTGCTCTTTAATTCTCCGGCCTGGCCGTCTCAGGCCAGTCCGCGGGCGCTGCTGACTTCATCGGGATTGTCGCCCTCTCCGCAGACAAACACTGGCAGTTGACACAATGCCACAATTATGCCAGGGGCCCATGGCTGGGTCAAGGCTGATGCCAGAGCCTTGCTGCCCTCCCCCCCACCCGATTTGCCTCCAATTGTTTCCTTAGGACTTGGCGCGGGATCCGGGCACAGGGAGAAAAGCGTCTCGCCTTTGCCCCAAAACTCTCCAGGAATCCGCAGCGCCCACGCAGGGCCGGCCCTCCTTCCCAGGGCGAGCGGTCAAGCATTTGCAAGGTTGCGGCTTTCCGTGGGGACAGAACGGCCTGGCAGCAGGATCAGGCCAGAAAAGGTGCATTGGGTCCGGCGTGCTGTCCTCTGTGCTCTGATGGTGTTTCCTGCTTGGCAGGGGGTTGGACTCGATGGCCCTTGTGGTCTCTTCCAACTCTATGATTCTATGATTCTAAATGCTCCTAAGAACCTAGGAATTCAGATAGACTGCCCCTGGACCTGGAGGTTCCACAAGCATCTCTCTCTTTTTTTTTTGTTCCAGCCAATCAGAAATTTGCTGGGTGTTGACCCCGTGGGGCCAGTCCCCACCTCACAGCCTAGCCTACTACGCAGGGACCTCGCTCCTTGTCCCCCTTCCCCCTGGTTTACCCCAAATAGGCCATCGTACTCACGTTTCAAAGAGGTGCCTGATGATGAGGAAGACGAATGCTAGAGGGATGGTGATATACAAGTCGCTGGACTTCGGGGCCACGCGGCCTTCGCTGAATTCGACGTCCGCCCAGGTGAGGTTGGACGGCAACCAGAGCCGGTCCCACCAGAAGTAGTTGCATAATGTCTGGAACATCCTGCGAAAATGAAGAAAACAGAAACAGGGTGAGTGAGGAAAGGCAGTTTCCAGCTGGGAGAGATGACGGGTAGACGGCTCAGAGCCCATGTTCACACCATGTACAGTGGTACTTCACATTACAGATACCCATTTAAAGGTAAAGCGACCCCTGACCATTAGGTCCAGTCATGGCCGACTCTGGGGTTGTGGCGCTCATCTTGCTTTATTGGCCGAGGGAGCCGGTGTACAGCTTCCAGGTCATGTGGCCAGCAGGACTAAGCCGCTTCTGGCGACCCAGAGCAGCACACGGAAACGCCGTTTACCTTCCCGCCGGAGCGGTACCTATTTATCTACTTGCACTTTGACGTGCTTTCGAACTGCTAGGTTGGCAGGAGCAGGGACTGAGTAACTGGAGCTCACCCCGTCGTGGGGATTCGAACTGCCGATCTTCAGATTGGCAAGACCTAGGCTCTGTGGTTTAACCCACAGCGCCACCCGCGTCCCAAAATCAAAATAGTTTCCACTTTATTTAGACTTTATTTAGAGTGATGTGTTTCTACTACACCAGAGGAAGGAACCATTTTCCCCACAGCTCAGGGGCCACGTTGATTTGCAGGGACCTCACCCGCCCCCGGGGGTGGTAGTGGGCAAAAGTTGGCGGGGCCAGACACACAGGTGTTCCCTTTGTCCAGGGGACAACTTCAGAGAGTTGCAGCCAATGAGAGTAGACACACCAGAAACAGCAAAATATTCAACACAACTAACTTTGGTCAATTGATTTCAACGGGTTTACTCAAAGTAGAACTTAGCTGGATACCAAACAGGGGTTTCTAGGCACACACACCTCTATCCGAACAAGCAAGGGGACTCAGCATGCCTGAAAGATAGACTTCCCAGGTAAAAGTCCTCAAGGAGTGTGCAGAGTTCAGTGTGGCCTCCAGTCCTCCCTACCCGGCCCCCAGGACCCTCCCTCTCTGGCCTGCCTTTCAAGTGCTTCTGATTACCGCAAATGTATCCTCAGAACTGTGATGCAAGGAAGTATATAGAAACCTTTGGCCCCAGCCACCACCACACGTGGCCCCCGGGGAACGTCGTCCGCAAGGAACCTGCCCCTCTGGCTGAAAAAGGTTTCTCCTACTCGTGCCTTGCACGCCCCAAGCAACTTGCGCCTTCAGGAATAACCAGAGTGCCTCTAAGCATATGCAGAGTGCCATGCGTCTCCAAGAAACAAGCCACACACACTCTGCATTTAGGAGGCCGGAGTGGACAGGAACTCTGGGTGAGCTCAACAAATGAACGGCAAGCGGTTCTGTAGGAAGAGCTAAAGTGAGGGGGGGGCACCCAGCCCAGCGCCCTGGGAGTGCCAGGAACCCACAATCAGGACCCCAGGAAAAGAGAAGGGGGTGGCTGGGTCAATGTGCCCTTTTGATTTCCCCCTGCCAATCTCGTTAGAATAAATAAAACACTCTTGGCAGCCAGTGTTGGAAATTGGCGAGGCACGTTTTGCAGCTGGCGCAGGTCCACTTGCGCCCATGTAGAGATCTCTGGGTGCCAAGCCAACGAGTGGCTCCACCAGCCTTCCTCAGCAGGTAAGCAGAACATCTTATTTTTGGGTTCACATCCCACCTTCTTCAAGGAGTACATGGTTCAGCCCTGCTCCTCGGTTAAGCCCTACGACGACCCTGTGAGGTAGGTCTCGCCAGAGTGGCGCATGCTCTGGTTATCTCTCACTTGGACTACTGCAATGCGCTCCACTGGGAGCCAGTGTAGTGTAGTGGTTAAGAGCGGTAGTCTCGTAATCTGGGGAACCGGGTTCGCGTCTCCGCTCCTCCACATGCAGCTGCTGGGTAACCTTGGGCCAGTCACACTTCTTTGAAGTCTCTCAGCCCCACTCACCTCACAGAGTGTTTGTTGTGGGGGAGGAAGGGAAAGGAGAATCTTAGCCGCTTTGAGACTCCTTAAAGGGAGTGAAAGGCGGGATATCAAATCCAAACGCTTCTTCTTCTTCCACGTGGGGCAACCTTTGAAGGTGACCCGGAAACTGCAGCTGCAGTCATACCTTGGGTTACAGATGCTTCAGGTTGCATTTTTTCAGGTTACGGACGCACCAAAACCCAGAAGTACTGGAATGGGCTACTTCCGGGTTTTGGCAGCCGCGCATGCACAGAAGCGCTAAACCACGTTTTGCGCATGCGCAGAAGCATTCAATTGCAACCCACACGTGTACAGACGTGCTGCCGTGGGTAGCGAACGCTGCAGGCTGCGAACGTGCATCCCGCACGGATCACGTTTGCAACCCGAGCGTCCACGGTAATCCAGAATGCGGCAGCTAGACTGGTGACTGGGAGCGGCCGCCGAGACCACATAACACCGGTCCTGAAAGACCTACATCCCAGTATGTTTCCGAGCACAATTCAAAGTGTTGGTGCTGACCTTGAAAGCCACAAACGGTCTCAAAGGCCCAGTATCCCTGAAGGAGTGTCTCCACCTCCATCGTTCTGCCCGGAAACTGAGGTCCAGCTCCGAGGGTCTTCTGGCGGTTCCCTCCCTCCGAGAAGTGGGGCTACAGGGAACCAGGCAGAGAGCCTTCTTGGTGGTGGCGCCCGCCCTGTGGAACGCCCTACCATCAGATGTCAAGGAAATAAACAACTATCTGACTTTCAGAAGACATCTGAAGGCAGCCCTGTTTAGGGAAGTTTTTAATGTCTGTTGTTTTATCGTGTATTTTAATATTCTGTTGGGAGCCGCCCAGAGTGGCTGGGGACGCCCGGCCAAATGGGCAGGGTATAAGTAATTAAATTGTTGTTGTTGTTGGTTATTGGTAAAGAGGCTGAGATTGAGGTCACCCAGTGAACTTCATGACAGAGTGGGGATTCAAACCCGGACCTCCCAGGTTCTGATCCGACGCTCTAACTGCTGCCCTGGCTTCCTAGAGTACTTCTGCTCTATAAATTAAGGAGGCAAATAAAAATGGGGAAAGCAAAATGTCACTTAGAGAAGGAGATGGGAAGATTTTTTTTCTGGAAGCTTGAATTTATTTTGGTTCTGGATTGATTTATTTGATGCTTTAATGTGTTGTAAACTGCTTTGATATTTGTTCTTCAAAATGTAAAGCGGTATAGAAATGATCACCATCACCCCACCAGGAGAGGAGGGGAACCCGGCGCTTAGAGATTCCTTCGTGACTGGATTATAGATCTGAGTTTCAAACATGGTTGGCAACACCTTAGGAAGCCTGTTGCAAGTCCTTTGCCTCGCAGAGGAGTAAATGAAGGCAAGATAAGAGAATAAGAACATAAGAACACAGAGAACTAATGATTAAGAGAAAAGCCCGGTGCCAAAATTACAATGGAGAGGGACACACCACCTCACCGCAGACAGATCGGTATACCCCGCGGAGGACCTTAAGGTCCATAAATAGCAACACCCTAGAGGTCCCAGACCCTAAGGAAGTCAGATTAGCCTCAACCAGAGCCAGGGCCTTTTCAGTACTGGCCCCGACCTGGTGGAACGCTCTGCCTCATGAGACCAGGGCCCTGCAGGATCTGATTTCTTTCCGCAGAGCCCGTAAGACAGAGTTGTTCCGCCTGGCCTTTGGGCTTGGAATCAACTTGATCCCCTTCCCCTCTTTCCTTCTGTGATGGAACTCCTATTTGGGGACTTCCCTGGCTTTTTCTGGCCCACGTAGGACCAGTCTGGATAGCTGGCCTTGGTAAAGATTTGACGTTTTCATCCCCAAAAAAGTTTTTGATTTGAGTTTCTACTGAAATGAGGCTGCACTTTAATGTAGTTTAATCTTGTTTTTAAGTTGTATTTTGTTTTGTTTTGTTTAGTGTTTATATTATTAACTTGTAAGAATTGGATTTGTTTTGTCTTTTTTAGTTGTTGTTGCTTTTTTAGTTTTTCGAATGTTGGTTTTTGTGTGTTGCGTATTGTTATTTTTCGATACTTTTCGTGTTGTTGTTGTTGTTGTGTGGAAAATACTAATAAAACTTAGTTAATAATAATAATAAAAGTTGTATTTCAATAAATTGTTTTATACCTGGTTTAGCCGCCCTGAGCCCAGTCTTGGCTGGGGCGGGTGGGGATAAATAAAATTTATCATTATTATTATTATTTGGGGCCTTTGGCCACAGCGAGAGCAGGAGGCCGGAGCAGGTGGGCAACTGACCCACTCCAGCTAAAAGGGCTCTTTGTATATATATATTTTTAAAGCAGCCGGTTCCAAGAAGGAAAGCAGAGGATATAAACCGGAATTAACTGCATATCCACCAGGTCTGTGTGCATGTGTGTGAGGGAGGCAGAGATTGCAAGAGGACAGAAGATGGGAGTTTGCCCAATCTCTCTTCCCACATGACGGGCAAAGGTCACAGTCAGTGGACTCTGCTCCTCATGGGGCTGCAACGCGATGCACACTTAAGCAGAATGGGAATTTATTAACACCGAGCATTTATTAACACACGCCCAGAGATTAACAGGCATTGCGTGTCCTTACGACATCCACACAAGGCGTATTACGAACCAGGCTGCAGCCAGGGCAGGTTGGGCTTCGGGTCTCCTCTCTTGAGGACTAGCCACTTGCAGACGCTCTCTGCGATGGCAGCCTGATATTTTATTCCCCTTCCTTCCCTCCCCCTCCCCTTTTTATGAAGATTCCCCGCTCTGGGATCCCACAGCTAATTTTCCCCTGGTCTCCTCGCTGGCCCAAATAGGACTAATTTAGCTAGCTAGCCCTGGTGATCATCTAATGTTTATTGGATGGATTTCCCCCCTAAATTGATTTTTGAATTCTGAATTTATTGTTATTCACGTTTTATACAGTCATACCTCGGGATAAATATGCTTCAGGATAAGTATTTTCGGGTTGCGCTCCGCGGCAACCCAGAAGTAATGGAGCACGCTACTTCTGGGTTTTGCTGCTCGCGCATGTGCACATGGTCAAAATGACGTCACGCGCATGCGCGGAAGTGGCAAAACACGACCCACACATGCGCAGCTGCGCCTTACGTTCTGTTCAGGATGCAAACAGGGCTCCAAAACGGATCCCATTCACATCCCAAGGTACCACTGTACTGTATTTTATGCTATTTTTTGTTGCATCAATTACCGTATTTTTTGCTCTATAGACTCACTTTTTCCCTCCTAAAAAGTAAGGGGAAATGTGTGTGCATCTTATGGAGCGAATGCAGGCTGCGCAGCTATCCCAGAAGCCAGAAGAGCAAGAGGGATCGCTGCTTTCACTGCGCAGCGATCCCTCTTGCTGTTCTGGCTTCTGAGATTCAGAATATTTTTTTTCTTGTTTTCCTCCTCCAAAAACTAGGTGCGTCTTGTGGTCTGGTGCGTCTTATAGAGCGAAAAATACGGTAAGTGTTTAAAAAATTTTGTTAGCCGCCCTGAGCTCGGTTTTTGAACTAGGAAGGGCGGGGTATAAATATTATTATTATTATTATTATTATTATTATTATTATTATCATCATCATCATCATCATCTTCATCATCATCATCAGATGGGCAATAGCCAAGCTGGTTGCCTAGTTGATTGATCTGAAGACCAAGGTGCTAGAGAAATCCATAAAGTTGGGCTTCAGGATTAAGGATGGTGAACTCTGCTCCGGTCAACGGAACAAGGGAAGGTTACAGGAAAACCAGCTTTATGAGGAACAGTTGAGCTAGTTGGGCTAGCTTGGCCTGGAAAAGAGGAGACTGAGACGAGACGAGAATCTAAGAATCATAGACTTGGAAGGGACCCGAGGGACATCTAGTCCACCCCCCCCCAAAATACAGAGATCTCAACTCAAGCAACCATGACAGATCCATCCAACCTCTGCTTAAAAACCTCCAGTCATGCTATGACGCCACCTTCAAATATCTGTCGCACAGAAGATGGAGCGAGCTTGTTTTCTCCTGCTCTGGAGGGTAGGACTCGAACCCGTGACTTCAGGTTACAAGGAAGGAGATTCCGATTCAACATCGGGAAGAACTTTCTGGCAGCAAGAGCCATGAGACAGTGGAACAGGCTCCCTCAAAAGCTGGCGGACTCTGTTTTAGGTTTTGAAGCACAGGTTGGGTGACCGTTTTTTTGGGATTCTTTTGCCACGGTTCCTGCTTTGCGGGGGGCTGGGCTAGATGACCTTTGCGAGTCCCTTCCAACTCTATATACCAGATGTCAAAGAGAAAAATAATTACCAAACTTTTAGAAGACATCTGAAAGCAGCCCTGTTTAGGTTATTGTATTGTAGTGTTCTGTTGGAAGCCGCCCAGAGTGGCTGGGGAAACCCAGCCAGATGGGCAGGATATAAATAAATTATTATTATTATTATTATTATTATCATCATCATCATCATCATCATCATCATCACCGGTCTGGCAAGAACATCAGAAAATCCGTGTAGCTGGGCAGGCCAATGGCCCATCTTGCCCCGCATCCAGCCAAACGCTCCAAAGAATGTCAGAATCAAGGTAGACTGCCACTGCGCCTGGAAGCTCCATAAGAATATCAGAAGAGGGCAGGGCTGGGAGAGAGTGGCGCCGGCTCAATTGGGCATTTGGGGTTTTATAGCTACAACCAGACCAAGAGACTGGAAATGCAAGCCTTCTTATTTGCAGGCGGCTGCGTCTTGTTTTCACAAGCGTGCAACCCAGCACCGCTCAGAAGGAAATTAAGATTACGGGAGGATTAAGGAGCAGCTCAAACAATTTTCTTCCTGGGGCTAGATGACACTTTTCACATCTTTGCGCTGCCGGGTGAGAAATTCCACCGCCGGAGCTCTTCCCAGGAGCCAGGAAGGAATCTCAGAAGGCTCTGTGGGTGGGGAGTTCACAGCTGGTCCGGTCTCTGGCTGGCAGCCAGCCCTTCCCAACCGAGATGACTCTGTAGAGAGGTGAAGCCTCTCATAAACGCTGCTTTCTAGCCTCTGAGCCACATCTCCAACCTGTTTGATGTCCAGGCGACACCTTGTGATGGGAACAGGGGTGTAGGCTGCTGCCTGATGCCACGCCCGGTCTCTGCTCCATCAAACTGAATATTGTCCGCACTGACCGGCAGAGGCTCTCTGGGCTTTCTGGCAAGAGGCATCCCCTAAACGATGTATTTATTATTACTATTATTCATTAAATTTGTATACCAAACTACAGCCACAGGTCTCGGGGCAGTTCACAACATAAAATGATATCGCTTCTCCGCTACAAATTAAGTAAGATACTAGTCCTCATGCCTGTTGTCTTTGTCCATGGAGTTTGTCCAAGACGCCTGCTTCTTGGGAGAAAAGCAATGACAAACCTAGACAGCATCTTAAAAAGCAGAGACATCACCTTGCCAACAAAGGTCCGTATAGTTAAAGCTATGGTTTTCCCAGTAGTGATGTATGGAAGTGAGAGCTGGACCATAAAGAAGGCGGATCGCCCAAGAATGGATGCTTTTGAATTGTGGTGCTGGAGGAGACTCTTGAGAGTCCCATAGACTGCAAGAAGATCAAACCTCTCCATTCTGAAGGAAATCAGCCCTGAGTGCTCACTGGAAGGACAGATCCTGAAGCTGAGGCTCCAAGACTTTGGTCACCTCAGGAGAAGAGAAGACTCCCTGGAAAAGACCCTGATGTTGGGAAAGATGGAGGGCACAAGGAGAAGGGGATGACAGAGGACGAGATGGTGGGACAGTGTTCTCGAAGAGACAAGCATGAGGGAGGCAGTGGAAGACAGGAGGGCCTGGCATGCTCTGGTCCAGGGGGTCACAAAGAGTCGGACACGACTAAACAACAACAACAAGTCCTCATGGTTTTGAGCAAGGGTCCTTCAGGGCTCAGTACTGTCCACACGGACCGGCAGCATCTCTCCAGGATTTCAAGCTTTTGGGGATTGAATTTGGGACCTGCGGCATGCAAAGCAGAGGAGCTATTGGCTCTTCCCCAATAGATAAAGATTCTAGTCCTCAAGGTTTTGAACGCAGGACCCATTTAAAGACAGAAGCAGGAAGCAGTGTTGTACCAAGGCAGGTCCTTGACCCAGCTAGCTCAATACTGTCTACACAGGCAGGCAGCAGTTATCCAGGGTTTCAGACACGGGTTGGTCCTACTTGACAACATCCAGGCATGCAGCAAGTTTCTTTTTGTTGTTGTTAACCGCTCTGAGTTTATATTGGCTTTTGTTTTGACAATCAAGCCATCTGTTTCAATAAACAAACGAATATCGTATTTTTCGCTCTACAGGGCACACCTGACCATAGGGCGCACCTAGTTTTCAGAGGGGGAAATCAAGGAGAAAAATATGATTCCCCCCCCCCCAGCTCTGGGAGCAGCAGACAGGCAGCACGCAGCCTGTGCACTTCTCCCAGACCTTCTCCCTGCTTTTGCGGGAGGTGGGGGAATTCCCCCATCTCCCGCAAAAGCCCACAGGAGGGAGAAGGGACTGACTCAGCCAGTCAGTCCCTTCTCCCTCCTTGGGGAAAAGCCCCCTAGAGCGGCACGCTCTTTAAAGGCTGGAATTCCCCCACCTCGTAAAAAAGCCCGCAGAAGTCGCGCAGCCTTAAAAGAGCCCGCGGCTGTTGCAGGAGATGGGGGATTTCCCCCATCTCCCGCAAAAGCCCACAGGAGCCGCGGACCCTTTAAAAGAGTGCGCAGCTCCTGTGGGCTTTTCGACCCAGCTTGTGGGGCTGGCGGTGGGGGGAAGCGCTGCTTTCCCCCACCGCCAGCCTCAAAGACCAGACTCTCCTGGCTTCAGCGAAAGCAACGCAAAGCCTCCGGAGCGCAGGCTTCGGAGGCTTCGCGTTGCTATCGCTGAAGCCAGGGAGCCTGCATTCGCCCCATAGGACGCACACACATTTCCCCTTAATTTTTGGAGGGGGGAAAAGTGTGTCCTATAGAGCGAAAAATACGGTAAATAAAGTAAGATGCTAGTCCTGGCTCGGAATAAAAGGCCCGTTCAAAGAGGAATATTGGAAGGTGCCTGGCTGGCAAGTGGTTCCAGGGTTTGAGGAGGGAGAGCTCTCTCCCAGCCCTTCCTGGATCCTTTCGCATGCTCTCCCCCTAAGCAACAGCCCTATCCCACAAATTATTATTATTACTTATTTCTATTCCAGACTTTTCTCAGAGGAGCTTAGAGGCGTACATGGCTCTCCCCCTCCTCATTTAATCCCCCCATCAACCCTGCGAGGTAGGTTAATCTGGGAGGCAGTGAGTGGCCCAAGGTCACCCGGCTAGCTTCCTGGCTGAGTGGGGATTCGAACCCTGGACTCCGAGTCCCAGGTCCTAGTCTAATTGCCACCCTGACTTCCGTTCGCTGACATCGCTGCGTTGCTAAAGCAAGGGCTCCACGATTGCTAGATGGCAGTATCACACGAAGCTGCCCCAAAGCCAGTCAGACCGTCGTTGCATCTACCTTGGTATTGTCCACACTGACTGGCAGCAGCTATCAAGGTGTTTCAGGTGTACGGTGTCTCTCCCAGAACTAACTGGAAATGTCAGGGACCGAACCTGGGATGTTCTGCATGCAAAAGAGATGCCCTACCGCTGAGCTAAATCCCTCCCCCCAAAAAACCCCAAGATTCTAGTCCTCATAGAGGACTAGGTTCATCTAGTCCAACCTCCTGCAATGCAGGTATCTCAACTAAAGCATCCAGGACAAATGGCCATCTAACCTCTGCTTTAAAATCTCCAAGGAAGGAGAGTACACAGCCTCCCAAGAGAGACAGTTCCACCGTTGAACACCTCTTACTGCCAGTAAGTTCTTCTTGAAGTTTAGTTGGAATCTCCTTCGTTGCAACTTGAAGCCACGGGTTCGAGTCATACCCTCCAGAGCAGGAGAAAACAAGCTGGCTCCCTCCTCCATGTGGCAGCCCTTGAGATATTTGAAGATGGCTCTCATATCTCCTCTTTCCCAGGCTAAACATACCCAGCTCCTTCAACCGTTCCTCATCAGCCTTGGTTTCCAGACCCCTGATCATTTTGGTCGCCCTCCTCTGCACATGTTCTAGCTTGTCAATATCCTTCTTAAATTGTGGTGCCCAGAAGTGGACACAGCATTCCAGGTGTGGCCTGACCAAGGCAGAATAGACTGGGACTATGACTTCCCTTGATCTGGACCAGGGGTTCCCAAACTAAGGCCTGTGGGCCGGATAAGACCCAAGGGACTCGTTTATCTGGCCCATGGCGACCCCCGCCACTGCCTGCTCTTACCGGCACTGCACCGCTCGGCTGCCCACTCCCAGGTCAGAGGAGCACCAGAAATAGCTTGTGCGCATGCACAAGCGTTATTTGTGCATGCGCAAGCGTTATTTCCGGTGCACATCCGGGTCGGAGGAGGCCTGTGCACACGCGCACAAGCTATTTCCAGTGCTCCTCCGACCCAGAAGTGCGCCGGAAATAGTGCGTGCGCACATGTATGGGCATGCGCTCCCCCGCCGCGCGATCGGCGCTGGAGACACCGGCCCGAAGCGCGGTAAGTTTGCTGACCCCTGATCTGGACACTAGACTTCTGTTGATGCAGCATTAGCCTTTTTTGCTGCTGCATCACGCTGTGGACTCATGTTCAGCTTGTGGTCTACAAAGACCCCTAGATCCTTTTCACATGTGCTGCTAGTAAGCCAGGTGTCCCCCGTCTTATATTTGTGCAGCTGGTTCTTCCTGCCTAAGTGCAGAACCTGACATTTGTCCCTGCTGAAATTCATTTTGCTAGCTTGTGCCCAGTTCTCCAATACGTTAAGGTTATGATTCTGAAAACTTTCTTTTCACTTACAGGCTTTCCCAAGCCCTAACAGCAGGTGCCAAGTGATTGAAACTTGAGATCTTCTGCATGCAAAGAAGACATCCGACCCATTGAGCTACAAGCCCTTTGCAAACAGAACTCATTTATGTCACTGCAAAAACCCCAAACAGCACCCCATTTCCAGGGCACGACCAATCAGAGGCTTTTTCCCGCGCAGCTGCGCTGCTACAAATTGCTACAGCCGGAGAGGCGGCTGTGCCACACACTTCCTTCAGATGTGGCCCAACCCCAAAGCCGCAAGCAGAGAGGAAGCAGCAAAGACGTTGCAACACTTGAGTCGCACCCTCAGGAAAGCCACCAGAGACAAGCCCAGCCTTCTCCTGACTGGCGCCCGCCGGACAGTTCAAACTACAACTCCCATCAGCAAGCACCACCCTTCGGACTACAACTCCCGCCAACGGCCACATCACCCAGAAGGCGCCAAGCTGGCTTAGTGTCAAGTCGCCGATCGAAAAAGCTTTTTCAACCAGTGGCAAAATTACGCCCCGCGGAAAAGGCGGGTGTAGTCGTTAACAAACGTGCTGATGTTTTTGCACCGATTTTGCTATATGGTTAATCGGCTAAAAAAAAAAAAGCCTTTGGCTTGAGAAAAGAAGATCTGCATGTTTAAATGGATAAAAAATTCAGATGGCATTTCCTTTCTGGGTGTATGTTAATAATAATAATAATAATAATAATTTTTATTTATACCCCGCCCTTCCTGGTTCAGAAAACCGGGCTCAGGGCGGCTGACAACAAACTTAAAACATTTAATTGATGCAACAAAAAGCCAGCATGAAATACAGTATAAAACGTGAATAACAATAAATTCAGAATTAAAAAATCAATTTAGGGGGAAATCCATCCAATAAACATTAGATGATCACCAGGGCTTGCTGGCTAAATTAGTCCTATTTGGGCCAGCGAGGAGACCAGTGTGTTGTATTCCACCATCTGTAACTGGCGCGATTATGGGGCATCGACGGTGGATTTCTAGTGGAAGGTCCGGACATCCTTCCGCTTTTATCAGCTGCGATGATTCCCCAATCAAAGTTAAACTGCGGAACTTCTCACCAACTTGAGTGGCGTTAAAAGAGGATTAGACAGGCTCACGGAGGGGGATAAAGCAATTGATGGCCAACAAAAATCACCTTGCCAACAAAGGTCCGTATAGTAAAAGCTCTGGTTTTCCCAGTCGTGATGTATGGAAGTGAGAGCTGGACCATATAGAAGGCTGATCGCTGAAGAATTGATGCTTTTGAATTCTGATGCTGGAGGAGACTCTTGAGAGTCCCATGGACTGCAAGAAGATCAAACCTCTCCATTCTGAAGGAAATCAGCCCTGAGTGCTCACTGGAAGGACAGATCCTGAAGCTGAGGCTCCAGTACTTTGGCCACCTCATGAGAAGAGAAGACTCCCTGGAAAAGACCCTGATGCTGGGAAAGATGGATGAAGGGCACAAGGAGAAGGGGACGACAGAGGACGAGATGGTGGGACAGTGTTCTCGAAGCTACCAGCATGAGTTTGACCAAACTGCGGGAGGCAGTGGAAGACAGGAGGGCCTGGTGTGCTCTGGTCCAGGGGGTCACAAAGAGGCGGACACGACTAAACGACGAAACAACAACAACAACAACAACAAAAGTGCCATGGCTGTGCTCTGCCTGCCTGCACCGCGGGAGGCTGTAATGCCTCTGAGCAGTTGCTGGACCAGCGGTTCTCAACCTGTGGGTCCCCAGATGTTGTTGGACTACAACTCCCATCACCCCTGAGCTCTGGGCCTTGCTAGCTAGGGGTGATGGGAGTTGTAGTCCAACAACATCTGGAGACCCACAGGTTAAGAAAGGCTTCTGGAGACTATTGTTCTGATGGAACCTCCAGGCCCAGAGGCAGTCTACCTTTATTCCCAGGTCCTTTGGGGCATCTCACCTGCTTCAGGTAGAGGGCTGCTCTCCATCTTTTTAAAACGGCCCGTCCCTGCGGCCTAATCCTCTGGGTCTCCTCATAAGGGAGCTGTTCCTGGAGGAAGAACTGCGAGGGGAGCGACTCCGTCAGGCAAGTCCTCCTTCCACCTGCCTTGCTCTACTCTCTGCTTCTCAACGCATATTGTATTGTTTTATATACTGTGGCTTGCTATAGTTTTATTGATTATAGTTTAGATATTATTTATTGTAACTGTTGAGTGGATTTCTGTTTAACTTTTATATGTTGATATTATTATTTTATACTATTTTAATGATTGCTGAATGTTACATTTTGATGTAGGTTGCCTATTTTAAAGTTACGTTTTATTATCACATTTTTGTACAGTGGTACCTCGGGTTAAGTACATAATTCGTTCCGGAGGTCCGTTCTTAACCTGAAACTGTTCTTAACCTGAAGCACCACTTTAGCTAATGGGGCCTCGGAGCACGATTTCTGTTCTCATCCTGAAGCAAAGTTCTTAACCCGAGGTAATATTTCTGGGTTAGCGGAGTCTGTAACCTGAAGCGTATGTAACCCGAGGTACCACTGTATTGCATTAGATTGTTATAAGATGTACAGTGGTACCTCTGGATACGAACAGGATTCATTCCGGAGCCCCGTTCGCATCCTGAAGCAAACGCAACCCTCATCCGCGCAGGTTCCGATTCGCCGCTTCCGCGCATGACGTCATTTTGAGTGTCTGCGCATGCGCGAGCGTCTGTGCGCTCCGTTGCACAGTGCAACCTGAAAATGCTTAACCTGAAGCGACTTCAACCCAAGGTATGAACTGTATATTTTTTGTTTCTTCAGCTTGCAAACCGCCTTGAGTATTGTAAGATAGAAAGACGGTATACAAATTAAAAATTACGATGATGAATCCTGCAGCCACGCTCTTCTGATATTAGCTTAAATGTTACTGTGTTATGCCTGTCTGGAAGGGGTTCTTATAAAAGTGTAACAAGGGTGAATTTATTTCTTTTTTTAAAAAAGCAGCCCACAACATTTGGGGAATGCAAACTTACAGGATTTCAGCGATGAGCTATGCACAGACGAAGGAGCAGGTCTCCCCAAAAACTTTTGTAGGTTGAAGCAGTATCAAAATAATAATAATAATAATAATAATAATAATAATAATAATAATAATAATAATTTATTATTCATACCTCACCCATCTGGCTGGGCTTCCCCAGCCACTCTGGGCGGCTTCCAACAAAATATTAAAATACAGTAATGCCTCAAACATTAAAAGCTTCCCTAAACCACCCTGATGCCATCCAGAGTACAGTGGTACCTCGGGTTAAGTACTTAATTCGTTCCAGAGGTTTGTTCTTAACCTGAAACTGTTCTTAAGCTGAAGCACCACTTTAGCTAATGGGGCCTCCCGCTGCTGCTGCGCCGCTGGAGCCCGATTTCTGTTCTTATCCTGAAGCTAAGTTCTTAAGCTGAAGCACTATTTCTGGGTTAGCAGAGTCTGTAAACTGAAGCATATGTAACCTGAAGCTTATGTAACCCGAGGTACCACTGTAATATGCTGCTTTTTGTTTTCTGTGTTAAGAAAATCTCCGGCTTCTGACAAGAGTCCAGTTTAGCAGGTTTCAATATTTGCAAAAAAACAACAACCCCAAAAACCAATGACACTAAAATGCATTTTTCAAATGCAGCAAGCCACAGCAAGAGAGAGCGTCTCAGGCCGAGAGAGGCGGAATAATAATAATAATAATTTTTATTCCAGCAAAACAAAATCCTAGCGGCAGACAAAGCCAGGCTAACACACAATTTAACACAGTGTCCCTGTTTAAACAATACGACTGTTTACAAAGAAGGACCACTTGTTGCCTAGAACTAAGCTCTCCACAAATTAACTGTCCCCATTTGCCCTCTGGAGAGAGGGATATCTTTTAATTTGTTATTTCATTTTATAATGTTTAAACAGACCTGCGTTCCCCAGGGCCTCTGGGAGCCAAATCGCCAAGCTGAGGGCGATAAAGCATTATTATTTTTTTGCGCACCGTCGCAAAGAACCCGGCGAATTTGATACCCGCATCCAGCCTGTCTAGATAGGAAAAGGTTCCTGCGCGCAGTGGAACATTCCCCAAAATGAGCCAGGCATGAAAGGAAAGCAGGGAGGGGAGGGGAGAGGGAAGAAAAAGACGCTCCGTTTTATCAGACATTCCCCTACTTCAGAAACTAGGGCAGGATTGTCTATTGTTGGGGAAATAAAGAGAGGAAGATTAAAGGCACAGATAGTTTTGCTGACCGACTTTGGACAAAAAAGCAGGCTGTTTCTCCCCAACTGATTTGGCGCTAAGTTGCCAGAAAAACAAAAGCAGGTCGTTTTTACGATAGGCTTCTTAATGCAAGCGGAGCAGGCCTTTTTTAAAGGTGCACTATTTGAATTTCTGAGCCAATTTCCTTCCCAATCGCTCAGAATAGTTCTGTCCCCCAATGCAAAACAAGGAAGAGAGAGAGAGCACAAACCAGGGTGGATAAAAATCAATGGTTTTATAAAATATATATTTAAAAATCAGATTTTTAAAAATTAAATTGGATTTTTAAAATAAATTTCAGAGGATAGTTTTCTATTTAAGTTACATGATAGTTCAAAGGCTATTCATCAGGAAATAAGGATTTGTTTTTAAGTTCTTCATGTGTGCTAAAACTCAGTCTAAGTTGTTTTTAATTGTTTAACCACATCAGTTAATAAAAATGGATATATATGCTATAATGTTATTGTTTTAGTTGAATAAATTGTTATCAAGGAAATGATTATTTTTCTCCTTCCAATAAATCACAGCAGAAAAGTTGTCCAAATGTAAACGGTTGAGGGGGCGTTTTCTTAATTTGGAGTCCGCCCAAATAGGGGGCGTCTCATACACGAAAAAATACAGTGGATCAAATTTCTTTTACAGAAAGACTCATTCTTGCTGTTATAATCTTAATATTTACCAACCAGATGAAGGTTCCGTTTTTGGAATAATACATTTTCAGAGTAGTTTTTACAGTTATATAAAAAAATCACTGATTCAGTTATACTCGTAAAAATATATAGACCGATAACTATGAAATTATTGTGAGGTTTAATAAGTTAACTGTTTATATTTGGACAACTTTTCTGCTGTACCTTTATTGGAAGGGGGGAAAAGTAACCACTTCCTTAATAAGAATTTAAACAATTTATTTGACTAAAACAATAACATTATAGCATATGTATCCATGTTAACTGATGTCGTTAAACAATAATAAAAAAAAAACCTTACACTGAGTTTTAGCACACATGAAAAACTTAAAACAAATCCTTATTTCTTGAATAGCCTTTGGGATATAATGTACCTTAAATAGAAAACTGTCTTTAGATTGATTTTTCCTCCAAAAGCGTATTATTTTAAAAATCTGATTTAAAGGAAAAAAAATCCAATTTAATTAAAAAAAAAAATTAAAAATTATTTATCCACCCTGGGATCCACCCGCCATTACTCATAGCGGAAACCTTCACACATCCTTCCACGTAAGATCAGATCAAAAGAATCTTTATCTGCATCAGCCACGAGGTGTAGCAATAAAATAAAATACAATGAACTGCAGATAGAGGTAAAAACTATACAAAATACATTTTTGAGGTTTACATCAATCATCAGATAACAGATCTTACTCTAATTGCCCCTGCTAATTTTTTTTTCTTGCAGTTTTTGCTGTCACCTGATTATCTTTCTTTCCACGAAACGTTTCCTACCAGCCTGGGGTTGTCTCCCTCTTCTCAGTTAGAAGAAGATGTGTGGGCAGGGAAAGAGAAGCACATTAGTGCCTTCTATTAACTGCAGTGGATGCCAAGGGTTGCAAAACACCAGGTCACACACCATGTGCGCATGAACTCAGGGCCAGATTCAGGTTTGATGAGGCCCTCAGCTCCTGAAGGTAATGGAGCCCTTTCTATGCCCAGCTGTCCTTTGTCCACAACAAATTGTCCTGTTTTTTGTGCTGAATACAGTGGTACCTCTGGTTGCGAACAGGATCCGTTCCGGAGCCCCGTTCGCAACATGAGCAGAACGCAACCCACAGCAGCGCGTCTGCGCATGCTTCTGCGCATGCGGCGAAGAGTGGTGAAACCCGGAAGTAACCCTTTCCGGTACTTCCGGGTCGCCGCGGGACGCAACCTGAAAAAGCATATCATGACGCAAACGTAACATGAGGTATGACTGTAAATGCTATATGGTAATTGATGGAGCTAATTGGTATCTAAATCCACTTGCATGTGTTGCCCTGCAACCAGTCCATGCAGAATGTAGGCACCCTATATATAGAAAGGAGGAAAGCAGTGATATTTTAGGGAGCAGACGGGGCCCATGACTTATATCTTAGGAGCCTACAAAACACAAATTGTCACTGTTTTTATTGTTGTTGAATATATGCTATATGGTAATTTATGGACCTAAAAGGTATCTAAAGCCATTTGCACATGTTGCCCTGCAACCAGTCCATGCAGAATGTAGGCACCCTATATACAGAAAGGAACAAAGCAGTGATATTTTAGGGAGCAGGATAGGCCCATAACTTACATCATAGGAGCCTACACAACACAAAACACTCTTGCTGTATGTAGGTTTTATTTTACTTGTTTTTTATCTTATATTTTGGAAATGTACATCCAGGTGGTTTTTTTCTTTAATTTTTTGGGGGCCCCCAAGAGAGTTGGGCCCTAAGTTATAGCTTGTTTAGCTTATACATAAATCCAGCAGACAATGGAGGCAAACGCCTTTGCAGTGTTCAAAATCCGCCAGGCCCCAGGCGAATTTTGTACCCTGCTTTCTGCCCCTTGCGACCAAGCGAAAATCTCTGCCACCTGGGAGATCATTGGATCTGGACTGTTTTCACACACTAATACCCCACCCTGTAGAATTCTGTCCGTTGACCTGCACAATCAGAATGAATTTCGGGAACCAAAACTTTTCTTCTTTAAGTTCATAATCAAGCTCAAGGTTGTCTTCTGAACTAGCCAGATGTTTAACTGAGAACCAATCGCAGTCAGCCCATCATTTGAAAACTGACTTTTGAGCCCTCTTGCCCCAAAATGGCAACTAGACATTCCGTTTTGTCGACTATAACCCTGGTTTAAGGAGCCATTTGACGCCTGGGCTTATAATCTGTGGCTTATAGCAGTTTCGCCTTCGGGGATGAAGTCAAATCATTAGAGAGCGACAGCTGCGGCTACAGAGAGCGATATGAAAAATCTTTTAAAAATAAGAATTGTATAAAACGACAGGAAGGATTCGAAACCTGCGGGACCAGAGATTTACAGAGGATTGGAAGAAATATACGAACTGTTCGAAGAGCAACTGTACAGTGGTACCTCAGGTTAAGTACTTAATTCGTTCTGGAGGTTCGTACTTAACCTGAAACTGTTCTTAACCTGAAGCACCACTTTAGCTAATGGGGCCTCCTGCTGCTGCTGCACCGCTGGAGCACTATTTCTGTTCTCATCCTGAAGCAAAGTTCTTAACCTGAAGCACTATTTCTGGGTTAGCGGAGTCTGTAACCTGAAGTGTATGTAACCTGAAGTGTATGTAACCTGAGGTACCACTGTAATTAAGAAATTACGCTAGTAGGACTACAAGAAGTTTTGTAAGGAGAAATATATGAAATATATTGAGATTTGAGAAATTGAGATTTGAGATATTGAGGAATGAGATTTAAATGTAATAGTGAGAGTAAGAAATGGAAATTAAGTGAACAGATTGGAAAGTTTTCAGATGTGATTGATGGAAGTCAAAAAAATGTATAAGACATAAAAGTATGTTTAGTTATTGTTGGAAATGATATGTTAAAAAACTAGTAAAAATTTATATATATATAAAAAAAGAAAAATCTTTTAAAAATAAATAGCCATTTGCCCCACCCACTTCTGCCACTGGCCACGCCCACCATCAGCATGCCATGAGGGAGGGGGCAAGGTGGTGCAGAAGGGACTTTGGCCAATCGGAAGCAGCCATTTCAATCTTGGCAGTTCTGCTTCTTTCAGAGGTACACGCCGCAGATCCTCATGGGCTGGATGAGGCCCCGAGGAGGAGAAAGTGGATGAAAGTTCCCATGTCTTGTGCCAGTTGGCTGGGCACAGGAACTTGGCGAGGGAGACCATTTCTGCCAGCAGCCTCTGCCCGTCCCGTCCCATCCCCCCCCCCCATGGAGCAATCCCCAAAAGGGTTTCAATTGCCAGGTCAAATATTGCGCAGACCTGCTTGGGGAAAGGTTTCAAGGCGTTTGCGTGGGGTGGGGAGAGAAACAGAGGACAGAAAGAGGAGGTCGGGTTCTCCTTGCAGGGTGGCTGAATTCTGTTTTATCTTTTAAGCCTTCAGTTCAGAGGGTGGGAGTCTGCCAGGGCTCCTCAATGGTCATCTTGCAATTTAGGAAGGCGGGGAAACTATGTGCTTGCCATTGCTCTTTCCAAAAGATAGCTGCTTCAACAGATCGGGCAGATATATTACAGTGGTACCTCGGGTTACATACGCTTCAGGTTACAGACTCCGCTAACCCAGAAATATTAAAACAAAAAAATTTTTTTCCTTCCAGTAGCACCTTAAAGACCAACTAAGTTAGTTCTTGGTATGAGCTTTCGTGTGCATGCACACTTTTTCAGATACATGCATGCACACGAAAGCTCATACCAAGAACTAACTTAGTTGGTCTTTAAGGTGCTACTGGAAGGAAAAAAAATTTTTTGTTTTGACTATGGCAGACCAACACGGCTACCTATCTGTAACCAGAAATATTACCTTGGGTTAAGAACTTGGCTTCAGGATGAGAACAGAAATCGTGCTCCGGCGGTGCGGCAGCAGCGGGAGGCCCCATTAGCTAAAGTGGTGCTTCAGGTTAAGTACAGTTTCAGGTTAAGAACGGACCTCCGGAACGAATTAAGTTCTTAACCCGAGGTACCACTGTACTGTATTTTCCCGTGTATAACATGCCCCTGTGTGTAAGACGCCTCCTATTTTGGGGGACCCAAAATTAAGAAAATGGGGGGAGATTGCCCAGAGTTGTTGATATTTGGGGGGGGGGATTGATGAGAACCGCTCACCCGCCTGAACAACGCTTCCTATCACATGCAACGAAAAGGCCACCAAACGTCTGACGACTCGCAGCCAGCGGCTGACAAATCAAATCATTGCTGCAGCCACCACTAGCCCACACTACCACCGCTGACGATCTCCAGCTGGCGGCAGCAACCAGTCACCCGTCCCCCCCACAGCACTACCCGTGTATAAGACGGCTCCAATTTTTAAGCATAATAATAATAATAATAATTTATTATTTATACCCCACCCATCTGGCTGGGTCTCCCCAGCCACTCTGGGCGGCTTCCATAGAAACCAAAAATACAGTAAAATATCACACATTAAAAACTTCCCTGAACAGGGCTGCCTTAAGATGTCTTCTGAATGTCAGGTAGTTGTTTATCGCTTTGACATCTGCTGGAAGGGTGTTCCACAGGGCGGGCGCCACTACCGAGAAGGCCCTCTGCCTGGTTCCCTGTAGCTTTGCTTCTCGCAATGAGGGAACCGCCAGAAGGCCCTCGGCGCTGGACCTCAGCGTCCGGGCAGAACGATGGGGGTGGAGACGCTCCTTCAGGTATACTGGACCGAGGCCGTTTAGGGCTTTCAAGGTCAGCACCAACACTTTGAATTGTGCTCGGAAACGTCCTGGGAGCCAATGTAGGTCTTTCAAGACCGGTGTTATGTGGTCTTGGCGGCCGCCCCCAGTCACCATACCTCGGGTTATGTATCCAGAGGGATACGTAAACTTTGGGTTGCGAATGCAGCAAACCCGGAAATGTGTACTTCTGGATTTTGCCGTGCGCACATGCGCAGAAGCGCTCAATCGCGCCATGTGCGTGCGCAGAAGGGCGCCACCTGGGTACGGACTTTTTGGGATAGGGCCGGACCTCCAGAACAGATCCCATCCGTAAATGGAGGTACCACATAATTTCTTTTTTGAACAGCAAGCCCTGCTTTCGGGAGCCGGGAGCAAAACAAGAGCACTTCTACCATGGGTCGGCCTGGTCGCCGCAGCGGCCGACTCAGGTGTTTTGAAAAGGGACACTCAAAAGCAGGTCACGAAGGTGCGTTTCCCACAGCGACAGGCCTTCTAAGAGCAACTGCTCCTGGGCATGGAGGCTCCACTATCCAGACGGGAGAGGAGCTCTTCTGAAGGACCATTGAGTTCAACAGCCTATCCTGATATGGGTTCCAAAGAGGACAAAGCTATCAAAATCTGGAGGCTGCCTGTCCGAGTTGGTAGCACAGGGATGGGGGGAGCCTTAGAAACACAGAACTGGAGAGACAGGAGGATGAGGAGCTGCCTCCAATCGAGTCAGAACATTGCTCCCTCTACCATATACCATCTACCTCTATAGGACGCACTTTTTCCCCTCCAAAAATGAAGGGGAAATGTGTGTGCGTCCTATGGAGCGAATGCAGGCTTTCGCTGAAGCCTGGAGAGCAAGAGGGGTTGCTGCGCACCGACCCCTCTCGCTCTCCAGGCTTCAGGAAGCTATCCACAAGCCTTCGGAGCACGGCGGGAGTTCCCGCCGGGCTCCCACGGCTTGCGGATAGCAGCCTGCATCCCGAAACCTGGGGAGCGCTGCACAGCGCATCGCGGGCTTCAGGCAGATATCCACAAGCCTGGGGAGCCCGGCGGGAGTTCCCACCGGGCTCTGAAGGCTTGCGGATAGCAGCAAGCTCCGGGAGCGAAGGCAAAGTTGCGCGCAACCTCGCCCCCGCTCCCGGACCCGTTCTGGGGGCTTACCCCAGCCCTGCGGCTATAAAGGAACCAAGACAGCCAGCGGGATGGATCCCGCTAGCTGTCTCGGCTTCTTTGCTCTTTGGGGCTGGGGGGGGGAAATAATTTTTTTTCTTTATTCCCCCCCCAAAAAAACCTACGGTCTGGTGCGCCCTATAGAGCGAAAAATACGGTAATTCGGTTTTGTCAACACTGGCTGGCAGCAGCTCTGCAGGGGTCTGGATGGGGGGAAACACTGACTTACCTGCAGATGGCAGGTTTTTTACCTGAGACCTCCGGCACGCAGAGCTGACGCTTTGAGCCACAGCCCTCCCCTTTTAAAGAAAAAGCCTGGTTCTGAATCAAGGGCTGAATTAAAATGCAAACAGAGAAGGGCTTTGGGTGAGTCAGACCCAGAGGAAAGCAGACAAGGGGTCGCTCCCAGCCTCAGATAGTGAAGACGCCAGAGGTTGAAGCTGGGACCTTCTGCAGGCGCAGCTGGTACTCTAACCACTGAGCTACAGCACCTCTCTTCCAAACAGAGCAAGATTCCAGTCCTCATGAGTCTGAGGACATAGCTCTCTCCCTGCCCTGCCAGGAGATTTCAGGGACTGAGCCTGGGACCGTCTGTGTGCGAAGAGACTCGTCCTGTGATTAAACTGCAGGTGCTCCTCCAGCTAATAATCATCATAGATATTACAATAATAGATATTATTATTATTATTGGCAGAGAGCTGCAAGAACACATCAATCTGGCCCAGAGGCTGCCAACTGGCAAAGGCCAGCACGAAACGTAAAGCTTTTCGCTCTCAAAGGATGCTAGATTTAATTACCTGCACACAACAATAAGAGACGCAACCGGCTTCCATAGGACTTATTTGCATCTGCTCACCGGTGCCAACAGAAAGCTAATTTGTTTTTCGATAGGCAATATTTGAAGCTGGCAAAGAGAAGGGCCCTGAAGGCGTAGGATGCTGGATCGAGCCCAGGATCCTGTTCCCACAGGGGCCAAGCACATGCTGCAACTGGAACCCCAAAAGCATGACCCAAAGCGCATAAGCAGCACTCTGTCCAAATGAGATCTATTGTCTCCAATGGTGAATTTTGCAAATTTTGCAAACTGGCAGCTGGCAACCAAGAGCGGCTGAGGGCTCTTGACTTTAGCGCCTGGTGCAGTCAAGGTAGGACTGGGGGGGCAGGGCGGGGGGAAACGAAGGTAAGGAGCTCCGTTCAGCAGAGACCCCCCAATCAACGCAGTGCTAGCCGATCACATTTTGAAGTAATGCACACCCATCTCTTAAAACTGATTGGGTAAACAAGATTGCTGGGCTCAACAGGCCCTCATCCTGACAAGGGGCACTCATCCTGCCCCAAGGAGGCTCTCCAAAGCACCTGAGCCGATTCCGCAAGCGCCGCTCCATCGAGAGGCAGTGTGGCGTAGTGGTTAGAGGACCGGACCAGGATTCGGGAGGAACCAGGGTTCAAGCTCGGCCATTAAGCTCGCTGCGTGAGCCCTTGGGGGGCTCAGTGACTCCCCCTCTCAGCCTCGCAGGGTTGCTGTGGGGATTAAATGAGGCGGTGGAGAAACCACGCTCTTTGAAGGAAAAAAGCAGGCTATCGAGGCAAACCGATCGGTAAAATCCCAATAATAGCCATTTGCAGTTGCCTTACCTGGAGGGAAGGGGAGAAAGGACACCTAATGGCCTTTTTCAGACATGGGAGGTTTAGGAGTGCGGAAAAATCCATACACAAAAAGCTTTGAAACTTGCCCTTCGGGTATTTTCCTCTCTCTCCCCCAACCAAGATCAGATGCAAGCAGGTAACTGAAGCCAAATCCATTAAGAGCATTAAAGCCTTACTGCGATCAAAGGTTTGCCACCCACCCAAGCACAGCGTATGCTCAAGAAAACCGTCCTGTTATTTATTCCCCGCGTCCAACAGATCTGCCACCAACTACTTCAAAAAATGCCTGCTTCTCTAAAGGCACGCTTTTTCTTTTTGCAGGGAACTCTCCAAACACAGGGACACGGGTGGCGCTGTGGGTTAAACCACAGAGCCTAGGGCTTGCCAATCTGAAGATCAGCGGTTCGAATCCCTGCGACGGGGTGAGCTCCCGTTGCTCAGTCCCTGCTCCTGCCAACCTAGCAGTTCGAAAGCACCTCAAAGTGCAAGTAGATAAACAGGTACCACTCCGGCGGGAAGGTAAGCGGCGTTTCCGTGCGCTGCTCTGGTTCACCAGAAGCAGCTTAGTCATGCTGGCCACATGACCCGGAAGCTGTACGCCGGCTCCCTCGGCCAATAAAGCGAGATGAGTGCCGCAAACCCAGAGTTGGTCACGACTGGACCTAATGGTCAGGGGTCCCTTTACCTTTACCTCCAAACACCCACCCACACCTAAGACATAAGAAGAGGCTGCCAAGATCAGGCCAATGACCCCTCTAGGCCAGCCTAGGGCTCTTACAGTGGCCAAATCTCCCTGGGAACCGTGACGCCAAGATAGACTGCCCCTGGGCGTGGAGGTTCCATTAGAACGTGAGAAGAGGCCTTGCTGGACCGGGACAAAACCCACCATCCCGTTCTCACGGTGGCCAGGCAGTTGCCCATTTAGGGAAGGCCACAAGCAGGACCTGGGCACAAGAGGACCGTCCCCTCCGGTGACTTCATCAGCTTCGTTTGCTCACCTTTCCCCTGAAGCAAAAAATAAAAAGACCCAGATGCTGCAAGCCTTTCTCATAGTTGCCCCATCCTAAGATCACTTCTTAGAAATCACCTTGCCAACAAAGGTCCGTATTGTTAAAGCTATGGTTTTCCCAGTAGTGATGTATGGAAGTGAGAGCTGGACCATAAAGAAGGCTGATCGCCCAAGAATGGATGCTTTTGAATTCTGGTGCTGGAGGAGACTCTTGAGAGTCCCATGGACTGCAAAAAGATCAAACCTCTCCATTCTGAAGGAAATCAGCCCTGAGTGCTCACTGGAAGGACAGATCCTGAAGCTGAGGCTCCAAGACTTTGGCCACCTCATGGGAAGAGAAGACTTCCTGGAAAAGACCCTGATGTTGGGAAAGATGGAGGGCACAAGGAGAAGGGGACGACGGAGGAAGAGATGGTGGGACAGTGTTCTCAAAGCTATCAGCATGAGTTTGACCAAACTGCGGGAGGCAGTGGAAGACAGGAGTGCCTGGCGTGCTCTGGTCCAGGGGGTCACAAAGAGGCGGACACGACTAAACGACTAAACAACAACAACAAGATCACTTCCACACCAGGGGTGCTGGGAATCGCAGCTCTGTGAGGGGGGAAACTACAGTTCCCTGGATTCTTTGATATGAGGCCTCAGCAGGGCTGGCTTACCCATAGGCGCTTGGGGTGCGGGGCACCCGGGCGCCAGGCTCTCAGGGCCGCCAGGCCGAGAGTCCGGGGCAGATTTTTGGAGTCCAGGGAGTGAAGAGCCAGGCAGAGCCTTGCAGGTTTTTCTGCTGCCCCCCCCCCAATTGGGGGTGCTGGGCAGTTTTTTGCACCCCAGGGACCCGGGTGCGCTGTGGGTTAAACCACAGAGCCTAGAACTTGCTGATCAGAAGGTCGGCAGTTCGAATCCCCGCGACGGGGTGAGCTCCCGTTGCTCGGTCCCTGCTCCTGCCAACCTAGCAGTTCGAAAGCACGTCAAAAGTGCAAGTAGATAAATAGGTACCCCTCCGGCGGGAAGGTAAACGGCGTTTCCATGTGCTGCTCTGGTTCGCCAGAAGCGGCTTAGTCATGCTGGCCACATGACCCGGAAGCTGTACGCCGGCTCCCTCGGCCAATAAAGGAAGATGAGCACCGCAACCCCAGAGTCGGCCATGACTGGACTTAATGGTCAGGGGTCCCTTTACCTTTACTGCATATGCCCTGGGGGAGAGTCACTACTGAGGATCCCCTGTGACTCAGCTCGGACCCACCAGTCCCGTGTTCTGGGCCGTTTTGTGATGTCCCACTTGCAGTCAGACGGGCCCTCTCTCCCCCTGTTGAATTTCTGAAATCCAATGAATACTTCTTCTTCTTCTTCTTCTTCTTCTTCTTCTTCTTATTATTATTATTATTATTATTATTATTATGGCAGGCTTTTATACTGGAGAAAGCGTATCCACCTATTGGTGGCTAGGGGAACTGCAGCATGACGACAGTCTTACAATTTTTGTATATAGGCAGAAAATAATTTTGTACATCCTTCTTTGGAACATGGTTGGTCCATACTTGGCTGTCTTTGCTGACAGCTTCTCAAAGACCATGCACCACACTGAGAGACTATATATACAGTCTGGCCAAGCAACGGCTGGTTTTCAGAGAGCTGACAGGCCGAATGTTTCCAACTGCCTGTCACAGAGAACTGATTGCCTGCTAGCTGCCAATAATTCAGCCAGCCTACAGTCTGGACGAAACACAGACACCTAAGGATATGGCCAGGTATTCACTAAAATGTGGAGGCGATGCCTGGCTGTTTGACTCAAAAAAGGTTTACTGGGAGTGCAGAAGACATGTAAAAGTAGAAAGATAACCTCGCAATTTCCACAAATTGTGTAATATGGATTTGTAATTGTTTATTTTACGGGATTGTTCTCTAAGGTAAGGACAGGCATATTGAAAGACTGATGATAGTAAAGACTAGTCATTCTGGGTGTTACCTAACTAAATTCTACTTAGACTCATTAATGGACAGTAATTAGGCACATGAGTAGGACTAACGCTGCATCCAACCCAGCGATAATGATTATTAATCAGACTGATATGGATATGGAATGTGGATAAAAATGGTATATGAGGACTTAATTCCTTAAGATGAGGGTTTCTTGTGTAAAGGATGCTTGATGGTTAATCATATAATAAGGATTTGTCATTATGATAAGTAGGGTAAACACAACAAATCCGTTTTGGAAACATTTAAGAATACAATGCTGCTTTGTAGGAAATCCGAAGGAAATTTGCACAGTATAAAATCCAATAAAAGAAGAGGAGTTCGTGCTAACATAAAAAATAAACAAACAAGTTGTCCCCTGCAATTGGAAAACCGGGTGACTCGCCCTTGCCAGTTGCTTCAGAAATCTTTTATTTCCTTGCTAAATTCTGCTAGGTTCTGGGGTGCAAAGCCCAGTTTTATCAAGGTAAACTCGGGATCCACGCAGTCCAAGTTTTGAAATCAGCAACAGGTCGCAAGAGAAACTTTAGTGCACAGCTCAGCCTTGCCAATAATAAGGGCAAGTAATGGCAAGTAACGAACGGCAAGCGACGGTAAACCCCAAAATCACTTACCCTAGAAAGCAATGGATAAATCTTTCAAGGAAACCGGGTGTGGGGGAACTTTGGCCCTTCAGAGGCTCCCAAACTACAACTCCCATTAGTGCCAGCAAGCATGGCCAGGCATGAGGATGGGAAACGTAGTTCAGCGATGCCTTGAAGGGCCAAAGGATCCTTGCACCAAAGTAAAGAAAAGCACAAAACAAAGCACTCCCAAGGCCAGGCACCCCCAAACTCGGCCCGCCAGATGTTTTGGGACTACAATTCCCATCGTCCCTGACCACTGGTCCCATTAGCTAGGGATGATGGGAGTTGTAGTCCCAAAACATCTGGAGGGCTGAGTTTGGGGGTGCCTGCCCGAGGGTGACTGCTACACAGAGTAGACCCGGCGAAGCTAATAAATGCGGTTAATTTCAATCTACTCTGAATGGGAGTCCGCTGAGTGCAGCCCCACGCCATAAAAAAAATGAAGTTATGGACTGAGCCTGCGCAGGCCTGAAAGCTAGCAACTTCGGGGAGTTTTTTAATCCCGCAGCGGAAACATTTTTTTAAAAAAAATGCTAGTCCACGACTATGATTTAATCCTACGCGGCGACTGGGCAAAGGCTGTTGCACGCCAATATTTCTGTTTTTTAACCCAGCCTTTCGGAAAGTTAGAAAAGCAAACAGAGGCTAGATTCAGATGTGCCGTATTCAAGCGCATGCACCGCTCTCCTTTCTGAAAACCCCGGAAGGGAAAGGCCTTAAAAAAGAACAACACAACTATCGGTTTAGTTTGGACAGACCTGAGGGTGCCGCAAATATACTTTCGCAAACAGAAAGGAAGGAAGGGGGAGGGGAGAGACAGGCCTGCCATGGCCACACTCAAGAGGGGGGAGATTTTTCCCCACCCAGATCAAGCATCATTAACTGGTTCCGCGATGCCAGGGTGCCCTCGATTTGCAGGGGGGAAAGTTGCACACATACACATCAGGGTGGCAAAGATTTGGTGTAGGCCTCAAAAAGGGAGACTGGCACTTCCTGGATCGAAGAAAAGAGCGGAAGAGAGAGGGAAGGAAGACTTTGGGGCAGGGGTCAGCAATCTTTTTCAGCAGGGGGCCGGTCCACTGACCTTCAGACCTTGTGGGGGGCCGGATTATATTTTGGAGGAAAAAAATACGAACAAATTCCTATGCCCCACAAATAACCCAGAGGTGCATTTTAAATAAAAGGACACATTCTACTCATGTAAAAACACGCTGATTCCCAGACCGTTTGTGGGCCAGATTTAGAAGGCGATTGGGCCGGATCCGGCCCCCAGGCCTTCGTTAGCCTACCCACGCTCTGGAGGGAAAGATAAACTGATATCCTACAGCGATGAAGCACACTTTGGAGAGGCACGCCAGGAACCTCTCCCAAACTCTGCGCGGTTATGTGTAAACATGGCTTTAAGACACAGGATTCTTGGATAAAGCTGTCAGAGAAAGGGCCATTATGGCTGGGACAATGGACCGCATAAATCAGGAGAGAAAAGAGAGAAGGGAGATGCTAGCCATGAAAGAAAGGGTGGAAATTTAAGGGTGGGGGCACCGAATTCTCCCTATCCTGCCCCCCTCTTCTCCTCCCCACTTTCGCTGAACATTTACTAGAAGGGAGTTCTCGCCGGGGCCCCAAAAAGTGTCCGAAACAAAGTCTATTTCCTCCTTACAGCCCAGAGAGGGGAGGAAAAACAGTCCCCAAGTGGGAATAAAGTGGGTCAGACAAACCCTTTTTTTTCTGGAAATAAACACATTTCTCTTCCTTTCATCTCCAAAACACACATCCCTCAAAAATAAAAAGGTTCAGCTCTACAAAGTACCTTTCAAACTTTTTCATATAGATGCAAAAAGGTTTTTAGGGGGGGGAATAAGGTGGGGATTCCTATAAATTGGGGGAAGGGAAGAAGGACCTGGAAACCCCCTTCTATAATAGGATTCTGGAGGAAACAGGGTTTTTTAATTAAAAAAAAAAGGAGAAGAAGAATTCTTAATTTTCCGAGAGAGAAAAGAGAATTACCTCCGGGGTTCTTCCTCCCGCAAGTGAATCCGAATCGTGTGCAATGTGGGGTGGATGGAAGTGTGGGTCGATCCTGGCTGCCCCCACCCCCACGAAAAAAAAATCCCTGGATGGAAATTAGTCATTGGGAGACGGGGGAGGTAGCGAGGGAGGGGCGCCCCGTGCAAAGGATCCGCCCCATTGCCAAATAACAGTTTAGCCATTCAAAGCCCCGGGCGCGGAGCTCCGAGGCCCCGATCCCGCGCGCCTTTACTTGCGAGTAAGCGCCGTTAGGCCCCGCGGGGCTTCCTTCCGAGCAGACGCGCCCTTTCCTCCGGATCCTGGAGCTCCAGGGCTTCCTGGTGCAGGGCCGCTGAGCCCGCTTACTCCCGAGTAAGCGCGCTCCTGGAGTCCCGCGTCAAACCGGCCGGCGGCCCGCAGGCTTCGCCGGGAGTTTAGTCCCCCCTTTCCAAAACGCAGAGCAAGCCGGGGTTACTCTAGAGTAAAGGCCGCGCCCGATCCGGCGCAAAAAGACTCTTTAAAAAGCCAAAATTCCCGGTAAGAGGAGCAGATGCGCTATGCCGTAAGGAGGTGCAGACGCCCCGCGATTAATGCGTGCGCCCTTAATGGCGATGGGTCTACTCCAAGTATATCTGGATTGCAAGAAGAGCTTTTGCCATGCCTACTCGGAAGCAAGCCCCGTTGACTTCCATTGAGGCTTACTCCCGAGTAAGCGGCGTGAGGATCGCAGCCTGCCTCGGCCCCGATCTGAAACCAGACCCCCCCCAAAAAATAATAATAATCCATGAAATCAATGGAGCTGAGTCTTCTCGGTGAGTAATACATACTGGAAAGTGCCCAAGAGTATTTTTCCTTTAAACCGGGAGTGGCGACGGCGCGGGGGGGAGATATCGATCCGGTTTATAGTCTGTTTACATGACGGAAGAGAGAAAGCGGGAGAAGAGTTGGGGCGAGGAAAGGGGAATAAATGAGGGTGTGTGTGTCCCCCAAACCTCACCCTACCAAACAAAAAACACACACAAAACCTCCCCAAAGAATTAGGAATCAACTCGCCTTTGGCGCAGCGTCGCCGAAATGGAAACGCGCAAAGCGGAGCCTCGCCTGGAGCCACAAAGTTACTCAGGACACAAACCTCCTTCCGCTCGCAGTTTCCTGAACCCGGAGCAAGGGGGGGGCAGGATTGCAAAGAGAGAGGAGGGGTTATTTTGGAGGGGGGGTTGAAGAGAAGCTCGTGGAAGGAAAGCAAAGTGGGGGGAAGAAGGAAAGAGATACCCAACTTGTTGCAAAACATCAGGGCGCACAGACCAAGACGAGGGATCCACTCACGTTTTGCACCAGGAAGTCTAGCAGATCTCTGCGGAATCTCCCCTTCTCTCTTTTTTCTTTCGGGGTGGGGGGGTTGTTCCTGGTTTAAAATAAAAAAAAATTGGGGGTGGGGATGGGAGGTGAGGTTAGGGGGCGCAATCTCTCTTTCGCTCCTGCTCCTCCCCTTTGATCCAAAGCGCGCGGGGGGGGGGGCTGCTGCTGCTGCTGGGAAGGGGCAGAAAATAAATAAATAGAAAGTAAAAAGCAGCCTTCTTTTGGGGGGGGGGTTGCGCGCGTAGTGGGGGGGGGGCTGGGAGTTGTTGGAGAAATGACGTTGCCCCGGGACGGATCAGGTTAGCAGCCCCGCGCGGTGCTGGCCTGAGCCATTGGCAACATTAATTCGATATCGCAAAAAAAAAACCACCACTTTTTTTTGGGGGGGGGGGAATAGCCAAGCCTTAGCAATCGAGGGCAGAGCCTGGCACGGCGCGTCCCCGCGCCACCCCTCCCCCTCCATCCATCTCTCTGGCCATCCACTGACTCACCCACTTTGCGGGCGGGGGAGGGCGCGCGGAGGGGGGTGTTGTCCCACTTGGGGGGAGGGAGGGGCCTGCCCGTCACTCGGAGGGTGGGTCTCTCTCTTTCCGGATTCCGGATAGAGCCCCTCCTACCCAAGGGAGGGCTCTTCTCTCTTTTTCCCTCTCCCCCCCCCCGCACTTTTCTTTCTTTCTTTTTTCTTTCTTTCTTTTTGCAAAAAAAGGAGGTTCTCTCTATTCCTCGCCTGGCTCACCAGTTTTGCAAAAGAGCTGGTGGAGCTGGAAAGAAATGGGGGGGAGGGAGAGAGAAATGGGAAGGGGGGACCCCAATTTTCCCCATAGCCCCCCTTTTCCTTCCTTCCTTCCTTCCTTCCTTCCTTCCTTCCTTCCTTCCTTCTTTCTTTCTTTTTGCAAAAAAAAGGAGCTTCTCTCTTTTCCTCTTCTGGACTCATCAGTTTTGCAAAAAAGAGGATGGAGCTGGAAATAAATTGGAGGGAGGGTGAGGGAAATGGGGAGGGGGGGACCCCAATTTTCCCCATTGCTTCCCCCCGCCTCGCCCACGTGGCTAAGGAGACCCCGGGTTGGACTTGCTGCTCCAGAGGATAAGCAGCTTGGCGCCGGAGTCAGAGCGTTGGTCCAGTAGATCAGCGTTGTCGGCACTGGCTGGCAGCAGCTCATGGGGGGGGAGGAGAAGTTGGGGAGGGGGGCAAAGCTCACCCCACCCGGTGCCTAAGCTGCCCCAGGTTGAGTGACGCTTCAGAGGAGTGGCGGAGGAAGCGGACTTTGTGAGTGTGTTGGTGCAGCGGTGCTTGCACGGGCTGGCAGTATCTCTCATGGGGGGGCAGAAAAAGAAGGGGGCAACGCCCGATCCCCCCTCCCTTCACTCCAGTTGGACTGCTGCTTTGAGGAAGATGAGTCACAGCATTGCTTCACCTAGTTCAGCGAGGTCGACACGGTCGGCCAGCAGTTCTCCAAAGTTTCAGGCAAAAGGGACTTTCTACCAGCTGAACCCAGGACCTTGGGCAGGCAAGGCTGAGGCTCTGCTCTGCTGCTGACCCACAAGATAACACCAGAAGGTGACTCGGAAACTGCAATTAATCCAGAATGCGGCAGCCAGACTGGTGACGGGGAGTGGCCGCCGGGACCATGTAACACCGGTCCTGAAAGATCTTTATTGGCTCCCAGTACAGTGGTACCTTGGGTTACATACGCTTCAGGTTACATACGCTTCAGGTTACAGACTCCGCTAACCCAGAAATAGCACCTTGGGTTAAGAACTTTGCTTCAGGATGAGAACAGAAATCGTGCTCCGGCGGCGCGGCTGCAGCAGGAGGCCCCATTAGCTAAAGTGGTGCTTCAGGTTAAGAAC